>NC_061087.1:86455902-86475902 GCF_015104395.2 Macrobrachium nipponense
ATATTTTCCGAAAAATAAAGCGGCTGACCTTTGCATTGCCAAGGGCTTCTAAGGTCATGTTAGCATTTTGTCACCCGTTCTTTGTTACCGCCTTTGACCTGGTATGTGTGCAGTTGCAGTATGACAAAGCAGAGGAGCAAGAGACAAGGTGGACCTCAAATAAGAAGTTATTTTATTTACTTTCATTTCCCATTCGTGACTATTCAAGGCGAAATTCACTTGTCACAGTTTTTCATGAGATGGGTTTCTTGTGACTCCAAGAGTCATATAAGACTTATTTTGAAGTTTGTATTGTGAGGACCAAAATGGTTAATCACATAATCCGTATTGTTTTTATAATTCCTTGCCTTCTTTGGTCATTGATGACTAATCTTAAGTCCAAAACACAGCCCATAGCTTATTCTGCTTTTGTGTTTCTTTGTTTATTGATTTAGAGAAGGTGACCTCTTAGGTACGTTTTTTAATTCTTTCTTTTTATTGCAACCTAATGCTATTTGATTGCAGCAGACAGAATTTCATTTTTGCTTTCAAGATATCGAGAGGCAGGTCGCTTGTATATACTGCGTTGCTTTTGTAAATTGCGATTTTCCCCTATTGAACAAGTGGAAAGCCTCCTTTTTTTATATACATTCCCTGTTGAACTTTTGACCTTAACTCGCCACAACGTTCAGCAACTTCCAAAATAGAAAAAAAGAGAAGTGTCAGTTAATTCATTTCCAATCATCCCTCCCTGTATGATTTTGATCTGCGACTTCTTATCCTTCTGGATGTTTTCTGTCATTTAGGGAAGTTTTGTTCCCTTTCACCCCCCCCCCCTTTTTTTTTGTTTATTAAAGGCATACACAATTTTTTGGGGGTGGTGGGGGGACCAGGAATATCTGAGATGTTACAACGAACACCGGCCTGTTTAACATCTGACTTTTCTTGTAATTTCTCTCAGAAGCGCTGAAATTAATGCTTGTGTGTGTGTATGTGTGTGTGTGTGTGAGTGTGTTTTTTTTCTGTTTTTGCGATATGGTTTCTGTGATTAAGAAGAGCTTTTTATCTTCTCCACCATACCTTGGAGATTAGGGATGGAAGTAAGCACAATCCATAGTGTTTATGCTGATGATCCTAAACTCGTGTTTAGGATCATCAGCAGAAGAATATTATGTTCAGCAACGTTGCTTATATCAGTATTGAATACGTTATAATAATCATTGACAGTATTTTTTTACTAATTGAAAAACCTCACCATGTTGCAGTATTGTTGGATTCTTTAGTTAAAAGTCAAATAAAAAATGTTGGTACTTTCATCTACTTTCCTATGGAGACAGGACTTGTGGTCAGTTTCACCTGCTGTTTTTCAAGCATAACCTCAGGTTTACCCAGATGCAGGATTCTTTCATATTGGCCTTTTGAACCTTTGCCTCCGAAATTCCAAAAATAATTTGGGGAGTTTGGCATCGCAACCACTTATATAAAAGTTTTTTTTTTTCATGAGCCCCATATCTTTAATATTTGTTAAAATTGATATAAAACGGCTTTAATTTGTGGATCATTGTAGTAACGGGAAAATGGTCGTAGCAAGAGGTATCATTATCTAGAAAATAATCTTTGTCCGGGCAATCATTCTTTGTATTTTTGTCTTCGTCCATTAATGTTTTCTCTGTGAATTACAATGGCAATATTTGTATTGCTGTTGTGAATGAATACTTAGCATATCATTCATTTGAACCGGATTAAGTTATGACAGATTATACTCCCTTTCTTTGTATACCTTTGGAATATTCACAGAAAAAAAGCCTTAATAACTTTTCAATATACATATTTTTGGGGAATACATGTAACCTTGTTGGATACCGGATGCAAGGCTTGTGTTGTCCTAAGTTTGGTGTCTTTACAAGAGCAAATCTTTTATGACATTAATTACCGTTGAAGGCTGTAGGTGAGGCACTTTAGAATGTAAAAGTTGTTAAATTTAGTGATACATTTTAAGTGAATGCAAACATTGGTTTTCATCACCAGCCTGGATGAAAATTTGAACGGTGATTTGGGTTTTGTTTTTTACTTTTTACTTAATTTTTAATTCCTGTAAGAATCATAATGCAGTGAATATATTTTCAGCCATGGGGCGATTTTGGAAATAGAGATCTACGCATTTGCGGTTATGACTAATAATTTTTTTTTATTTTTATTCATGTCTGTGTTTGTATCTTGTTATTATTTTTCAACATTTTTTATGTTGTTAATGCTTTCCATTATCAATCTTATTATTTTATAGTGTTATAGTTAATGTTAGTTTAGATTCTAGGCAAGTTCATTGTTTGGCATCTTGGATTTGCTTATATCGGGGTTAGTGGAATGAGATTGTTATTACCCCTTAAGCTTCTGTATAAAAATAACAACATCTTCTTGTCTGGTAGATAAGGGAAGCATCAAAATAATCAGTGATGACTGCGATTTTTTCTTTATCAGGGAAAGGTCACATGTCATTACGTTCATGGAATGCATAATGAATGACATTCACCCCACCCTCATTTATATATCGCTAGTGAAAGAGAGTGATCTGGATTTTTTTTTAATCCGCAGCATTTTCATCGCTCCTGAAGCCTGCACTTGGCCCCGTGACTAGCTAAGGATTATAAAGGTAAGGAATTCAGTACTTAAATTCACCGTTCATTACAGTTAAGATATAGATGTATGTGTTCAGTGAATCATTCATGATACCGATGTATATTTCCTAATTTCTTTGAAGAAATAAATACGAGCTAGAGCCATACCACGATGTAATAGTTAAATAGAGACGGAATAAAATGCAAATGAACTTGGAATACAGGTATCTTAAATATTTTATATATGTTATACGCAAAATGTGGATAATTGCCAAATGTGTACATTTTGCAATTAATTTTGCCTATTGTGTACAATTTGCAAGCACCAAGCGCTGCAAATTGTACACAATTGACAAAATTAATTGCAAAATGTACACATTTGGCAATTATCCACATTTTGCGTAACATATATATTTTCGGGTTAGAGTCGTAATATAATGATAATGGAAAAAAATATAACCTATCATTAATTAAGGATCTGGGTTTTAGTTATTGATGTTAGGGATAATCCTCATCATCATCATCATCATTATAGTGCGAAATGGGGAATTTATCTGGAAGCCTGATGAAAACTTTCTTAGGTGAAAAGTAATCTTCAGATAACTGTAGTAACGTGCTTCTGATGAATTCATTAGTGGATTTTGTTTTAGCGGTATGGTTAGCAAGTAAGATAATGTTCGTGTGGGTATTTTTGGTTTGAACACTGGGATTTGGCCGTTGTTAATATTATAGTTTATATACTCAGGAAGATATAGCTGATATATATTTTTGCTTTGCGCTTAAGCTTTGATATATTAAAGTGACTTACTTTTGAATAAAGGTGTCCTTACTTAAATTCTCATGAAAGGGAAACAGCTTTTCCTACACCATTTCTTGATCTTTAAGACTGTGCTCTATCGGTTTGAAGACAAATTATTCTTCATTGCCAGCTGAAAGCATTTGCATTCAGGATAATTCCCTCCCTTCAGTGTCTTCGTCTGACTTTGAAGTTGAGCCTTCGTTCGATATGAGCCATCTCTACCCTCATAAAGTCCGAGGCTGAGGTCGCTGCAATATCCCCATAAATTCGAGAATTGCAGCTTAGCTTTCCTATCCCTTTTAGAACTTAACAAGAGAGCTACATCTGCTGAGGGTCTAATGAACGACAGAAATTAGGGTTCACTTACAAGCGTCGGCCCTCTCCTTCGATTTCGTAGGCACGTTTCTAAGGTCAGTACCTTCCTTACCTGCAGCGGTATTAATGATTTCCCTTCCGCCTCTCTTTTATGGCTGCAGTTCTTGGATGGAGAAAATGTATTTCGGAATATCAGGATTTTTATAAATTTGTATTCCTTTTCAACTGTATATTTTTAGAATGTGTTTTGATGTACGTACAAGGGGTAAAACTAAACCACCTATCATCCTATCCTAGACATTCCACCCCCCCCCCCCCCACCACCCCCCGCGGTTCCTTTAGCTTTCCCGAAAACGAAAATTTTTAAAAGCCACACTCTGAAACACGAGTATTCTTCGATGCTTACGGTGAAGGAACCCAGAATCTAAATCACTATTATTTTTAATTTGTTAGGATTTCAAAAATATGTTCAGCTTAAAGTATAATCTTATATCAGCGTGTTTTGTATGGGTCAGTTGGCCTTTCAGATTTAATTCATTGTACTGCTTTGAGTGTGTTATTTCTACTGCCACTACCACTACCACTGCCATTTCTTCTTCTTCTTCTTCTTCTTCTTCTTCTTCTTCTTCTTCTTCTTCTTCAAATGAGAAAAGATTAGCAGTCATCAAGATTTGATTGTTTCCGTACATCAGCTGATAATCGTGTGATTAAATATTATATATTGGAACGCTTTATTTTTTTTACATAAGTTTATAATTTGAAAAGTAGTAAAGCAAAAGAACTTTCCTGCTTCTTTTGTTTAGAAAATTTCAGATAAAAATGTATTTAATTTGCGAATGATATAGTACTTTGAAATGACTACGCAACACAATGGCAAATTGATAAGTAAATACTATATTATTATGAATCCTGAATAACATATTTTGGAAGACTTAAAACACCTTGTGGTCAATCTTACACCATTCTCTGTGTCTGGTTCAAAATATAATTACAGTCTTCCCCTCTCTTGTCCTTTTCGCAATGACCAATGTTTTTGTAACGCCAGCTGGTTGAAAGTTAGTTCATAACTTTTCAAACTCAGTGGAAAGACTATGAAAATGACTCTGAAGTTATATTGTCGTATTTTTTGCCACATCAAAACTGTAACCTTAAATCTCTACCACGTACATCCTACCTTAGTCATAGTCAGTGTGACGCGAGTTTGTAGTACGAAAACAATCAACAAATTACCCAGTCACTTGTGTAGAAAGGCTTTTAATGTGACACGGTAGTTAGGATCTTGCCATTCCAAGTGATCGATTTAAACTTGATTTAATTGTTTCTCTTATCCATTTACCACCCATTTATAGCAGAGAATAAGTCAGTCAATTACTCGTCTAATATCTGTGCTGCGAGACCCAAAAGACTCGGAATACTCTTGGTCTTTATGTGCACAGCCGAAATTAAAAGCTATTTAACCTTCCCCTTTGCCTGCAATGACCATAGTCGTTGTGACAACGTTTCTAATGAACATTCAGTTTATCAAACAATCAATGAATCATCCAAATTCTATGTTGAAAGCTTGTGTTGAAATTATGCTCTGACTATTCACTTGTCATTCACTCATCTTTTTTCCGACCATGTTCTCTGTGACTCCAGTTCGTAGTATCTAATCAGTCAGTCAAACAATCAATTAACCAAACTGCGTGGAAAGAGGAGCCGTTTCATCTCATTACGGCCCCATTCCTTGAGAAGCTGAGCAGCGGAATTCATTGTAATCAAATGACCTCTCCATATTCATATGGAGCGGATGTGCTCCTTCCCTCCTTTGGAATCGAGTCAACAGGTGGAGATTAACGCGATCAACTCATTAATTTTAATGTTATTATTGTGTGTTGAGAGCTCGATACTTATTATGCGGGATATCATCATAAAGGGAAATAAATTCCTCCCGGGAATATTATCATATGATTTATTTCCGTCATTGACCGCATCCGCTCTGAAAGAGTGATTTTGCTTATTGAATGAAGTGAAGGTCAGAGTTGATTTAAGAGGTGTTGTTTATTTAAGGATTAATTGAAATGCGGTGGCTTTGATAAGGCTTTTTGGTTCAATCGCGTGGCTTCTTGAGGAAGAGGGCGGTTTGAAGTTGGTATTGTATTGGGGTTTTTATTTTTATTACATCTTTTATTTAGTTGAAAGTCGGATAATTTTGAACTTGGGAACTGTTGCCGTCTAGATAATCTGTTTAGGCATCTTTTAATATGTTTTCAGCTTGGCTGAGGACTAAGACACTTTTAAGATGATATTTACTGTTGCACAATGACTAAAATGGCAACAAAATTTGTATTCGCGATTATATTATTTGTGAGAGATAAGAAGTAGACTTGTTTCGTTATACCTATATACAGCACACACGTTTCTGAGCTTAATTTTATTCATATGAGTAGTTCTCTATTTCATTTACGTTCTTTGTTTCTGGATATTAAGCTTTTTTATTTATATTATGATGCTTTGTTAAAAAAAATCTCGGTACGCATTTTCTGCTAAATAATAGTTTATTCATTCTTCACTGATGTAAAATTCGCTAAGTACATCGAACTGGAAAATTAGAAAGTGAATATCGTAAGTCTTTAGATTTGTAGAAATCTGGAGTAAATGATTGGACATTTTCTGTTTTATAGTAGAATGTATCTAATAATTGATGATTTGCAGCCTCGCAAATCTACTTTATACTTTACGAATATGAAAGCTATTCTATCCAGTTATTAGGCAGAATTATGAAATTCAAGGAAAAACACGTCCTGACAGGTGTCGAGGATTAAAATAAATTCATGTGTGTATTTTTCGAAGTATTATTATGATATAGTTCTAAAATTATTAACAAAAGAAGGGTTTTATTTTCTCTTTCACGAGATGACTGTTAAATTTAGTGAGAACTTTGATTTGCTTGTACCTGTGCTGAATTGTTTTATATCCGTCCTCTGCTAGTAGAAAGTTTTTCGTCTTCTGTAAGGCTATATTTCTGAACTCACTTATGTGGTATGTTATTTTAGGGCTAGTACCTAATCAATGCGCTTACCGTAATCCTGTAGACTCGCTGGATATGAGACAAGGTTTCTGTCTATTAAAGATAATAATATAATTGTTTTATTTTTGTGTGTATAGCTTTTTTAAGTTTCTTTTTTTAATTTTTTTTACTACCTACAACTTTAGATAGGGTACTTAATTTTTATGTATTATAATGTTAAGCGAATTCTACATTATATTATTAGTTTCCAATTTTCTTATATAAATGTTAAAGTGTATATGTTGAAGGCAATTATAAAATGTTACGACTTATTTTGTAAATATATACCGAAAGAAAACATATTACCTCGAGGTAATATTAATCCTGATACTTGATAACTGTTCCGTGCTACTGTTTTGTTTATTTTCCAGTTTCCTCTTCAAGTCTCATAAATGATATTCTACAGCCAATAGAAAGTATCAGTTCCTTCATTTTCAAAACACAATATCTTACCAAGAATTTCTATTCACCGGAAAGTTATAGGTCATGCCACTCTTAGAAATATAAATAAATTGTAAATACTTACTTTGTAATGACTTACTTTTCTCTTGTATTAATGGTGTTATCCGATCAGCTTCCCAGTATGTTTATCCTTATAATAGAACTTCTAGTCATGAAGTTGAAAAGTACTATATATGATCAAAATTTTCTTTCTTGATAGATAATTGTTTAGTTCATTCTTGGGAGTTGAAAAATATTGTCATGCAGAACTAAAAATGATCATAGCAGTAATCGGCGGGAATATTTCAGTTTTAGGTATATATAGGATAAGGTTTCGCCACGACGATATATTAGAGAAGAATACCCTTGTGCAGTATGTTAAAATTTTCACTGTAATATCATGTCCCTCACTGGTGCTTTTTACATACAATACTTAACTTGAAAGTAGTAGCTTAGGGCGATATATTTTAATATGTACAAAATATGTTGTCATTTTGCCCTGTAATTCTAACTGAAAGGTATGTAGGTAAATATGATCATTTTAAAACAATCCTAAATTGTGTTTTTTGAACACCAAATCGTAGAGTTACTTCAATTTGATTAGTCTATAATAATAAACTTGTGAATTCAAAACAAATATAAAACCTTAGACAATTCCAAACTAAACTACCTCCGGGTTTTTGGACCGTTTGCTATTATTCATGTGTGTGATGCCATCCTCTCGGCCACGTATAGGTAAAATTTTTATGATTAAAGTACCGATTTTGAATTTTGTTTTTATATAATCACAGTGGTGTGGGAAATATTGAGAAATGTTGAGAAATGTGTTAGTCACGTATAGGGAAAAGAACAAATATCGGCGTATTACGATTTTTGTGATGCAAATGCGATGGATTTTTTGGAAAAGTCGATTTTATGTTCCATATTCAACTGGGTTGATCACAGCCAGAAAAAGAGAGAAGAGCATTAGAGAAAGAAAATTAAGAATTATCAATTGGAAAATCTGAAAATTTCTTGGTCGTCAGAACAGAAAATACATTTCTAAATTAAAGGTTTTTACACAAATAATTTAAAGTGAATTATAATCAATTTGTTCCTCTTGAATGATTAATATGCCTGCCTATAAAATAAAGACAAAAATAAAATAAAGAAGTAACGAAACGCAAGTACGAGTATTATAATGCCATATGGAACTGGGGTGCAAATGAAAATAGGCTATCCGAGAACCTAAATGTCATAGGTGTTTATTATTTCACGACGTGATGTTATTCTACATTTTCCACAGGCATCATGTGAATCTGTATCAATGGAAGTGTTCATATGATCAAAACAAGTATTTCATTTCTGGTGGGATTCCACTGAATTTTCTGATAAAGCGTATCTCGTGCATTATGCCTGAATGCTGAGGCCGAACGGTAAAGTGGGCAGGGAATGGAAAATTCCAGGTATCAAAAGAAATATTTCCGGAGAAGAGAGACTTTTTTTTTTTTTTTATGGTGATACTTAGTTATGAGAGGATATGTGTTGATCACGAATACTTTGTAATAGAAATTCTGTGGAATTTTAGGTGTATCGCTACAACATACATTTGTTTATTTTCTCCGTGGTTTTAGTCGAGTAATGATAACCACGAGGCCGATATTTGACGCTGCTTATTTGATATGCAATTGTTACGGTTTCATAGTTTTATTGTTTGTCGGGCATTCTGTTCCAGTAACACAGGATTTCCAAGATGATTTTTAAGGCAATGATCGGAAATTCATGTAAGTTATAGTTAGTAGTTTCATATATACATTTCCCCCCCCTCTCTCTCTCTCTCTCTCTCTCTCTCTCTCTCTCTCTCTCTCTCTCTCTCTCTCGGCGCTTAGTGTTTGAGGTTTATCTACAAACAATGGCAATGCCGTTTACTTGCATTAATGGTATTGTTCACTCACCTTCAAGAATTTCATATTATTTCCGTTGTGACAGATGCCTAATAAATTTTGCTCGAATGGCTATAGCATTTTCGGAAGAGCTGTGATTTTTGAAGATGTGAGCCCTAATAAATAGTCAAGTGTCAGAGAAAGCGTGTTCGGAAGTTTAAATAGTCCTTATTAACATTTTAAATGTAGAAGTTTTTCGAAAGGCATTTCAAGAATCCCCGATGAGGTCGGAGGAATGTAGGCACGATGCGTTAAAACCCATTTTGCCCTCGTTGATCCAAGCTGTTGATAAGATATCTAGTAAGTAGTTGACCGTGGTCGCTGAAAATACCCGTTAAGAATCAAATGGGCAGTAAAAACCTTATATATACTGTGAATGTATGTATGTATGTATACAAATATATACACACACATACATACATACATACATTCAAAGCTTGGCACTTCAAGAAAAGAAACCGGAAGAGATAAGCTTACAGGCATTACAATGATTCCTCAGAAGGGTAATAATTCTCCCCTCGAGCTCAAAGAACGGTGACCGTGGAAAAGAGAGAAGCCAAAGCAACCTTGAGGCAGGGTGGAAGGAGATAGAGAGATTTCATTGCCTGTAAGTTAATCGCAAATAACATCTCCTGCCTTAATGAGGAGTGATGCCCGAGCTCTTGTGATCCAGAGCGTCGACGTCTGAATGACTTGTTTGTAGACTATACATCCCGAGTGAGCATCAGATGATGAAATTAAACAGGTTTATTCAAGTTGAAATTCATTTGGAACCGATGAAGACGTTTAATAAGAGTATTTCGATCTTCAAAACATTAATAAACAAAGTTATTTCAGTGGATTTAAGTTGCTGCCGAAGATCATTACATATTTAGCAAATAGTCATTTATATTTTTGATAAATGGACTTGTATTCATCTTTAGACGAGTGTTGAACTCGACCGGTAATGGTTATTTTCCACAAAATGGAGAGGATTTATAGGTTACAATGATAACTTAGTCATTTTTCATCGTCGACCAGTATAGATTTAATTTAATACATTGTTTCTGTTGAGAATGTCTGAACACACCACCCTCTTGAATATGTTGACCGGAAGTTCTGGAGGCCAAATTTATGGTTCAGTGAAAATTCGCAGATTTCTTTGAATTGCGGAGATATTAACTTACAAAATGCTATAAATTTTAATGGAGTTTGCATCCAGGGAACAGTGGTTTGAGCTTTCATTGTTAGGTAAGTGGTTGGAAATAGTATTGAGTTGGAGATTTTAGTTAGGAACTGTTATAATATGATGTATATAGGACTTTGTGTATAGAATTTATGTATAAAATAAGCATGAACTTTAGTGATAAATACGTAAGGAAATACCAATTACTGTGGAATGAAAGAATAGTATGACATAACGAAGGTTGAGAATGAAATGAGAGATGTCACAGCAGCAATGGTACGAATAAATGAAATAATAAGAAAAAAATTATCTATAGGAAGAAAGAATTGTTTACATATCACAAACAGAAAAAGAGAGCAAACAAAATAAGGATATTGTGAAAGATAATTATAACCAGACTGCATGACAGGAGCGACCAAGTCATTTTGTGAAATACGAAGTTGATATTGAGGATTTGATGGAACGACACAGTAGTGTAGAGAGATACCTTGATTTAAAAAAGCATTATGTGAATAATGCCAGAACAGAGGATTAAAAATGATGAACCTGATTTGTAAGAACCCCAGAGAGAGTCCGATAATATGCAGCTAAAAGTGAAAAAACTGAAATGCGTTAATTTTATGATGGTGAGGGGTATGGACGACATACATTTAGCTTTAAAGGCTTGTGAATATATTGTTAGGAAGAAAAGAAAGGTACTGGAAAAGTAATTAAAAGAATAATGACGTAAAATCTGGGACATTTAAGAAGTTCAGAGTTAAAGAAAATTGATCAGCAAATGTAGAACTGCATAGTTGAAGGTGGGAACCGCTAAAACAAGGCATGTGAAAGGTAGCAGATGTAATATAAGGTGTGCTATGTGGGAAGGATACATATAGAAACGCGATGGTGGAATCAAGAAGTATAATCAGCAGTTGAAGGGAAGAAAAGAATGGAGCCTTCAAAGCGGAAAAGAAAAATCAGAAAAAAAGATAGATGACTGAGAAGAGTGGTAGGCTGCTGGGCAGGCAGCAAGGGCAAGAGTAAGATTTGGGAAGAGCAAATTTGATATATATTCTAATCATTGCAGAAGGACCAAAGTTACTTTTTGAAATAACATAAGTGGATCAAGTACAGAAGGAAAGTTGCAACTTAGACAAAGATCAGATTAGAGTAATCAGAATTAAAAAGAAAGAAATAAAGTGAGAGTAAATTCATTTTCACATCAATATAGGTAGTAGAACCCTGGAGAAACATGTAGAGGAAAAGCTCCAATACTATAGGCAGTAATAGTCTTGGATCATGCAATGAAAGCATTGAAGTTATAGGAAGATAGCTTGGGAACAAATGTTGAAATTGACTTATTGCTACATGTCAAGAAAACAAACAGCAAAGGTAGTATAGCGTCGAAACTATAGGAAAAACATTATTTGTTACGGAAGATTTTATGTAGTGTTTGCAGGTTTTGAAAAGGTATTTTGCTAGTACCAAGATGAACTGTAAAACAAGCGTCACAAAAGACAAAAGTAAGTACGTCAAAGGAACTTCATAAAGAGGTTGGTGACATCAAGGAGTATAATAATGGAGGAAGCTATAAATGAATGTAGAAAGAGAGGCCCCTGATAGCTGTTATATGCAGATAACCTTTGTTAAGTCAGAATAAGAGGAAGAAGTCTTAGAAATATGCAGAGGATGCAAGAGAGAAATAGAATTAGGACTGAATGTTTATTGCAAGGAAAAACCAGTATATGGTGACTGGGAAGGAAGAAAATAAAAAGGCAGTATTAAGATAATTGTCCTGTGGATGTTGTAGAAGAATTGCATAGGTGAATGCAGTACTGCACTATGTATCTCGCATAAGAGTAGGCATCATCGGAGATGATCAGGATTTGAAAAGTGGAATAAGCTAAACCAGGCTGTAGCAGAAGAGCAGGCTATGATAAGATTCATCATTTTTCTTAATCATGTAGCTGGTAATGAGACGGCATCGAAACTAGTGGCAATAATTAGGATGAATCGTCAGGAGAGTCCTACACCATTGATAAGTAATAGTATTGTACAAGAGTACAGAACGAAAATTGTCATTTCTTACGTAAGCCTAGCTCTTCCCTACGTAGCACACACACCTGCACCAACGAAGAAAACTGAGAATGTTTAGAGAAGCTGATAAAGTGATCAGATTCATGGCAGGAAATGAGGAAATGGCGGAGAGATGTGGTGACCAGGTACTGGAAAATAGACTTTTGAATTCAAAGCTCGAGAAGCTTTGGGCACGAGATAAGCAAGGCGACCGTAGATGTGAAAGTAGCCGAACTATGTGCATGGAGGGCCTGAAGTCATGAAGAAAGGGCCTCAAAAGAAGACCTCCCACATGGAAATTCAAGTAGAAGCACACAAGAAGAAAGATTGTTGGTAGAGCCTAAAGGCCAAATCTTTATAGATAGGCTACCGTCGCATTAAGTGGCTTAGAAATAGATTATAGGATCTAAGTGAAAGCTAGAAAAATTGATAATAAAAGGTATCACTTAGGTTTTCTGATTAATGCAGAAAGTCAGAGAAATCAAAGATGTATATTTTAAAAATGAGTCGTGAAGGTGTTGAACGGTTGGTGACAGAGTACTAGCTGGAGATATTGGAAAAAACATTAGAAACTAATGATGAAGGGGTGTGAATCGGTATGCCAGGAGAGGAAATTGAAGGTAAATGTGAACAAGAGTAAGGTTATGGTGGTATGTAGAAACCAGGGACATGGAGGTAGTGAACGTTTTTGCATGTGGATGGAAGGAAAAAGGTTGAAGCAATTGAAATAGATTTTTTGGCATAGAATATGTGGCGTAAGAATTACAAGGATGACAAATTTAGAAACGCGTAGCAGTGATAAAAAAGATTAGTAAAGGTGGAGGACGACTGGATAATGAATAGTAATGAGAAATCGTTGAAGGGATAAGGTAAAAGGGTTATTTTTAAGGTTTCTGACAGTCCTTCTATGTAGGTGCATTAAATAGCTAACTAATTGGAAGTTACCTGCATCATGGGTTCATCCATATTTCAGCAGCTAAAGTATGAATTTGGCAGTGACTGTTTGCAGTTTTATTCTCTGGTCCAGTGTCCGTCAAGTAAAACAGCTAAATGTTGGAGATCAAACTAACATTAACAAAGGACATGAAATGGTGTTGGTACTTCCTTCGTCTGAGTTGAATAGTTCTCTCAAAGTGTTGGGAACCTTTCTGGATTTTCTCTGAGCACACGTAAAACAAAGAGCTAATTTTTGTTTCCCGCCTTCGTTCATGACGAAATATAATTATATTTCATGATTACCGAGACAGAGAGATGAGCAAACTGGAGGTGACACCTTCGATCGAGAGCATATTATATAATGCTTATTGTAAGATAAACAGTAAAATTGTTCATCTTGCAATATTTGTATTTGGAACTAGTGCAGGTATTACAGGTTCTATAGTATTTTGTGATGTTGACTTTTCCAGCAATACGTAGCTGGCAATGGCATTTGTCATTATAAACTTTTCTATCTACAGCCAGCTGGTTACCATTCGATATTTTATTACGGTTGTTATTAGTTTTGTTAATTTATTCATAACTAAATGGTTGCTAGCTTTCGAAAAATAACATTCGCAAAGCCCGCCGTATTCCGGAATGGGCTCAATGTCAGAAATAATTATTAGTTGTCTTTAGCAATAATTGAAATTAGTATTATGGCTTTGTGTGCAGGAAGAGATTAGGTGTGCTTGATGCCAAAATATTTTTTAAATCAAATTTTAGTGGGATGATGGTTTTTTTCATAGCTTTGCGAAATAATATGAATTAACAATTTACCTGCATAAGACTCGACAGCAATGAGCGTAAGTTGCCGTAATCATTAAACTAAAACGTCAGCGAAAACTAAGAAGCAAATGAAATATATGTCAAAACTTCTGTCATTGTTTGAACATAAAATTAATTGACCTCATCATGTATATAGATTACATTTTAGCTAGTCTATTACCAGGCTTTAATAGATGGGGTATTGCCATAATTTTTGCCGGCTCTGGCAAATGCATATTTATCCTGAGTAAAAGGTCCGTGGTACTTTTGATGAAGTTTTTGCTTTTTGCTTCCGTTCTATGCAACGTGTTCAATCGTTATGTTGAAGTTTTAGACTATATTGCTTTTTAAATTACGGTTGAATGTAGGACATTTGGATTAGACGAGGAGATACAGCGTGATTATTCATCCTCTCGCAAGAACAAGAGATAACTTTATTTGACTGACAAACTAGAGTTGAGGTTCTGCATCAGAGAACCAGCACAAGGAAAATGCGTCGGCACCTAAAAGAAATCCTTAATTGCGGTCTCCTTTGATAAAAACATGGGGTGGTATTCGTCTGAAAAATAGAGCAGTAAATGAAGGGGCAATTGTATATGTATAAGATTCTCATTGATATCGCCATTTAATGATATGAAACTAATTCTTGAGTTCCTATAATGTGATCTATCTTTTGTTGAATTTATGCTGAGTAGTATAGTTGCTCTCAGATAATTCAGTGATTTTTAGACACATTCGTTTAATGTCTGATGATGAGCGTGATGAAAACGTTGAATCATATTATTTCATGTTTGAGGAACATCGTCCGTAATATATATTAAATGCACTAATCCTCGAATAGTTAACAAAAAGGGTTACCTTTTCTCTTCTACTGATTCTTTCTTTCGAGAATGTTTACTTAGTATGTCAGTTGTTTGTTATTCCAGAGTTCTCTCTTCCTGTTCAACGTTCTTACTTTCGCAGTATATATATATATATATATATATATATATATATATATATAATATATATATATACATATATGTATTATATATATATATATATATATATATATATATATATATACGAATATGTATATGTATATATATATATATATATATATATATATATATATATATATATATATATATATATATACTTAAAAATCACGGTAGATGCACGTGAATTCATTAAATAAGCGAATACCACAGGAAAATGATAGGCAGAAATCCAAGCGTTTTCGTCTTTACTAAGACATTGCCAAGGAACGAATGAAATACAGATGGAAAGAAAACTGTTGGGTAAACAAAAAGATCAAGAATACCAGATGGTTAATTGTCAAAAGGGTAAAAATCAAAGAGATAATCCAGGATTATCGGATATCACACGGTCACAAACTTAAACATAGATTTAACCCTAACAGAAACTACAACGTATCCATATAGTCCAAAACATGTAAAAACTGAATATATTAATTTTGTTGCTTATATTTATCTCCAACTTTTTTCATTATAAAGCATCGAGTTTCAATAAACCAAGACTTAAATCTAGGATATATATATATATATATATATATATATATATATATATATATATATATATATATATATATATATATATAATATATATTACCACTTTTCTTATTTCATATAACAGCTGAATCGTTGATGAACCCCTTGTGCAGAAAGCTGATACAACATTAATTACAAGATACTCGTACTTAGGACGTTCATCAGCAACACGTCGAAACCATGCGTACAGCTGCGCCATTAACTTCTTTCTTACTCGCAATCGTCTCTTCCAGGATATCAAGACGCTTCCTGTCATGCTTCCTCAAATCATTTTTGAATTTTTCACTCATGTAGCTTCCTAATGTTCTCCTACACACACACACTATATATATATATATATATATATATATATATATATATATATATATATATGTGTGTGTGTGTGTGTGTGTGTGTGTGTGTGTTTTATTTTGTGTGTGCATGCGCATAAGGTATTCCTAAGGTCTAGTTAATTCGATTTTAAACGGTAGTTGTGGAGACATACTTGTGATTGTGCATATATATATATATATATATATATATATATATATATATATATATATATATATATAATATATTTATATATACATATATTTATTTATATTTATATTTCATTTCACAAACACTGTATACATATGTATTTGTAATAACTACAGAGACCCTTTAACTCCTCAATTTTTCTTCACACTTTAGGATTCAGGGCTATGTAGTGATATTCTTATCTAAAAAGTGTCGAGAAATCGAGAAGTTCAAGGTCATTGTTGGCGCGTGCGCATACACACACACACACACACACACACACACACACACACACACACAACAAAGTTACTGCAGTTTTGAAAATAACTGAAAAAAAACTCATATTATTATAGTCTTAAATCTTTGTTATGAATTGAATTGAATATAGAATTTGAGCCACAGGCCAAGAACTGGGACCCATGAGGTCATTCAGCGCTGAAACGAAAATTGAGAGTAAAAGGTTTGAAAGGTGTAACGGTGGAAAACCTCGCAGTTGCACTCTGAATCAACTGTTAGGAGAGATTGGAAGGAAGAGAATATGAAGGAAGGTACAGTCAAAGAAACGAAAGCGGTTGCAGCTTGGGGCCGAAAGCACCCTGCAAAGAACCCTAAGTAATGTGTACAGAGCACCGTACGAGGTGCACTTACGGCACTACCCCTGTACGGGGAAATCTGTCGTGGGCCATACATATATTGGATTAAGTTTGAAGGTACAACCTCATCGAAGAGTGAATATTGAATAATATGTTTATTGTTAAGAAGAATATTAACATAATTGAATGCTTATTAGGATGAATACCAGAAAGGGAATGATACTTAACACTCCTATTTATGTAAGTGTGGTTGTTTTTATTGAATTTTATTGAATGTGATTGTTTTTTGTATTTGGTTTTGCCTGAAAATGATAAAAAAAAGATGTATTATTTGAACAGGCTGTATTGACAATAGTTGCTTTCCAAATCTGTATTTTCACTAGCCCCAACTTCTCGAATTTGTATTTTCTACGTAGCTCCATATTTCATAATCACAGTTGTTTCTTAACTTTTTGCTGATGTGATTACATTCCAGTTTTTAAGTGCAACACATCAGGGAATCTCGCCCATCGTCCTACGGAATACTCTTTATGTCACCGGTTTTTACATTTTTTCTGGCTTTTACTCAACCTGTGTCCCGAAGTTATTAAGGAAATTCTTGTGTTTTTTCAAGCACTTACATTTTCCTGGTATATTTACTCTCCAGTCTTCTGAGTTAATAGATGATAGCCAAGTCCTTTTTTTCACATGTTTTTCAAGTTTTGTATTTCGTGGTTCCATGAGAATTATTACACCGATGGACTAGTTTGTGATATTGATGTCGATAAAAATGTAATATAGTTTCTTTCTTGTTCAGACACCTCTCTCTCTCTCTCTCTCTCTCTCTCTCTCTCTCTCTCTCTCTCTCTCTCTCTCTCTATTCGTTTGACATTAATTTCAGAGAAGACCAACATCACTTAACTGTCGTTTGGCATATTTTTACTGTGTAACGATTACTATTTGGTGATTTTAGACTTGCAAAATGAAGCGCATATGTCTTGGGCCACCTTCTTCAGTATTCTTTAAATATTTGTCATTCCTAAGTTAGTGGAAATTGCTCAGGGTGTTGTCATATCCTTCGTCCGTGAGTAAATCTTTCGTGTAACCATGTATTCCTGGATTCCTTGTGGTGTCAATTACCATTCTTGTTAAGGCTTCATTGTTGTATTTGCTAATGCTAGTGACCAGACTATATACATTGTTTGAGGTCCCCAGTTTGAATTCTCCAACCACTTTATGAAGTATTCTAATAATTGAACGACGTTTGTTATAACCAAACGAACAGAGTGTAGTTTTCACTTTTTTTTAGTTGTTCGTCTCCAAATGATTCCCATCATTGTATGAACTAATCCTAAGTTAGTTGGCAAATGAAGATGCCAGAGTAGGTACACCTTTAGGCAGAGATTAAGAACGTTTAAATAGAAATGAAAAACAGTAAGTTATTGCTGGCTAGGTGGACGTAACTCCCAAAGGTATGATGACGGAAAATAAGAAAGGAATAGTTACAACGAATACTTTAAGTTAGAAATAGGATATGAATTTAATTTTTTTTACTCGTTTAGAAATAGGATATGAATTTAATTTTTTAATTTTTATTCGTTTTATCGTTTTGTCTAACCGGTTACATCCGCTGGTAAAGAATAGAGAAATATTAAAATAACAGCTTGTTTATCATGTTTCAACAAATCAAAGAACAAGTGCTTTTATCAGTGGCAAGGGTTACTTTAGCCCGAATTAGCTTTGGCTTACAGTATCCGATAGATAACAAAATGGATTATTATTTTCCTTTGTCACTCATTTGCTTCTGAATATATGAAACCAATTTTAAATAAGATGACAGAACTCTACAGCTAATAGATTTTTGCAGCTTATTCATTCTTGTTGATTTCAAGCAAAACGTTGCAGTCTCCAGGCGAGATAGTTTTCACTCTTAGTAACTGGGTTTTGTATATAATTGTATTGAAGTTATATACATTACCTTGCTGTATACTTTGAGCCCATTTTCAAATATTTTGCACCTTTTTTCTGATTGTGGGTGTTTTTATTTTATTTTTTTTTTAGTTCAGTAAGCGTAACAAGTTAATGTTTTTGAATGCTTACTGTCTCACACACCCTTTTGCACATTTATAGTACCCATTACTTGAGTAATGTACACAAATGTACAGTCTTTTGAAATTTTGTATATTCACCGGTACAAATGTTGTATTTTTGAGTACTTAAAGTAACACAATGCGTGCGTTCAAGCTTTGTATGCACATTACGCAAGTAATTGCAGGAGCCCACACATTCATGCACACTCCCAATTGTAACACGTCTTGCAACAAATGTAACTTCATACTTTTATTGGCTTTGCACTATTTGAACTTCCTATGTGAGATAGTTGTCTTTGTCAAGATTGTTTGTCATATATACGACATGAGATAGTTGTCTTTGTCAATATTGTTTATCATATGTGCTAATGAGATAGTTGTCTTTTTCAATATTGTTTATCATAACCTTAGATTTTTTCTAATTATCGATAGACTACTTATTTAAGTATGGTCATCCGCGTACCTGAAGTAGTAGTTCATTGGTGTACATCGGAGCAACTTCCCTCAACATACGATGTGTCGTCTTGAACATTTCTGTCTAATTGTTGTACTGTACGGTCTCACAGAAAACGGAAGGACAGTCACCTCTCATTATTTTTCTTGTGAAAGATGCTTGTTTCTTGCTTCGTGTACCTTGTTTTTGTCACACCCATTGAAGAACACTTCAAGAATAAGTCCATTTTTAGAACGAATTGCACATTCCAGAGAACTTTGTTCCTTGGAACAGTCCCTAAAGAATGTCAACGTAAAGGAAGAGGTTTCACATCTACTCTGGTAATGCCCGTCCAACCTTCTTAAAAGTAATATGTTTGAGAGTTGTTATCGCAGTGATTTGTGGCAGTACAAAGACCTGGGACAATCTCTTGATAGTTCTTCTCCCCGTTGACGTTGACTGTGTTCCTGGTGTTGTCTCTGAAAAAGTAAGGACCAATCAATCCTACTGTGGAAATAGCACACCACACAACCAAGCTTCGGGGTATCTCTCGCGTGTTCAAAAATTACAGCAGGATTCTCAGCGCACCAATTTCAGGCGAGGTGCTCAAGAATGTTGGACAAGGTTGTGTAAAACGTAGGGTGAAATGTTACAAAAATTCCTGTGTTGTTGATGTTGAAGTGTATCTGTTATTTCAGCTAGTGGGGTACCCGTGGAGTGTAGCATTAATGTTGTGAAACGATTATTCTCATTATTTCGGGGATAATTTAT
>NC_061087.1:86480902-86483402 GCF_015104395.2 Macrobrachium nipponense
GTCTATGTATGTGCGCGCCTCCTCACTTCCTCTATGCTATTCCCATGACTCTCCTCTTCTGCCTCTCTCATTCTCTCTTTCTGTGCTTCTCTTTCTCTCTCTCTTTCTGTGTGCCTCTCTCTCTTTCTCTTTCTCCCTCGTTGTCGTCCCCTCATGCACTCTCCCCTCGATTCCACCCCTCCAGTCCTACCTAACACCTAACAGGGGTGGTTTTCACAATTCTGAATGCTTGATGGAGATTTTTATGTTGCGATGTTGCAATTTTTGTTGGAACGAAAGGAGGAAAAATAATAAAACGAAACAAAACCAAAATGAATAAAATTTCAATTCTTTCCCCCTCTCTCTGTCTCTCTCTCTCTCTCTCCCTCTCCCTGTGTGTGTGTGTGCGTGTGTGTCTCTCTCTCCCCCTTCCACTTATTCTTTTACATGTTTCAAATTCGAAGCATTTTTATCAAACAAGAAGTGACTGACGTTTAATATATTTTTGTGATTGAAAATGCAAAGTTTTCGTTCCTTTCTTTAAACAGAATATTCAAGACTTAAGCCTCTGCAACGAACTCTTAGACGCTGCTACTCTATTAGAGCTTTTGGAAGCAAGTCTGTCGGAAAATATTTTATTCGGTGGTTACATCTGCTCCTCTTTTTTTCTTTTTTTTTTTACGTATAAAGAATATTTATTTTTTTTATTTTGCGCAACGTCATCAGTCGTTTTCATAATGAACGGTCTTTCATTGTGCATCGTATCTTTTGTATCCTTATAGGCAGCTTGCTGTTGTGATCTAGAGTCGCTGAATTGTGTTTCAAGTCTGACATTGTAATACAGTGTGCACCAGTTGCATTCATGTGTTATATGGCTTATTACTAACTGCAATGATTACCCAGAAGCCGTCTTGTCACTGTAAATGTTAACGTTAATAAAATAACGCTATTTTTCCGTTCTAGAAAGTACGATTTTGCGTATTGTCATCGTCTTCACTTCTTCATTAACGGCAATTAGTATTCTGTAAGCAAAGAAGTCCATGGTTTTTTTTTTTTATAATTATATCCATTTTGACGCAACGCTTAGATTTGAAATAATCGACCTTGCCGTGTCATTGGAATGTACACTATGCAGAGGAGCGTTTCAGGTATGACTGCCATTTTGCAATCTTTCCGATACGACCTTGTAGGTGTTACGTCGCCCCGTAATATGTACGAGTATTAGTAATGTCATGAAAGCCGCTGTCATATTGCCTTCCTTTGATTGGCATAAAAAAAATGCAGAAGTATTTAATGTCACAGGTGTATAATTTACGAGAGTAATTCCGCAAGAAATATAATTCTGTGAATACAGGCGTAAGTGCGTACTCCAAAAGCTAGCGATCTTTATGACAAACTGATGTACGTATGGATGCTGTATAGGGGGCTTCAGGAGCTGGCGATCTTTATATCATAAAGTTATTTTGAATTAGTTCTCGGTTTTTACTAACCTTTTATGTAAGATTATACAGTCGAAAGATTCTGAATGTGTTAGTTAATTTAATTCCCATATTTTGTTGGAATTTGAGGCAGTTGTGCCTACAACCAGTACCAGTGATGTTCTGTGTAATGTAATGTTTCTTTGCCTATTCTCAAATTTTCTGAGTTTAGGCGCATGTGCGTACTCAAAAGGAATGACGATCTCTATGTAATATAGTTCTTATAATTGCTTGTCAGATTGTACCCGACTTGTTTGTAGGTGGAAGAACCAATGATCTCCACGATGTCGCACAGTTCTTGTAGGCAGTTGGTGTCAGGGCAGAGCAGGCGAAGGCGTTACTATTATGGCCGTATTCAATATCTGCCCCTCCCCAACTTCGTCCGCTTTCTGCGCTGCCGCTGTTGGAACGGATCACAGTTCTTGCGGGATGCTGATGGGGAAAACAGCAAGAAACCCGAGAGCTGTTTTGGTTTTCAGCCATGGGTCTATGCTGCTAAATTGACAGGAGTGCTTGGGAATGGCAACGAAAGATTCTTGTTTTTCGTTAACGGTTCAGCCATATACAATAGATACGATGATTGTATTGCTTCCCTTGGTTTTAATTGGGTTGTAGGAATTTTTTTGTACTTCCCTCCAGTTGCCAGCAGTGTTTAATACAACTGAAGAGCTGTCGTTGCTTTTTTCCCCCTGTGTCATATTTAGAATTGCTTCTGATGTTTTTTTGTTTATATGCAGCTGTCTTCGTTTCGCGTTCTCTTTGGGGGATTTGGACTTCAACCCCTCGGATTTTTTTGTCTTGTTTATTCTTGAAAATCTATAGAATGAATATTGAAACTTCCATAAAAAATCTGTTTTCGAATAATATGTCATTTGATCTCAAAATATGTTAGAAAGCTCGTAATGAATGTTTATAATTTATGTCCTTTCACATGTAAGTACAAACCCAACAGGTATATAATTGACGATGACGCTTTATTGCCTGATCAAGATCCCTCTTACCACTGTTTGCCGTCCCTTATTTATTAATGTTTTCTTCCCCCT
>NC_061087.1:86488402-86500902 GCF_015104395.2 Macrobrachium nipponense
TACGCTTTCCTTGAATCCCTATGTTTTTGGCGTTTCAGTGGGTTTGTCTATTAATATTTATGAATTTCTATTCGTTCTGCACTTTCCAAGGCAGTGAGTCTTGATGTTTTATAGTAGTCGTCATTGAGCTATATGACACAAATCCTAGTTAGTTTCCGGATATTGTAGCCATGCTATCCTTTGCTTATTTTTTCCTTTGTTAAAATTAGTTAAATATATTTAGAAGTTATTTTTAATGTGAGTTGCTTTCATCTTGAATATTTTACAGTTCACTTCATCTTATGTTCATGTAAGCTATCAAGAGCATTGAACTTCTTTAATACTTATTGGGGCCTACATAGTAATTTGACAGATCGATTAAATTTGAGTTCTCAGAATTGTTTTAGGGACGATTAAGTCATAGACTCGCTGCCACCTGCGCACCATAGATTTTTTGGATGTTAAATATCCATGATTGATTTTTTAAGGCTATAAAGATTGCAACATTTTTATTTTAATGTGGATGGATACGTTTTTAAAATCATTTATTAAATTATTTATATATTTAACGATTTGAATGATTCTTACTTTTGTTCTTACCTTCTCCACAAACCACTTGAGAGAAGAGTATCTCTCTTATCAATAGATGAGCTTTTACTTTTACATATTACTTAATCATAACTCTAAAGCTGAGTAAAGTACCGGACATAGAACATCACGGTACACTTATGATAGAGGGGATGAGGGTCCACCTCTCATAATAGAGGGAGATAAGGGTCCACCACTTGTGATAGATGGGATAAGGGTCTACCGCTAATGGTAGAGGGAGATGAGGGTCCACCACTGAGGATAGAAGGAGATGAGAGTCAACCACTCATGATAGAGGGAGATGAGGGTCCACCACTAATGTTAGAAGGAAATGAGGGTCCACGACTCATGATAGAGGGAGATGAGGGTCCACCACTAATGGTAGAAGGAGATGAGGGTCCACCACTCATGATAGGGGAAGATAAGGGTCCACCACTCATGATAGAGGGAGATGAGGGTCCACCACTCATGATAGAGGGAGATGAGGGTCCACCACTCATGATAGAGGGAGATGAGGGTCCACCACTCATGATTTCGGGGATGAGGATACACCCGGTCAAGAACCGAAATCCTTCCTGAAGGAAGGAATGCAATGGATGAAGCTCCTTAAAAGAATGAAGCATGTTCCAACTCAGGATGGATAAGATCTGATATAAAGCTTAAAAAATAGAGGAAAATGAAACCGCTAATATTATCGGAATAAAATGTAGTATTTCGAATTATAACCTTACCAAAACAAGCATTAAGTAGCTTTTAAACACATCGCTTAGATAGGACGACTGTCATTTGTTAATTGTTTATATCTGATAATAATTTTTTAATATTTGTCCGTACGAGTTCGTCTGCCCTCTGGCTAGTAATTTTTTCAGTCAGTTGTTAAAGGGATAAAATAGGTTTCGAAAATAATCGGTTTCTTAATGATTAATGCATTTATTTAATTGATATTCTTTTTGTTATTAATGATATCATCCTTATTTTACTGGTATTTTCCAAACATGGCAAAGGAAAGCCATTTCTTTAGATTTATCATAATATCGTTTTTTTACACACGGGTATAGTCTGCCTCTTGCTGAATACTGCTTTCATCAAGCTATATGGTTTCAGTAAAAAATTTCAACTTCTATTAAACTCCTGATTTCTGATGTGTTGTCTTATAGCAATATTGAATTTTCTCTTTGTGCTATGTTAACATTTTGTAAGTCTATAGATAAAATAGATTTACTAATATGTTCCTGAAGACTGCGAGATTAATAGATCTCGGTCACTTGGAAGCAAGAGATATGTGTAACCTGTTGTATCTAGACATATTTGTCTCGCTACCATGCATGAAGTATCAAGAGCAACGGTATTTTTCGAAAATTTCCGAAGCCGAAGGCAAAATAAAACCTGGAATGCAAAGACAGTTTGCAACACTCCTCTGTTGTCCTTGCCTTTTATTTATTTATTTTTTTAATTAATGTGCTTTACGCTGATTGCTGACGTTTCGATGTGCGTTACGAAATATGTAAGGATTGATACGTGTGATACCATACATGTACTCCTCAGATATACACCTGCACACGTACATTCATTTAAATTACATACTTCAAATTATTAGAATATAAACCCTCAAGATTTTCTTTAAGTAAAAGGAAAGGTATTCCAAATTTTTAGAAAATAACCAAGCCTATCATCTGTTTTCCTTTTCACTGTAGTGGTAAAAGAAAGTTGGAGTGAGTGTAAGGCATTGTCCTTAAATTGCTGCAGACGACTGAAGAATGCTACCCCTACATGTCGGCATTTTTCATATTATGTGGTATGTATGCTTAAAAAACTTGTTTTTATGTTTATGTGTATGACAATATATCTTTCAAGCCTTGCCCAACTAAATTTAATTATTAACATTTATTAGCTCTTGTGGATGCATTTATGTATGATTCCTTTACTTCATGTAAAAGAAAGATCGGTTATTTTTCCATATTTTACCCAAAAATATCGTTAATAATAATAAAATTCTTCATGATGAAAGCGACCGTGAAAGCAAAGGAATACAGGTGCGAATTATTTCGAGAAAAAAAGGGGGGTTTTGTAAATGGATTTTGTGGTGGTTGATGCTTGTACATGAAACAGTATCAGTTGATGATGATAAGAAAAAAAACGGAAGATAAACGCGGAAGAGTTTGGCCGTGATTATAAGTAGAGAATCTGAAAGTGATCGTTGGCTTGAGCATGGTAAAGGGAATGCAAATTTTGAATGTAAATGAGAGCGGAAGAAATGGTGGGACTTGATGATATGAGTTATTCACTTAACTTATGAAATAAAAATGGTTAAAATGGCAAGAAAAGTAGACATACTCCAAAGATTTAGTATATAAAAGGGATCAGGGATCAAAGAAAATGTAAATCTGAATATTTTAAGTGGTCAGGTCATGAGTAGAAAATTGGAGGACGAGAGTTGGGTATAAAAATATGCGTAATGCGCAAGTTTTAGGGGGAAAGAGAAGGAGCTCGAGAAAACTCTAGCGAGGTAGTGGGGAAAGAGTATTTGAACCGAAGGGTCATAATATCGGAAAAACGGAAGAGCATAATATGGAAGGTTGAGGTTTGTAGCGTATTGTATGCTAAGGGTCGTGTTCATAGGTTCATGATGAGCCTCATGTGTCAGTATGTCAAGTAGCTAATATGAAATTTCTCAGCTTTGGGTTTTTATCTTTGGTTCAACAGTTGCAGGAAAATTGTAGCTGTAACTATTGTTCAACTAGGGAAACCCAGTGTCCTTTTGTGGAACGAAATATCGAATTAGTTCTTGTTACTACGTCATCTGTGGGGAATAAGACCGTGGGTCCTTTCTCAGAACCAGAAAGGTAACACCTTTTGAAACCACTTCTAAAAGGGTATGTCGGCTGGGTGGATATATATATATATATATATATATATATATATATATATATATATATATATATATATATGTTTGTATGTGTGTATGTAAGTAAGTAATATAACCTAGGGACATGAAATGTAAATATTTTTATTATATATTTTGTCTGACTTGTAGAGTTCAGACCCTTGTAAAAATTTTTTAACCCTCATAGGTAGAATTTGGTTTTCATACGTGTTCTTTTTTATTGTTATTTTGAACTTTTTTTTTATGCCTTAAACCCCGAAAATTCTCTTCTCGTCGAATCGAAACTATGAAGGCTTCTTTTTCTCGTTCTTTGTAAGTGAGGCCGGACCTGGAAACCGTAACTTCTCAGGCAGGGAAGATTTTGTTCTCATTCATCTTTCGACGAATAAGAATATTACAAAGTCAAAGAGGGAATTTGGATGATGGAGGAGCGAAAGAATTCAAGGAAAATGACCGATTGGATTGATGTTGAGAGTATCAAGATTCGGGAAATGGCGAACCCGGAGGATATTATACGAAGGAGAAAAGCAGATGGTAGCGACGACAGCGATGGAAGGAAGATGACCAGCGCCAGCAGAAGCATCAGCAGGAGGCGGAGGCGGTGGAGGAGGAGGTGGAGGAGTAGGAGTAGGAGGAAGAGGAAGAAGAGCAGAGGAGCGGGCAGGGTCCTCGGCTATCAAGTATGCTCCAATTTGGTGGTGTTTTGTAAAGCCACCCCCCCTTGACCAGAGGCGTATTTTGCATTCAAAGTAGCGGCTGTGGTGCAGGAGATATGTTGGTCACTATCATTCCCCTGATCTTGGAGAAATGTTCCAATTCCCGTTTCAATTTCACGATTGGAACATGAAAGTATTGGAGAATGGGAAATACACTCTGGCCTCCGGGAAGGGAAAGAGATCCACGTGGGTTCGGGGGGGCCGTCCAGGGGTTCTTGGCCAGGCTCCCTCCCTCCATCCGGGGCTCCAGGAGGGGAGGGACTGTTGAAGGGAAAGCCAGCCAGGAGGGAAGGAGAGGAGGGGTGATGCGATGACGGGGTCCTTGGGGGGTTGGGTTGCCGTGGGGTTAGTGGAGGGGGACCCTGGATGCGAGTTGGGGTGATAGGAAAGGGAGGAGCCGGGGTGTCCAGAAATGGAAAAGGATGGGATAGGGGATATCTGTGAAGAGTGAAAAGAGAGAGGATAGGCGTAAGGTGAATTGGTATCGATAGATTGAATATGATATCAATAGTCACGGGGGATATTATTGAAGAAGTTATGAAATAAATGGAAAAGTTTCGGTTTAAGATTTTGAGATAAGATGTTATTGCTCTGTAGGTTTCATTCCATATTCTCAGTATCGATAAAATGTATTGATTGATAAACTGGAAGTACACATAAAGATTTGAAGCCTTTTTCTCTCTCTCAAAACAGGAAAGACGATCTTTTGTATTTTGAGGACGAGACATATTTTTATTAATATTGCTTATTTCTTAGATATTTGCTATATGGAACTATAGGAGCCTTGTCAAGCCTGTTTATTAATTTTTTTTATTGAAAGATAACAGAAGTAATCGATATCCATTTTTATGACAAAAAAGCTGCTTCGGATCATAGGCAAATTTGAAGTCAGGAAACACCGAGAAAGTTATAGAGTTCCCTATTTTAGAAGGGAAGAGGGTGAAGTTAAACCGTTTGATTCTCGAGTTGGCGACTTTCATGGCTGATATAAATTCAAAATCTTTTGCAACAAAATGAGGCCGATAGCGACCATTTGTCATATAATTTTCTTTCAACAAATATGTGTGCAAACTAATGCTTGCATATTATTATTATTATTATTATTATTTTTGTTTAGTTTAGCGAAAGTAAAGTAGAAATGTTTTGAGTTACGTTGTTGGTGATTTAATGCTTCAAAATAGGTATCATAAAGATGATATGAAATGTGAACACCGTTGCTGTTGTAAAATGATTTCTCTACAGGGATGATAAAATGTATTTCCTATACCGGTGCTAATGGAAATGCTAAATGATTAATATAGTTGTTGATAATATACCGATCCTATTAGTGAAATTTCACCGTGGTAATGGCATTATTGTTGGCAAAAATATATTACATTAGTTGCAAAATAGAGCAGCGCTGGGATAAGCACTTCCGTTTGACAGCGGTAATGTAAAGGCTGATTAACATGTTATTTCTGATTGTGCGCAAAACCTGTTTCGCAAGATTGATGGGGATGACCTTTGAACTACGAACGGTTCATTTTTTTCCCATTGTGGGGAACTCCGTCCCCACCCCTTTTCTAGTTATGATGCATGTAAGAGAATGCATTCGTTTATGTGATTTCTCTCGTCAGGATTTATTTGATGGAATATCATGAAACTGCTTCCGTCTTGTGCTTTATGAAGTACTAATGTTAGAAGTAGATGAATCGTAATTTTGGATAAGTGACAGTGTGTTGGTTTCTTTTTTTCTTTTCTCCGAAGCATATTGTGACTTATTTTTAAATTGAGTTTTGTTGTGGAATCATCACTGTCTTGATAGTGTGTATATAGAATAAATGCTCATTTCCTGGAAAAGTCAGTGATATTCTTTTTTTATGAAGAATACATGGTAGGCAGTAAAATTTTAGGCCGAAGAATTGAGATGGAAGGGAATTTCAAGTTCTTGAAGTGAATAGCATGGACGATTTATCAAGCTGGTTGAACCTCGAGTTCATGACTTCCAATCCATCTTTGAGATTGGGAAGTCTGAAGTTGATATCGGTTAGACAAGTTAAGCCATTCTACATAGTTTTGAACCTCATTTTTGTCTTTTTTTATCTTGGTCTCATGAAACATGCATGGCTTTAATTAGTCAGTGAATAATGAACTTCATTACTTTGGCTCTCTTTAGCAGCCCTCAGTGCACTGGTTGCACTGTAGGTATTACTAAAGGTTCTTTGTAGCTTGGCATCGGCTTGTAGGTGCAAGCCCTTTCATTCCTTTTACTGTACCTCCGCTCGTATTATCTTCCTTCCATCTTGCCATCCACTCTCTCCTAACTGTTATTTCATAGCGCAGCTGCGAGGTTTTCCTTCTGGTACACCTTTCAAACCTACTTATACTCAATTTCCTTCCCAGCGCTGAATGGCCTCATAGGTCCCAGTGGTTGGCCTTCGGCTTAAATTCCATATTCTTCTTCTAATTTGAGGCACACCTAACTTGCAATATTCTCAACATCTTTAGTATAACTAAATTCTAGGCAATTTAAAGGATGTGGCTCGTTTTTAGTTACAGTTAAGAAAGACCTGCCATATATACATACATGTATATTATTTATATATACATTATATATAGATTGTACTATATTATATATGTATAGGTATATTCTTTATATGTATATTATAGATTTTTTCTTGCCTTGCATGGCTTTGAAAGATTTCCTTTTAATTCTCTAAATGAATATGTTAACGTCAGGGGATATAGATAATCTTACTTTCCGTATCTCTTGATACTTGTATACGTTAGACTCTAAAGTATAGAAGCTTCACTTTCATGATGAGATTTTAATTTACTTTCGGTAATTTTATGGAGTTATGGCCACCTGGAAACATCTCTTACAGATGTATCATTACCATAAACCAGCCTCATTAGATGGGTATTAGGTCCCGTGATTTCCCATCCCTCCCCCTCCTCACTTCCAGAAATAATGTTTGTAAATTTTTTGTTCAATTTCTCCTTTTTTAACTCTGCACCGATTTAGAATTGTGCATTTGATAGCTTGACAGATTTATATACATTTGATTTGTTAGTGTGGTTACTTTTCATAATGCAGATCATAGAAAAAATATGTAAACTTGCAGTGATAATTGTATCAAAAATTTTACTCGTGCACTGAAATGAGATCCATGAAAAAATTTGTAATATTTATGCAGATTTTCAATATTCAGTAAGTACAGTTACGTGAGGCCCGTTATGGATAACATTTAACCTCTACTCCGGTATTTGTGAACTAATTCTTGGTATGTCTACGCAGACAATAATTAAGAACTTTATGCAAATTATAACCCTCCTCTGACCTCAATTTCCTTATTCTTCGACGTGGATGTCAGATTCTGTCCTCTTTGAGGAAGTTGCTCTCTCTCTCTCTCTCTCTCTCTCTCTCTCTCTCTCTCTCTCTCTCTCTCTCTGAAGGATATTGTGTCCTCAGTTAGGTATTAATGGCAGTTCTGTTCTATTAAGATCACGATATTTATTATTATTATTATTATTATTATTATTATTATTATTATTATTATTATTATTATTATTATTATTATAGTAATCTATTTCATGATTATTTTCATGGCACTAATCGCTTTTTCTCTGGCTCAATATATATATATATATGTGTGTGAATATATATATAGATAGATAGATATATAAATAATGTATGTATGATTATCTGTTTATCTACTCGGCTGCCCAAGTACGTTAACGCATTGCTCTCAAATCATCTTCCTTTATTGAAGAATTGGTTTTATATGCTAGCGCCTTAATATATTAGTAACGTTGATCTTTTACCTGTTTACACTGATTTATGATGTTTAATGATGATGTTTGCCATAAGTTGAATTCTTTACTATTAAATTGAAATCGCATACCCTTTCATGTAATTTTTCTCCATATGATCACTTATATATAAAGCACATACACTAGCTGAAATATATATATATATATTATACACACACACACACACACATATATATATATATATATATATATATATATATATATTATTATATATATATGAATATGTGTGTGTGTATTAATACCAGGACCGTATTTAAACTGGACGGTATCTAGATATTTATTTAGGAAACGTTACAAGCTTTCCAGTTTACATGAGGTCCTGTTATTAATTATATTAATGCACAGAACAATTGTGTAATCGGTAAGATATATATATATATATATATATATATATATATATATATATATATATGTGTGTGTGTGTGTGTGTGTGTGTGTATGTGTATGTATAGCCTATGCATATATATTATGTATGTAAATGTACTTATATAAATGTATACATATGTATATAAACACGAATAGAATTGTATGATGTATGTATGTATGTATATATATGTATATATATATATATATATACACACACAAAATCTACTGTTTTTTTTACCAGATACTTATGTAATTGTAATAACAACAATGCCCTCGTAACTTCTCGATTTGCTCTTCATACCTTTTGAATGTTTGTCGCTACAAAACCTCAGTCTTCATTTGGATCTGAGGCTTTGTAATGACAAGCATACTCACAAAATAAGTAGACATCGAGAAGTTGTGAGGCATTGTTATTGTTATAATTGCATATAGATATGTAGATAGACAGATAAATACACATCTTTAAATTACCTATTATGCAATTGCATGGAGCCACTATAAAGTTGTATAAGCTTTCTGCCGTGTGATTGTATTCAATTTTCAGCAGTTAATGGATTGATATGGCAGCGATCATTTTCTTGATTTTTTTTTTTTTGGAACACTCATTCTCTCCCCTCCTCTCCCTCCCACTCCTCCTCCGCCTTCTTCTAAGGGAAATTAGCTTAATGATGGAAAACTTTTGCGTGTGCTCTCATGCTAAGAAGATGGCGCACCGTTAAATTAGTTTCAGAGTAAGAGAATTATGTACTCTTGGTTTTTCAAGGTAGAAATAGACATTCTGCAACTGTAAAGCTCGTGTATCTTATATTCCAACTTTTCACGTTAAAAGTGGCAGAAAAGAACGCAAAGGAATACAAGGATTTCTTTAGTACTGATCATAAGTTTTCTTCTTTGTGATTTTGTCAATCACGGTATGAAAAGCTGAATATCCTGGACATTTAATGTCAGGAGAAACCGTCAACAGATCCAAGTGGCATCCAATATTCTCTAGAAGGGGCGAGTGTTCGACCACAGATATCCATGGCAGGAATGAGGAACTGCAACAAAGAAGAAAAAATCGGGGTTTCTTTGGGACGGGCACCAGGAACAGAGGAGGATAGTTTAGGCATGGCATCAGGGTTTGCAGATCCAGTGTCATTTTGGTTTTCAAGGAATGCGTAGGTATTACGTTCGGCATGGGCCAAATATCAGTGGAAGAATTGGAAAGGGTGTTGTAAGGCGACCTGTGGGAAACGAAAGAAGAATCGTCGATTGTCTGGCTTTTTTATTTCAGTTTAGAAGAGAGATAGAGAGATGTTACAGGCATTAAAACTCCATGAGTATCTTCTTACAATAAATTGGATATTATTACTGATGTTCGCCTTACACCGTGATATGTATTAATGTTACCACTTTACAACAGGTGAATTGCTTTCGGAAGAATAAGTATGGGTATTTTGTGTCAAAAATTTTACCGAACCTGGAATAATTTGTTTTATTGTTTCTTTGATATCTTTGCCGTGCTTCCAGCAAGTCACTTGCCTATTCAGATTGTTCATACATACGTTATATATTGCTTTAGTAAAGTTATCTATTTCTTAATTTTTTTCTTATAGTACGAGGCTTTAATCTCCAAAGAACTAAAAGCATTTTTGTGTAATAGCTAGTTTATCTATTCCCTATCTATTTTTTGACAGTTTCAAAGATACAGTTTGCGTAAAATAGCTACTGTAAACAGACACAACAGGAATTAAAATGTAAAATTCACACAGTCACTTGGAGTATGGCAAAAAGGCTTTTGAAATTCGATGCAGATTCCTTTGTGACTTTATAGCAAATGACAAGAATAAAAGGATTTATAAATAAGCTTTTATATCTTACTAAAATTAAGTTCTTATAGTTCTTTACTCTATTATTTCATGATTACGATATGATATTTTTTGTTGTTTATTTTTATTAAATATATAAGATCTCTCTCTCTCTCTCTCTCTCTCTCTCTCTCTCTCTCTCTCTCTCTCTCTCTCTCTCTCTCTCTCTCTCATGCCATGGTAGGCATAGAATGAGTTTCAGGATGACTCAAAGCTCTTAAAATTCGTATGAGAACAAGTCCTTTAGGGAGAATGGGTTGTTTTACCGGATGGTAATTGGTAAATGGAGAGAGAGAGAGAGAGAGAGAGAGAGAGAGAGAGAGAGAGAGAGAGAGAGAGAGAGAGAGAGAAAGTTTGGACAAATATATATCAAAATATATCCAATGTAGTTAGTATTAGTATTTTGAAGATTTGGTGAAAGTAAAGTATGCAAGAGAAGCAGAGCTCTAGGGGAAGATTGTGGGGTTGGGGGTCCGGGGCAGGCTGTACGGGGGACACAACAAGAAATTGAAGAACGGAAAAATACCTGAGATCGACTGGATGATATATGAGTCGCTTTGGTAAGTTGGTGATTATGGGATGTAGTTGCTGATCAGGGTATGCAAAGTTTATCTGGATGATGAAAAGGTTTCAGAGGAATGCATGAGAGAAATAATTGTTCCTTTGCATATGGTAAAGGTGATAAGAAGAAAGTAGAATACAGGTCATAGCATTACGTTGTATACCAGGAAAGGAGAATGGTGGGTTTCGACTGAGAATGTAAAAAGGATAGCAGAAGGCTTCACAGAGAAAGAAAGAGAGAGGGTATATGGTTCACATGTATGTTATTGAACAGTTATATGAGTAGTATGAAAGTAAATGGACGATCTACCCATTAAGAGCAATGTGGAGGATTTTGAGGGTGAATGGTTTAGACGATAAGCTTTCGAGAGCAGTTAAGAGTTTTTGTTATGAATGTCAAGTTTGTGTATGTGCGAGTAAGGGAGAATCTGTGGATGGGAGAGTGACTGGTTTGTTGTAAAAGTGTGTATGAAACAAGGTTTTTTTCTGTCACAGAGTCTATGATAATAGCTTTGTAGGTAGAATATTTTGAGAAGTCAAATGGAGGACTGTGGGTGCAAGTGCAAAGTTGCAAATTAAGGAAACGGTTCGTGAATGGATTATGGAATGGCTTGTGGTACAGTACGGAAGAGTAGCCGCAGAAAATAGCGAAAAACTTTGAAACTGCAGGAAGACGAAGCCGAGAGGAAATGTGAAAAAGGGCACCAATATGGGATAAATGGGAGCTAATGGACTGTTGATAAGGATGCGGGAGAAACGAAAGTAGTAATTTCAAATAGGTAATGAGACAGTAAAATAACAGATGGTGATAGGGGGAGAGAAGAATTGGAGTACGGAATAACTGAAGCAAAGAAAGTAACTGGATGTACGCATACGATTGGGGAGAAATTCGGAGTATCTACGGAATTTAAGGTGGCATGTTTGAAGGAATTGTTGAACCAACGCTCCTGTATGGAAGTGAAGCACGAGTGTTGAATTTTTTCAAAGATAAGAAGGGAGTAAAATTCGGGAATAACTAGAGGGAAAAGGAAAGGAAGGCCAAGGAAGTGGTAGATAGACGACAAAGCAGAATAATTGTAAAGGAAAGGCCTTAACATTCAGAGGGTGTGAGAGGTTGTGGAAAAAAGATGATTGGTACATCATTTTATGGGGGCTTAGATGTGCTGCTTATGAGCCTTCTGTTAGATGCATGAAGTGGCTAATAGGCTGACGGTTTCTAACAAAACTGTTTGAAGTATGAATGTTTTCACTCTCAGGCCAAGTCCTTTTACAACTATTCGCTGAAAATTATTGTAGTAAAGCGATTCATTTCTTTCCTCCTTCCTATCAAACTTTAGAATTGTATTCGTGCTTCCTGTTTTTCTTAATTCACCAAATTATCTTCAAAACGTTAATCAGTCTCTTCTTTCAGCACCAAGTTTCTGAATTTACTTTTTATCTTTTTTTGGGTGAGGGGTGCGTGGATGATTCTGGTCTGCTTAAGGTAATGAATTAACCGTACAATTCGTACAAAGAATTAACCGTACAATACGTGGTTTTATATCAGCCAAGTCTGGAGCATTCGGAAAAGAAACGGCTAGGTACTTGAAAATAGCACGGGTGAACATTCATCATTTCAGATTTTCCTTTCCTGTTGTCCAAATACTTTGTTTATACATTTATGAATTTTTATTTCAGTTTGTCTGTCATGCTTTTTCCTCTGTATATATACGCGAAGGTCTGTGTTGTTCAGATTTTATTGTAAAA
>NC_061087.1:86508402-86528402 GCF_015104395.2 Macrobrachium nipponense
ATGGCTTAAATATCTATTTTTGAAAAAGTATTTTAACTTCTCGAAGATAAACTTGATAATTAGGCAATTTTTTTTCTTATTTATATGAGCCACATAGTACCTTAACATCTCTTGGGTAGTTGCAAAGGATGATAGTCCGCGTGTTCCAGTATGGAGTCTCTTTGAGGATTTATTTAGCATTTCATATCACAAAAATACCTCATTTCTTTACATTAACGCCGGTTGATCATATTACATTGCATAGTATACAGCATATCAGTTTAAATTTCTTATCATGTATCACGCAGCTTCCATGTTAAAAATAGAAAATAAAGTCTGAGAATCATTAGCTCATAAGATGTCGGTTTATGATTTTTTTTAATGTTTTGAGAACTATCAATGCATATTTTTTTTTTTTGATTTGGGGTTGGAAGGTGAGGTGGGGAATGATATACACTTGAATTTTTATGTAGTTGACTGTTAATGAAAAGAGTCAGGCATAGAAAAACAAATTTTGTGTGTGTGTGTGTGTGTGTGTGTCACTAGGTGGAAAGCTTGACATGTACGTATTCTGTGCAGATTGTGTCGAAGACCCACAGAGGTTCTGTACAGTTATACTTTAGGATAAGTTATTCTGACCAGGCGTTTTTGTCCATGAAAGATTTTGCATGCTGCTGGGGCATCATAGATATCTCTAAATTTCAGTCATGATATTGGTAGAAAGGCAATTCAGAATGTGGACTTCATGGGCTCTATTAAAAAAATGCAGTTGACTTCAGCAGAAACAAAAGAAAAAAAATCTTATTGGTGGTAAAGTGTGTGTGCAAGTCTATGTCAGTAAAGATAACGTAAAGGGAAAGGATAAATCGGTATACTAATTTTATGTTTGATTAATTATCAAATTTAGCGTAAAGGTTTTGTATTAGTTTTTATTTAACGATTTTCTGAATACAAGTTTAGAATGGGGATGGTGTCGTGGAACATTGAAAACAAAACAGATCTCAAGCTTACGTTTATGAATTCGGCTGTCTGCCATCAAATTTATAAAATAAAAGGGCCGAGGCTTCAAATCCCAACTGTAATTTTAAGGGCTTGAATATTCTGGTTATCTTTGCGAGTGTCAAGACCAGTTTTTAGTTTTTAACTGTAAAAAGCTCTTCCAACACACTTTGAGAAGCATTTGAATTTCTATGTTAAAATAAACTCAAAGCGATCGTTAGATATGAAATTCCTTGCAAGTAATGTAGGTGTCTGACCAGAGTATTACCAAAAAATGTAAGGATCAGTTGTACATTCTGGAAAATTTGACGTAGTTCTCAAATATGTAGCTAACATTTCGTTGTGTTCTGACAAATTGCCATTCGAAATCATTTTAGCTTTTGCTTATGGACCATAAAAAGCAATTTTGGAAATTTCATGATTCAATTGGTGAAGGATATGATATGATGTCCCTCTGCAGTATTTCCAAGGAACAAGAAAAATATTGTTGTTGTGGCGTTGCTGATGACGTTTCGACATCTTTTCACATGAACTGTCTTGAAATTCCAAGTTTTCTTGATAAGGGAAGACGCCATCTTGAAGTAACTATCTTCACATAAGGAGAAGTCATCCAGAAATTCAACAGATCACTAATCGTGACCTCTAAAAGTTGGTTGCCTATATTCTTTTTACATTTCCATTACTAAGCTCCGGAAATTTAAAAACTCTTTCTATGGTAGTATTTTGTATGTGAAATTTAGTGCAAACTTTATTTTTCATTGTTTTATCTTTTCAGTTATAATTCCCTTTGGATGTAACATATTCCTTTGATACGTTGTATGCGATATATATATAATAATATTATATATATATATATATATATATATATATATATATATATATATATGTGTGTGTGTGTGTGTGCATGTGTGTGTGTGTGTGTGTGTTGCTGACCTTTACGTTTACACCCTTTTTTTTTATTTATTTATTTTATTTTATTTTATTTTTTTTTTTTTTTTTGTGGGGGGGGGGGGGTTGTAAGTCCCACCGCGCTTCCTCATAGCTGTTGAAGGTGCTTGTGTGCTAACGGTGCCTGACTTCCTTGGTGGCCACCCATTTAAGCACTGATCGCATCCAGCGTTGCTTAACTCAGCAGATCAAACGACGAGCGCCCATGGAGAACTCTCCTATCGTGCCGCAGATACGTATCGGGGAAAACCCACAGTGCGATGTACATAGCGATATTCGTATTTTTGTTGGGTTTCATTAGTCTTGAAATGAAGCAAACATTTGCTGACGTTAAGTGGGATTAGCGTCGAAACGCAAAGATTGATATATTGCGTGTACTTTCAAAAGCACGGCGCCATGCACTCTATCCACATGCTGGATGGGATCATAATAATGCTATGAGTCCCACCATATCGGGGGGGAGGGGGTGGGGACTGGAAGGGGTGCGATGCAGGAGTAAGAGGAGTGGTGCAAGGGCGTGGGGGTGGGGAGCACCAGGAAAAGGGGGCCCGAGGCTGTAGAGCGAAGGAGAGAGGGAGGGAGGGAGGGAGGGAGGGGGAGAGGGAAATGGGAGAAATTAATTCCAGTGAAAATGGACTCTTTAATAATTCCCGCAGTTAACGAAATGCAGGTGTGAATGCGGAGAGGCAAACCTGGTGATAGGTAAGCATATCAATTCTACCATAAAAGGTTGGCAGAATAAAAAATCAAGTGGAACATTCAATAAAGAGAAAATCTGTTAAAACATAATGGCGGAGAAGTCAATCTGGATTTGCAGTGGGGAGGGGTGTGCAAAAATATATAGAGAGATGCAGAAAGAGATGGATTTGGAGGATTAATCAGCGCTAGTGAAAGGGGGATGATAGGAAAATAGCAAATGAAAAGTTTAAATATCTATGCGAAACCTCCAATCAAATCCATTGGGTGATTATTATCATATATGGCACTATTACGAACAGATGGAAAAGAGGAAGACCGAGGAACCAAAGAGAGAGAGAGAGAGAGAGAGATTGAGAGAAAGAGAGAGAAAAGAGAGCTTGCGCTGACTGACGACGAACAGGAAAGGAAGAGAGAATCGGGGAGATCGAGAGAATTGGACATGGACAGTATGCAGATAGTCCCCAAAAACATTGAAGCAATTCAATATCCTCTTCCTGATTATTGTCATGAATGGGGCGAACAATTAACATATAATGAATGGTTCTGAAAGAGGCGGTGCCGTACTTTTTTAATTCATGTTTGAGTGTCTGTAGAATTCCACGTTTGGAATTTTTCAGAATTCATACGAACCGACGAATTACAGTAATTTGTTTGAAACGTATTTAAATTATTCATTTTTATTTGTTCTTCATTTTGTGTTTTTGATTACTTTTATTTGTTTGCTTTAGTTGCATTGTTACCCATGTGCCTGGTATGTAATTTTGGAACTTTTCAAGGTCGTCTTTTTTGTGTAATCATTTTGTGGTGTGTTTTTTTTATATATTTTGCAATTTCGGTGGCTGGCACGTTGTCCATACAATTCTTGGACCGACAGACGTCCCTTTGTTGCCTTTTGAAAGCTAGTTGTCTACTTTTATCTTATTTCACAGTCATCTGGTTTTCAGATTTCCCCACCGCTGATCATATCCCATTCCTGCTGGAATGTAATAAAGGATCTTGTTTAAATAAACCGCGTTGTCCTTTTTCCCCAGCATAGGGATTTTCCCCAGCGTGGGGAGTAAATTACATGGTTCCTTAATCCCTGCCATTTCCCCAAATAGCTCCGCTGAAAATTGTGACGTGTCCCTCCCTACCTGTTCAGGAGCTGCCGATTTAATGAACTCTTTCCTTTCAGAGGGAGATATCGAGTCATATCCTAATTGCCAGAAAGTTCATATTTTAATTTTGGACGTGCTTCCCGTTTTATGGCATGATCTAGAAACACTTATCTTCTGCTGGCTTATCTTTTGTATTTCAGGATAAGTGTCAATCTCCCTTCGTCATACAGTAAAGGTTGTTTAGCATTTTTATGTTTCGAGAAAACACTCTTTTAGTAAATGCTTGATATCCGTGGAAAAATGACAATTTTAGTTATAAGGCTAGACAGCCTATGATGAGGTGTGTACGTTCTACGTAGAATGTTCTCTTCGAGGAGTATAGTTATTTCAGGTCCAGCTGTAAAAGTCTATGTGTAAATATAGTAAATTTGTAAGCGATAAAAGTGCACACTTATGTAAGCTGTGTATTAAAAAACATTATAAGACAGGAGCTTTCATCTACCTGAACAGTAGACCTCTTGAGCCGTACTGATTTTTCCTTTTTAAAGGTATGTACAAATACATAAAGTCACGAAGGACAGAAAAGACGCTAGAACCGTCTCAAAAGGAGCAAACAACAAAAACAAACTATCCTAATCATGTAGTTCCATCGTTATTCTGTTGTTTGGCCAAAAGACCAGCCGATCGCCGTGGTTGAACTGCTTCATCTGTCTGTTCGGCTGTTCATTCACAGCCTACATAAGTGTGGACTTTTATTATAAACGGCTTGCCTAACACAAGTGACTCAAGAGAAGGGATTGCAACGGACACTGCCATATTCTCACTTTAACTGCCGAATTATCAACGAACCCATCTGCAATAAACTTCCCCAACACTAGACGAATCACAGAACGTTCATAAAAAGTGTGCCAACTCCCTCTTCACACACTGCTCCATTTATCTCCATGTTGCCACGCTTGTACTTCTTAGATATTATTAAACTTCCTTTTGGGTGCCTCTTTCACTCTATACATTAAGCACTTGGTGGGTCTCCTTTACTCCTCTCTCCCTAACTTTCCGAATTATGCACTTTTCACCAACTTGTCATCCTCCATTCTTTCCATTTGACCAGACCATCCTAAGTATGTTTATTCCTTGGAGCGGTGGCTCCAGATATTAACCTGAACAATTCACTTGTCATTAGATTGCTATATTCATATCCTTTCCCAATTTAGCATTAACCCACGATAAAGAAGTAAACACTAGATATATGTTTAACTGATTATATCAGTAGATATTTAGCGGGTTTACCAGAACACTGGCTCAAGTTTAAAGTTGTAGAAACGAATTTTTAACCAGGTTTACTGGCGTATGAAGAATTAAGAGAAAGAGGAATGAGGAGATGGAGATACGTAGAAGTGGTAAAAACGTTAACGTAGGTGAAGAGATGGATTAGAGTGGTTTAAGATGATTTGGTTATGTGGTAAAACTTGGGGATGATGGGATGGTGAAAATCAGGAATCGTTAGCAGGAAGAAGGAAAAGAGGGAGACCGAGGAAGTTCCGGAGCATCCAGGAAACTTAGAGTGCGTGCGAGAGTGAGCTAATTAGTGTAGTGTGCATAAGTTAGTTTAACATGCTGCTGATGGGATTTGTTTTTATGAACCATTAAATTCTATGAAAGTTTTCTTCACTGGGGTCCATCCATGATTCGGCAGTGGAAGTATGTATATATATATATATATATATATATATATATATATATATATATATATATATATATATATAATGTGCCATCTGTCAATTATACAAGCTTTCTTGTAAACTTACATTTCTATTTCTCATCAGTCTGGTAGCAAAGGCCCGTGTGTTGAAAGGTCTAGCAACCACTCCGTTTTTTCACCATTCCCTTCTGGCATTTGCTGGTATTTATACAGTAATCACGTTCCATATCTTCGTGAATGAGTTACACACACACACACACACACACTGCTGCCCAAGACACATCACTTCAGGCGAATCATATGGAAAGGCACCGTACTCAGGTACATTTATTTTACCAACGTTCCACGACTTGTCATCTCGAATTCACATTCTTGGGAATAATTTACCTCCAAAGCGAATTATATCGTCTGTGATAAGAAGTGCACCTAACCTATCCGGAATTCGAACCCATGCCGTCTAAGGGCGAACTATTCCCATGATAATATGAACTACACATGGGGCATATATTGGCAGATGGAGCTGAATTACTTCACTTCCCAAAGCGCCCGGCCATATGACTCAAATTATATGTATTCATTCATTTACTGGTAAGCAATTGAACGTGTGAGATGCTGTGACTAAAATTGATGATGAGAGCAAAAGCAGCAAAAGTGAAATAACATACCTTTAGCTTCTCACTATGTATTGCTAATTCCCTTGGCTTGACCCCCATCAACATTACCATTGCGTCTACTTCGTTCATGGATAATTTAAATCGGCTTTACATATTTAAGGGGAACTCCATATTGGCTGAAGACCTTCCTTAATGTTACTCTGTAGACTTAGTCAAATGTCATCTCGTTAACGACAGACATCACAAGGGGAGTCTTGAATTTCACAGTGTTTGCATAATATCTTTAAGATCTCTAAACGTTTTTTTATCATCAATTCCTATCTCCAATATGTTGAGAATAGGCATACTGAGTATTATCATTACAGCGGACGTGACTATAATGTGTCTTTAGTTACCACATTTAGTTCATCATTGGACGAGTGGTTTGCGTACCCGCCTATGAATCTGGTAGTCTGAGTTCTCTCCCCGCTGCTGACAATGCAGAAGCAGAGGAATTTATTTCTGGTAATTAGACAGTCATTTCTCGATATAATGGGGTTCGGAGCCCACAATAAGCTGTAGGTCCCGTTGCTAAATAACTAATTGGTTCCTAGCCACATAAGAAACAAAAATCTAATCTTTCGGACCAGCCCTAGGGGAGCTGTTAATCAGCTCAGAGGTCTGGTTAAACTAAGATGTACTTAACTTATTTACCACATGTACCTTTCTTTAGTACCATGCTTATGACCTCCATTTCAAATCATTTGGCTTTGTTTTCCTTATTGCATATTTTGCAAAACAGTTTACTAAGTATACGAGGTGTTATTTCCCTTTCAGCTGAAATCATACTTCAGTTATTTCATTATAACCTGGTGTTTTGTTTCTCCTAAGTTTCTTATGATGGATTCTACTTAAATAAAAAAAAATGGGCATTCTTTCATAACCATATTGAGGTCTTCGCCAGCTTCTGATATGTCAGTCAAATTATCCCCCTTATATCTATCTTTAAGTCACGATCTCATTAAAATGTTCCGTCTAGCGTTGTCCTTCTTATTCTGAAGTTACTGACAAACCCTTCTCTTTTTACAGGCATTTCCTTCTTTCTTTTCACTCATGGATATTTCATTAATAATGCTGTAGGCTTTTTCAACACCAGTACCACCCTTTGAATGCTTGACTCTTGTCAACATCGTCAGCCCAAAAGTCCAGATAATCTTTTTTTTATCTATTCTTGATCGTTGGTTAACTTCATGATCAAGACTTGAGTACTTGGCACGCTCTTCACTGCGTTCATCATCCCTTGCAATTCATTTACATACTATAACTTTTACATTTGTTATGTGTGTATGTATATTATATATATATATATATATATATATATATATATATATATATATATATATATATATATAGTTTTATCTTAGATTCAGCCATTGAAGGCTAAAAGAGCATGAAATTTGCTTCTCTTATTCTCATATCTCTAGTTTCAAACACTTAACACAGCACATAGACACTTGCACACATATATAAATATATGTATATATGCACACACACACACACACATATATATATACATATATATATATATATATATATACATATATACATATATACATATATAGAATACCCTTTTCCAGCATTTAATTTCATACCAAAAGTTTCTTTCGGTGTAATTTTGAAATAAATTGTGAGTGAAATAGAAATAGAATGAACGCTTATGCAGTGAATGTGCTTCCGTTTAAACGCTTTTCGAAATTATCGAATTATTTTTCAGATTCGAGTATCAGTAGCAAAGCGGAAATTTTATTTCAGATGAATAATGTCGAGTTCCTACCCAAAATGCAAAGGCTAGGGAGGCAGGCAGAGCAATTTCCTTCTTCGCTTGTGTAATCTCTCTAACTTAGGCATTCTGGTGAATGTTTTAATAGGCATATCCAGTAGACATATGTGTACATAACGCATGAAACTGATAGGGAAATTGTACAATAAACAGTTGTTTAGAGATCGTGTTTTTACCTCGGCTCGTAAATGTGTAGAGCTGGATAGGAAAAATTTTACGTGAAAAATATTTCTGATTGTTGACTCTTCTATTTTCACGTTTATGAAGTGATTACTTGGTAGATAACAATTCATATTGTAATATACTAAACGATTATTTAAATTTATATTAATGTATATATGCTATTCTATGTGTGGTATTGTCTATGAATATTTAAGAGTGCATGTAGATTGGAATAATAACTTCGAAAGTCTTCACTCGGCAAGTCCAATCTATATATATAATATATATAGTACCATACATCATACATACATACTACTACATATATATATGTATTGTATGTATGTATGTATGTATAACTGAATCAAGAAAGTTTGGAACGCGATAAATGCATAAATAAAGGCACTGTAACAATATGATCATTATTTAATCAGTTTTCTTAAGAAAACAAGCTGGTGTTCAAAATTCTTTCCAAGCTAAAGAGAAGGGAATGAAAATTAACCACCATTTAGTGGAAAAGTTTTCTGAAAAGAAAAAAAAAATTCATAACAATTTTAAGATCAGGGTTCCAATTAGGAAGACAAAAGCAATAGCCTTTCGCGAAAAATTTCATAAAACTAGCAAAAATGCCCTAAATACCACAGATTATGTCATAGAAAAAGATACCACAAACGTATTTGATGTGATAATATTGGTGTTCAAGCGCTTTAAGTCATTAAATATTATTGCTCCTGTTCACTAGCCGAATTTCCTCGAGTAGTGTGAATTTTCTGCATCGTACTGTTTACCAGTTTGTTTATCTCTTCATATGTTACACTTTCACCTTATTCTAGAGATAAAATTAGTCTTTGAAAGGTTTTGTAGGATTGATATTTGTCATAGTAATACGTTCGTGGTATATTTTTCTCCGACATAATCTGTGGTATTTAGGGCATTTTTGCTGGTTTTATGAAATATTTCGCGAAAGGCTATTTTCTTTTGTCTTCCTAATTGGAAACCAGATCTGAAAATTCTTATGAATTTTTGTTTTCTTTTCAGAAAATTTTTCCACTAAATAATGGTTAATTTTCATTCCCCTTCTCTTTATCTTGGAAAGAATTATGAACACCAGCTTGCTATCTTAAAAAACTGATTAGATAATGATTATGTTATTACATTAATCCAATGATATAAGAAAACCAGTTTCCCAATCCTTCATTCACAATACCGTTTCAACTTTGTTGGCAAAATAAGAAATGGGACATGTTGTCGTAAAATCTCGTTCTTTGACCACGATCGTGGTCGTATTTGGATTTAGTACAAATGACGCAAGCACCTGGCTATGAGTGATTGAGAAACATGCTGGTCCGGTTTAGCTCTATAGGCATATATATAACTAACCAAGGAAACCACATTTTGGGAAGATGAGTCGTGCCGATGGTGTTAAGCCGACGCAGTCTTTTTCTCAGTAGAATTTACGTTCTTTGCCATCACATTTCTGTATCGTAGGTTGATGATAATTTACACTAGCACTGATATTTAGTAGGAAAACTTACTTACCGAGAGCTGTAAATTTTGTTTTGCCTCGGCAAGTTAGGGTTAAAATATATGTTTTCCAAAAGGCATGCCCTTATTGCTCATTACAATAAACGGAAGCCACTGTTTTCAAGAATTTGTAAATTTGTGAGGATTTATCGACGGCTGCAATGCCTCACTCACTCAAAAAAAAATAATAATAATAATCGAAAGAAACAATAAAACGAAATTTTCAGAGACAAGAACCACACCCCTTCCCTGATCTTAGCGCCTCAGTGGCGTGATCGGTATGGTCTTGGCCTGCCACCTCGGTGGCCGCGAGTTCGATTCCACTGAGGTGTGAGAGATGTGTATTTCTGGTGATAGAAGTTCACTCTCGACGTGGTTCGGAAGTCACGTAAAGCCGTTGGTTCCGTTGCTGAATAACCACTGGTTCCATGCAACATAAAAACTCCATACAAACCAAACCAAAACCTTCCCTGATCTTGGTAAACAGATTCACACGACAATAATAACACTGTCCTCACTTAGAAACTTTGATCCAATTATTGTTTTTCACTGAGATAGGAATGGCAGTAACCACTATATTAAGATATCCCACATAAAAGACTTTAAAATTTGGTATCTGTTGCACTGTCACAATGAATCCACTGGATCGAAATCCTCACATCCTTCCTCATATCACTGTAAAGTTGGGGAACACTCCATCAAAATAACTGTACACGGTTTGGACACCCCCGTATAACCAAGCATGCTTTTAGTATTTTGATGAAGTAATTTGTAAAGTGGCTGACTTATCTTCCGCAATTGGGCACGTCGACATCTGGAACCTTTTGCTTTCAAAACGCGAGCCTAGTGTTAGAAAATGATAGCGAAGAATTGTATCCATAGCAACAAGACTTATTTGTTCAATCTTTTAACTCTCGTCTCTCCTCTTTCTCTACCCCAACTGTCAAAAACGGCTTTCTTACACAAATCGGTTTAGAGTAAGACTGCAGTCAGAGCGGAATCTTTCTAATATAATTGTTATTGGAGTATGGTTTTTCTATTTGCGAATTGAAGTTCCTTATGCTTGAAAATTAATTCTGATTTTCATCCCTTCAGTTGGATTTGTAGTTTTTCTAGTTAGGGAATTATATTATATATTATATATATATATATATATATATATATATATATTATATATACATAGCACACACACACATATATATATATATATATATATATAAACACACACACACACACACATATATATATATATATATATATATATATATATATATAGTATATATATATATATATATATATATATATATATATATATATATATATATGTATACAGCTGTAAGCACGTGATTTTTTCTTATTAGCTGAAGCCATGGGGAAATTTACAATAAAACGACAGAGTTACAAGTACTTTCGTGTGTTTAGATATATACGAAAGCACTTGGCACTCTGTCGTTTCATTTTACACTTTCCTACTACTTCAGCTAATATAGATAGATAGATAGAGAAAGAGAGACAATCTTTTTTGTTTAAATTTTGTTTTTGATGATGGTGTGTTTAATCCATTGCAGTACTCGGCCCGTTACATAGTTTTTTCTTTTTAGCGAATTTGCGTGACGTTGGTTTTCATAAAGAAATGGCAGACAGGGAGATGCATCTTAGCACACATTTGGCACATATAATTCTAATACACTTTAGATTGAACCTTGAAACTCCTGACTTCTGACTTCGTATTTTCCTGCTTGATTCCTGACGATTGTGGTCTTCATTGCTAATTTGTGAGAAAATAACTCCTCCCGTTTCTAGATATAACACTACAAATGTATTTATCGTAGAAAAGAAATATCGAATGGCATTACTTTTTTTTATGGTGGTCTGCACTTTAATATTATAAAGTCGTTCGACTTAGGGTTTTAACACTCATTCAACGTAAGTGAATCTGTACCAGCGTAGCCATATCATTTATGATGATAACCGGCAAATCGACGTATCGAGTTCTATTACATTTTCTTGGGAGATTTGAAGTTATCAGATCTTAAATCTCATATATTCCAGGCAAAACACTAAAATGTCGTTTATTTCCGCTTCAGAATGAAATAGTAGTGTATTCGTCGAATATTTTACTTGCTGAAGTTGATATACGACTAAGTTCATCATAAATGTCATGATTTGGGAAATGTAGGCTAATTATTCACTTCTTATTTAATTGTGGATATTCATTGTCTGGTTATTTGTGGAATATTTAAATTTCATAGGTTTTTGTTGTTGTTGTTAGTAATTTAATATATATTAATTGTTAAGCGTAGTGGAATACTTAATTTGTAACATAATAATGGTATATATATTATATATATATATATATATATATATATACCATTATTATGTTACAAATTAAGTATTCCACTACGCTTAACAATTAATATATATTAAATTACTAACAACAACAACAAAAACCTATGAAATTTAAATATTCCACAAATAACCAGACAATGAATATCCACAATTAAATAAGAAGTGAATAATTAAATAAGAAGTGAAATATATATATAATATATATATATATATATATAATATATATATATGTATATGTGTGTATGCTATCTGGGGATAATTGCAATTCATATAGAAATCAATGTTATTATTTGCAGATTATTATTATTATTTTAGATTTTGAATCAGTCTATATTTCCTATTCTCTTAAAGCAAGCTTCCATTTACTTATTATATCAACGGATTGTTTCTTCTAATATCAGCGGAGTTGTTGGCCCAATCGAGTTTTCTGTACAATGTTGTATGAGCCGTGACCTTGAAGCTTTGGGCCACGGCCCGGTGGTGGACTGTTCTTTAGCGTTGCCAGACGCCCGATTATGGCTATACTTAACCTTAAATAGAATAAAAAGTACTAAGGGTAGAGGGCTGCAATTTGGTACGTTTATTGATTTGAGGGAAGATGACCAACATACCAATTTGCAGCCTTGCAGCCTTAGTCATTTTTAAGATATGAGGGCGGACAGAAAAAGTGTGAACGGACAGACAAAGCCATCGCAATAGCTTTGATTTAGGGAGAAATTGTACTGTGTAAGTCAATTTGTAATTTCGTTCCGAGGAAATCGTCCGTCGACTATAATAAGTAAATGGAAAGAAACTTTAATAATGTTACCTTATTCCTGAGAAGCTTGCCTGAAGAGAAAAAGACGTAGTATGGACTGATTCAAAGTCTAATAAACAGTTAGCCTCTGCAGATAATACAATTAACTCCAATAGGGATTGCACACACATATACATACATACATATATACATGTATGTATGCATAATTATATATACATATGTATATATATGTTTGTATGTATGTGTTATATATATATATATACAGTATATATATATATATATATATATATATATATATATATATATATACATACATGTATGTGTATGTATACTGGTACAGCACCCCCACAGGACGTTAGTGATCAGAAATGAAAAGCTTCTCGAGGTCACCTCTTTTTCTGTCGCTTCCGTGAGACAGTATTAAATTCCCTATACGAAGTGGTAGGTAATCAAAACTTTCATATTCCCAGAATCAGGTTTCTCTGGCATATCCAGACTCCAAGATTCTAGAATGCTAAGAACATTGTTAGTTGTGAGTTTTCCAGTATAAGTGCCTAGGTACATAGTTTCACACCTTTGTCTTTAGGATGATAAATCTTGATTGGTTCTTGTGCTTCGGCAATATTGACTTTATTATACCAAAGACTGGCAGGTTTTACAATTTTGCTGGGGGGTTCCTCTTGTCGTAGTTCAAACTTTGGCTTCCAAAAAACCAATAATGTCATGTTGAAAAGTTGACCATTTGGGCTCTTGGAATTATTTTTAATTTCTCCGAAAAAGTGTTATCTTCTCGTATTCACCAATTCTCAAGTTATTTCAGTGTTCTGACCATATTTTTATTTTTGTTATGCCTGTAGTCAGTATGTTTTGGTCGCTGGAGTTCTTCGTAAGTCTCCCTGCAGTTGGGTTATAGGGATGTGAGATGGATAATTTGATGAAAACAGTAGTTTAATCGAAGTGAAAGTTATAACGTCGAAATTTAAGTCTTTTTCGGGATTTGTACTTGAGGGATTTTATTACCACGCGAAAGTAAATAAGCCTCTCGTTGATCATAGTATTTGGACAAGTTAATTCTGGAACCATATTGGATGTATTTATTCTGAAACCATAATTGTGTAGATATGATTTTAGCCTTAAAACGAAGCATAGTGTCTTTGATAAAGTTCAGGGACGATGAAAAAAACCATACATATATAATTCGTCAGTGACTACGATATTTTTATAAGCCCTGATCGGATGATGAATTTTGAGTTGCATTGTACATTGACTTCCTCACTTGATGAGATTTTCCATTACAAGCTCGTTCCCCTTCCCCTCCCTCCTACTTTTCTCAGCAAATGCTTTTCTCCATCCCAGGAATAAACGGATTGGCTACACATTTACCGGGATTTCCTGGGGTTGCCTTCCTGTCATGGAGTTCTGAGTTATCAGACTGTAAAGGTAAGTCATTTACCTCAGTTTTAGGCTTTAAAATGCGTTGATGGTGTTATATGTTTGGTGGATTTACTATGATCTATACTAACGCACACGGAAATGTATTTATGTATATGTACCGTGTATGCGATTATAGTATCTGGGTTGGATGAGTGACGTTTGTATTTAAATGGACCGATTCCTTCTTTTTTTATTTAAAAAATTTTTTTCCAATGTCGATGTATATAGGACATGGGTTTGGTTGTACCTTGTTCATTCTGTAATGTCTACAATTGTACATAGGTTAATCGTGCCCATACCTTCAAAGTTATTGCCCAAATCAAAAGCTTGGCTCTTGTTTTTTGTTGTTCTTATATATGATGAGACGTGTTTGTACCACATTTGACTTTGCTCGTGTTTGTTGTGATTGTTACATAAAGGGGCCCACTTGAAATAGGCAAAGAACACAGAATCACATATTTTGTTTATTTATTTTTTCGATAAGTAATAACTGTGTTTTATTTCTTCACCGCCCTTGTAAGGAGTTTACCCTCATCTCCGTCCGTCCTATAAGCATATTTAAGAGGCAGAGATGTAGCTTCTTTTGGCTTCAAAACCCACTCATTTTCCTCTTCTATTTTTCTTTTCTTTCTTTATGCAGGGGTAAACTGGGTATTGGGTCGACCTTTCCGTTTGCATTGCACATAAAAAAAAAACTTGAAAAACAAAAACGCTTGTTGGCCACAAATTGCAGTGCTGTCAGATTGTTTCCATTTTTTGTTTTTCCCCTTTAAAGCAACAGGCTTTCCTTGAGTCCTTAATTCAATTTGTTTATCTACTAGAACCAAATCTCCATGATAAAGGAAAGGTTATTGAAAATAGGAAAAAACTCGTAACAAAAGCAGAGAAAATGTTTTATAATCTCGGAAACCAAGCATTGCTGCAAGATGGTGAAGTCTGTTCCCACTGCCATCACTGTGATAATATCGAACACAGGACTGACCAGATTCGTAATTTGTTGAGACAAAATATTAAAAAAGGGCGAATTATCCTCCGGACTTCCAAAACATGGCTGTTAGCCACAGCCGTCCCTACTCATCTATTAATATGCTGTGTCTTTACTTTGATAATCAAGCTGCTGTGGTTCAGATGTCGGTCACCCCTTCCCCACCTCGAAGAGACCCGAGTTCATACATATATATATGAATAAATCTACCAGTGGTGATTGGTCTTAATGAGGGCGAGGGCGTGGCTTCGGTTCGTATCTCGTCGCGTATTGGTTAAAACGTTTTACCCTCTGGTTTTCATTAATTAAGAGTGATATTCGTTTTTTTTAGCTTACTAGGAATATTTCAATTATTGGAATGAGATTGCCAGTGATTCTTCTTATGGAATTAGGGGGACAGAGGTTAAAATGAAAATGAACGTACGGCGGGATTATTTGTGTAAAGAATAATAGAATGGTCGTAATGGCACTAAAAAGTCCCGTCAGTCGTTAAGTATTTTGCTTATCCTTTTGGACTGTAATTTCATTTCGTACGCGTCGTTATTAAAGTTTAGGTTTCTCTCTCTCTCTCTCTCTCTCTCTCTCTCTCTCTCTCTCCTCTCTCCTCTCTCTCTCTCTCTCTCTCTCTCTCTCTCTCTCTCTCTCTCTCTCTCTCTCTCTCTCTCAGGTTTCGGAAAGAACAAATGCGGGTTGTTTAAGCAAATGAAATAGGACTCTGTATTACCCAGAAATCTTTTCGGAAAGCCTTTGCAAAGATATCACGGCAGATGCGGTTGGATGAGGGAGAAAGATATTTTGTGATTTTCCTGTACAGTCTTTGTATTTCGTGGTTGATGAATTAAATAATTTAACCTGTTTTCTTAGAAAGATTCACCATGTTATTTTAGTTGTCAATAAAAGAAAAACAGCTCGCTTGTAACCTCTCCTTTCTCGATAGCGGTGAGAAATTTTGCCTTGCTTCAGAGATCACTCGTCATGAATGAGACTAGGAGATTTGATCATAGGGTTTGCAAAGTCATTCTTAAAATAAAAGTCTGCTCATAATGAGACAATGCTGCCGGTTGAATGGGCATTTTTTAAAAACGTCCCTACACACTAACATTATACACACAATAATATGTATATACTGTTTAACAATACAATGGGGCTTTCCCCTCGTGTCCTCGCCCTGTGACCTGTGATTGACTGTTACTGCAGAGGTGTAGGTCACATAATGTCATGGCTGTCATAGGAAGCGCTTTGTATACCATTGATCTATGATTTAAGGCGGAGGAAGGTATCAGCAGATGTGAAAAAAGCTTAAAGGTGAGTTTGTCCAAGGAAGAAAGAGTCGAGTTGTATATTGAAATGGACCTTCGTTGTTAAAAGCTTGTAAACAAAAATTAATTTTCATTTGGCGTAAGGAATGGTAGAAGACTGAACTGCAAATGTGAGGACGATGTAATGAAAACATTGTAGATACAAGGGTATATTTAAGCATTCCAAAGAGAATTGGGTCCCTTGGAAGAAAGGTTGTGTAACCCGGAAGGATAGGGAGACTATAAGTTTCAGAAAAGTTATAGAACATTTGGAAAGGTAGTTGTATATTATCCAAGAAACACGTTCAGTGTAAAGCAGAGTACATAGTTCTCTGCAGGTGATGTGGGTGAAATTTCAAAGCACTGCTTTTGAGTCGTCATTTCATGCTTCCGAAGTGGCTAATTAGTTTTTTCGGGTTAAGACCAACTTTTAAGCATAACAGTACACTCATTTCTAAAACGATAGATCTAAAGGCTGAGTGATAACAGGATTTTGAAAAGAGTTACAAAGCTTGGTATTAAAATGAAAAAAAGCTGTAACTGAATTGACCCATCCAAGACATTATTATTTCCAGCTATTAAATGTGGGAAGGGAAGGCCTGGAACGTTCTACGAGACCGCCTGAGTGGATGGGTTTCTATGTGTCAAGTGGAACAGTCGCTGAAAGGATAAAATATAAATAAAAGCCCAGAAGGTACTTTTGATTCAGAGAGCAATATGTTCAAGAATAGAGGTAATGGTAGTCATTTGTCATATGTATTGCCTTTGATTCTGTCCCATCGAAGAGATAAACAGGCAGAGCTTAAAGTGCCTCAAATGTGTGTGTGTGTGTGTTTGTGTGTGTGCGCGCGCGCGCGCGCGAGAGAGAGAGAGAGAGAGAGAGAGAGAGAGAGACGAGAGAGGAGAGAGAGAGAGAGAGAGAGAGAGAGGAGAGAGAGAGAGAGAGAGATGTTCCTCACAGAAACAGTAAAAGCCAAGATTGTAATGACTAGTACGGAGGAAAGAAGTTTCAACTTTTAAATAGAACTAATAAGTTTTAATGTTTCAGAATGTTCTTAAAGGGAGGCGGGGTTGGGTAATAAATCTTCCACCAACGGACCTTGAGGAGTTGAACTGATGAAGAGAGAAATGGGTACTATCTATGTCTTAGTTGCATTGGACTTTGTTCATTTTTGGGATCCTCATTCTAATTTGCCAACAAAATCAAATTAGGACGATTTTATGAAGATTATAATGAGATTAAGAGCAAACAGAGACGACAATTGAAGGTAATAGAAGAAACAATTTTACTTGAACAAGGTCGTTATCAGATGTAATTGAAGAATGCTGCAGACTGTTGGCGAATTATTATTAAGAAATTTAATGTTTAGCAGCATGAAGTTAAATTTAAATGAAGTAAATATATGGCATATCACTTGGAAAAGTACAAGATGAATCCTTCGTACCACGTCAAAATACAGCCCGAGTTCACTTTTGCTGTTTTGCATATTAGTCGTTATGTTAATTACGGTTTAGTTTTGAATTACCTTAATAAATTAATATTAATTGAGGATCTTTGGCACGAATTCCACGCTTTCCTACCCCCCACAATGAGTTAATTTGAGTGGGTCTAGTACCTCTTTAACATAACCTGATTACCAACAGCTTTCGCCACGGTCAGGATACCAGAGAAGAGCATTATGTTAGTAATCTGATCATCTTATTATAATTTATTTTGCGTAATGCGAAGTTGAACTTAGAGAGAATACAAATGATAATTCAACGGAAAGGAATGATAAGGAATGCCATTTCTTCTCTAAAAGAAAAGTTTTCGATAATAAATTTGGCTCTTCTCTCTTTTCTTTTGTCGCCTAGTTTATAAAGTATAACAACAATAAAAAAGGGGTGTTGGTTGGGCGGGGGGAGGGGGCTCCCGTCGAAGATACTCAACTATGAAAAGTTATAGATTCATGAGAACTGTTTCTTTCACGTAGTTTTCGCTTACATCGCAAACACTCTGCATGTGTGTCTGTTGCGTGCATTATATACATTTCGGAATTTGGGGTATGCATAGTGAATAAGGCAGAGGAAAATAATTATTTGAATTTAAATTTGATTGTTGAATATGCAATGTGGCAATCGACATTAGTTGGTCGTCCTAAGCCCAAGCAAGTTGGATCGGATTTGGAGGCTGGAAACGTGTAGCATAAATATAAAGATCTACGTATAATAAGTGAAATGAGAGAAGGTCACTGCATTTAAACCAGCAGGTAACATTATGCTTAGTGCATCATCGAGGGAATTGAATTGCACATGAAGGTATTTAACAATCAAATGTTCTTGCTTTATTCCCCTGGGCCCCAGGACATCACTTGCATCAAGTTGTTTAACCAAAGATTATCTTTCATCGGCGGACGTTTTCACTCTGGCCTTTCAGAATTTCTCTTGAGGGACTGGGTTGGTTGACATTGGTCGTAAAAATGTCGATATTATTGTGGTTGCTCGAATGCTGAATAAATGCTCCGCTACATCAGCATGATCAGAATAACCTTTGCCTCGAGATTTTATAGGCATTTCATTGCAAACTTTAAAGGGATTCGTCCTGCAGCTTCATTGAGCTTACAAGGCATTGTCCTTACGTTGAACGCTTGAAGATTATATTCACTTTGCTTTTGTAACAATCAGAGATATGGAAGCCGATTAACTCTTTTCTTTGACTATTTCAGTGTCTCTGCTAAGAATACACTATTTAAATTGTCCGCGCACATACATACACACACATACACCATATAATATTATATATATAATATTTATAAATATATAATATATAATATATAGTATACATACACACACATACCATATATATATATATATATATATATATATATATATATATATATATATATATATATACACGCTGCTTCCCTTACTACAGTCGTAGTATTTTATATTTTATATTATTTTTGCTACTAATCATATTTTCATTCTGTTTTACTACTGAGTTAATGGAACGACCATGTGTAGTAAAGTGACCATAATTAGATCCATTGTAAATATACACAAAAGTCCTGGGAGATAGCATTCTCTTCTATCAAGCGAGAGGATCTAGTTCCGAATCCTGGGCAGTATGGGCGAATGGTCACATAAGTAGACAGCAGCTGTTGATGGTCTACCACACGAGTAGAAAAAGGTGTCTTTAGCTACTTCACTCCAAAGCCTTCACGTGAAACGTAACGTTATTGCTCACTAGCACCACTCTTTTTAAAAAGGGAAACTAATTTGAATTTATAATATATATATATATATATATATATATATATATATATATATATATATATATAGAGGTTGCTGGCACCAGAATAAGTAAACCATACAATTCTAAGCAAGTGTGTTGTGGTGAAGTTGTCATCCCACAGCTTTAGCCAAAGCAAGCGCGATATATATATATATAGATATATATAGATATATATATATATACCTATATAATATAGATATATATATACTATATATATATGATAATATATATATATAATATATATATATAACTATATATGTGTGTGTGTGTGTGTGTGTGTGTATTATATATATATATATATATATATATATATATATATATATATATTTATATATTTATATATATATATATATATATATATAT
>NC_061087.1:86530902-86568402 GCF_015104395.2 Macrobrachium nipponense
TGAGGTCGCTAATATTTCTCTCTCAGATATTCTCCTCAAGAGGCAATGGTCAGTGTCCCTGGAAAATTTGCCTCCACTCCAACCAGATATATTGACGAGCCTCCTTCTCTGCTGGGAGGAGAGTCCAAGGTGGAGGGAAGGGAGGGATGGAGGTGGGGAAGGGGGTTGAATGAAAGGAAGTAAGGAGGAGGAAGAGAGAGAGAGAGAGAGAGAGAGAGAGAGAGAGAACGCAATGTGTGGGTATGTTTTGATATACCGTATACTTATATATCTAAATATGTATACATACTAAGGTGTATACTACGTTTGTGCGAAGGGCTATGAGATTATATATATAATGTGTGTATGTATGTATGTATGTATGTATGCGTGTGTGTGTGTGTCTGTGTCTGTGTGTGTGTGTGTGTGTGTGTAGCATTTGTGAATATTATTTAGGCAGTTGAGAAGCCATTCGTGGAGTAACGTCAAGTATGGGAAGTATTCGCAAAGTTAACAAGAGGCTGGGATGTTTATTGGCAAATTCATCACGCAGAGTGTGATGACCGAGCGAATAAGAAAAGCGATGATGTAAGAAGAATAAAAAATGAAGGAAGAAAGCGAGAATAAAAGCGGTTTAAAAGAGGGTGAGGAAGAGGTTTTATGATAGATGGCGCAGTTAGGACGATTGGGGGATATACAGGACTCTAGGGTGAATGGAATAGAAATGAATAATGTCAGGGGAAAAAGGAAGAATATATGTTGAGAGGGTGAAGGTAATTGACATACACAGTGATAGATGTTTCATTTATTATTATTCTTACGTTGCTAGAGAACGAGCTGGAAATCCCTGAACTTGTGGTATGCTGCGATTTTCCATAGATGGAAGAAAGTGGAATGAAAACAAATAACGGTACTGAATGTATGTAAGTAATAGTGATGAAAAGATTGATGTAAATACGCACATACACTCATATATCTATATAAGTTTGTGTGAATGTGTGTACATATATATATATATATATATATATATATATATATATATATATCTATATATATATTATATATATATATGTGTGTGTGTGTGTCATATCACATTACCGTGATTCATACATATATCGGTGGCTGTGTGGTCCAATGCTTCACTGTGCGTTTTGAATTTTTTGGTTCGATGGTTCGCGCCCTTGAGCCAATGAATTTCTTATCGACTAAAAAGGTCCCCTTCAGTTAACATATATGAAAATATAATTAATTCCGAGGTAAAGTGAATTAGATATTAAAGGACATTTGTAGTATATATATATATATATATATATATATATATATATATATATATATATATATATAATTATATTTGTGTGTGGGTGGGCAGGATATCAAATAAGATTTGATAAGATGTAATATCTAGTTTCGATTGAAAAAATATCGGGTTGGTTATAAGTATGGTTTAGCAGTGGACTTGAGAGACAAGTAGGGTTCAGATGCCAGTAGGAGCAATGTGTAGTAGACTATTAGAACAGAGATTCCCCAAGAAGCCCAATAATGTTCTCTATGTAAGGATGTCTAAAAGAATAGAACAAATAATTACAAATTATTTTGTTTTTCTAAACTTAATCTTAGCGATCAGTTTAAATTTCTTTTTCATTTTCACTTTAAGCTCTCTCTCTCTCTCTCTCTCTCTCTCTCTCTCTCTCTCTCTCTCTCTCTCTCTCTCTCTCTCCTCTCTCCAAAACTGCAAAAGCAACCACTCCTCTCCTCTTTCAGCAACCATAACATCCAAGTAACGCTGGTCTCTTTTATGCTTTGACATTTCCACTTTACTCTGATAATGAGGATGATTGTAATTAGGGAAATCATTTAAATGGATCCTTCGAGGTGGGAATTCAGCTTTCCTAACTTTGTGTAAAGTCATTGTCAGGTACTGTTGTTGAAAGAGAAGGAACGTAGGGAAAATGAAAGTGACTTGAGATGATAGGAAGATATAGCAACAAAGCGTAATATCTTAGAAGGTAGGTAAGTACTTGGACAGAAGGAATGGCTGGTCATTATTAAGACAGTTTAATATTCATAACTTCTTTTCATACAGAGTTGAAAAAGAGTGGTTCTGGAAAGAGAGATATTATATAAACTTGGAGTTACTGTATGTAATAAAAACAACTGCAGTTATATATTGTACAGCTCAATAAGTTACTGTGTAAGATTGAAAATACAATTAACACTATTACATAAAACCCAATAAATTAGTCACAGCCTGTCATGAAACTCAAACGTTATAAAGCAGTGTAATTCCGGCAAAACATGAAATCTTGCATATTTCCACTTAAACAAATATGCGTTGCCTTCGTGATAATCTTTGCAACTCTGAAAATTAAATGTTGAAGATTAGTATAAAATAGACAGCATAACGTCTGTTTTAAATGAAAAAAACATTATCGTTTCCAATAGGAAAGCTGATTAATCTTCCAGTTTTATGAGAGTATTGACCCTTGCACAAGTGAAAATTCTTTTACGTCATAATGAAAATAGTTAATGCTGAATATACTGAATTTAAGTTTTTTGGTATATACATATATATGTGTGTTTTGCGTCTGTTATTGTGTGTGTGTATATCTATATATGTATATATATATATATATATATATATATATATATATATATATATATATATATATATATATATATATATATGAATACTTATCACATCACCGTGATTCATATAAATCATTCGAGCTACAAATGTCCTTTAATATCTAATTCGCTCTACCTCGGAATTGATATATCCTATATATATATATATATATATATACTATATATATATATATCATATATATATATATATATATATATATATATATATGTATATATATATATATATATATATATATATATATATATATATATATATATAAATAAAAGAACAAACACCCATTGATATCCAGTTCTCTTAATGATCACAGAAGCTTACGCTTAAAATGAATTACGTATGGTAATGGCACTTACGGAGGAGGATTCGAACCTATGCCTTTCTGTATTTGAACATAAGATGACACTGACTTGAAGTCACTGTTATTCTGTGTTTTGCTAAAGACAGTGGCATGGATGCGAGTTCTCGTCAGAGTAGGAGCTCTCATCCAATAGATTTAGTTATTTGTTTATACAGATGCATTATACACACACACACACACACACACACACACACACACACACACACATATATATATATATATATATATGTATGTATGTATGTATGTATATATATAAATGTAATAGCCACAATGCCCTCTTAACCTCTTTTGTGGCTGTTACATTTACATATGTATGTGGTAAAAATGACTAGTAGATTTTACACACACACACACACACACCACATATATATATATATATTATATATATATATATATATATATATACATATATATATATATATATATATATATATATATATATATAAGATAATGTTAATCCAAATGACTTAGGAAAATAGGAGCATGAGATGTAAAATGATGCTGTCTTTCAGAAATGTCACTGATGAACTGTTAAACAGACCGTTACTTTTGAATATATCGAGATACCTCCTTAATTAGAATGAAAATGAGTGAGGATATATTAGAGAGAGAGAGAGAGAGAGAGAGAGAGAGAGAGAGAGAGAGAGAGAATGAAGTCATAATTAGTAGATAGAACCGTCAGACGACCGTGTGTTAAAGGAAAAGTTTTCTCAACAGAAATGTTTTGATTTTGATTAACTGCAAAATTAACCTTAAACGCATGACTTTAGAACTATGGTGATGGAATATGATCCAATCCCGTAACGTGAGGATAGCGTTTATGTGGTCACCACCTGGCTTTATGCGAATTAATAAATATTATGAACGCTCCACTGTCATACAATTCGGCATATACACTCACTAATCCTGATCATTCTCCGATAACGGACATTGGATGTTAAGCTCACTAACGATCATCTGTAATATATATATATATATATATATATATATATATATATATATATATATATATATATATATATCGGGTGTTAGCCTTCGCTCTTTTTGAAAGTAAGCTTCAAAAAATAATTTTGCGACGAGGTGCCTAAGACACGCTTCAAGGAGCAATGACACAGCGGTGGAAGAGAGGTTAGACCTGCGTTACAAAATCCGGCTTGGGAAGTTTACCACTAAGGTGAGAACGGCCTTTTGGGATCTGAATGTCATGTCAACTTTCGACAGCCTGTCAGCCTGACCTCTCAAGAGGCCAGCACATTCACATACACACACATGTCTTGTCATCACACTGAAAATGTTAATTTTATTTCATGTTCTTTGTTAAGTATTTCAGTGCCGTGGACATTTCCTTTATTGTTCTTTTAGCTTTTGACGAGTATTTATGATGCAAAGCCTAATTTAACAAGCAGTGAATAGATTCATGAAGAATAGATAGATTATTTATGTTTACCATGTTTTTATATTACAACCTCTCCAGGTGTCTTGAGATTTAGTACTGCAATGTGTACAATTGTTAGAATTCAATGAACTTATTTATTAAGATTATCCGATAATAAACTGTGGTCTATGAATTTTGTTTTATGTCTTAATACCTGTGAAACTTTATGATTACGTATTGTGAGAGAATCTGTGAATCAGAATTACGTATATCCAGATTACCGATTTTAGCTCAACTGGGCTTTCTTGATTAAAGTTTGTTCCTGGGGCTTTTAAAATGTTTGCCGTAAAATTTTAACATTTTCAGCTTCTCGAAAGCCACTAGATTAATTTCAGCTGGATCCTGAGTAAATGTTATTTTCTTTTCGGCAAATGGGATTCAAACCTCATCCCCCATCCAGTGAAAGGAAATTAAGGAATAGTGAAAATAGGATGGGATGATTAAAAAACCACATTCCGCATACTTGTTGGCCCAGGACCACAATAGGGGTTGAATGTTTTACTTAAGAATAAGCGGGAAAAATCTTTTAAGAATGTTCTCAAGAATAAGAGTTACAGTTTGTTGAATTAATATGTAATCATCTTTGTGTAGTGTAGATTCAAATTTTCTCAAACCATGGCCAGGGTGGGACCATATTAGGGGTCTAAGGTTGTACAGGAAGCACATAATAATAATCTTAGTCATAGTTCTACTTATAAGTGCAACAAGGTGGTCCAGTGAGCAGTGTAGCCGTTAGGTCTCTTGTTATTATTATAATGGTACAAATGCGATTAGTTATGTAAATAGTACTACTGCTTTTGTTACAGCTCTGTTTTTGCTGCCCTATTTTTCTAGTTTTTGTAGTTTTAATTGTATAGTGTGGGTGATATGCATTGATATTAACATTATAAAGGGTACCTTTAAACCATCCTTTATATCGACTTTAAATATTGAAAATTAATTTTAAAGATATTTATTTCAAACTTTGCCATACGCAAGTAGGTTGTATTACGATTTTTATATTATTTTGCCTAAAAACAAGTCCAAACACCATTTGAATAGTAACTAGGTATGAAACATGTTTCAAGAAAAACATTTTTATCAAACATTTGTTATTGTTGATAAAAACATTTCCTACTTGAAAGTAGGTATTAAAGACAGCCTACGTAGGTATTTTGATAATGCTAATACCTTAAATCAGTGTATAATGTTCTCGAGATTGCGACCTCCTAAATTCATAAATAAGGATACAACAGATTGGAATAATGTAGTTAGTGCAATCACTGATTTACTAGTCATTTGTCTATTTATAATTCAAAACTGGTTATTTATTTTTATAGGGCCAACTATATCCTGGATTTTACACGGGATAAATCATTTCCTGTCAGTGATTAAGGAAAAACGAGTACAGCATAATACAGATATTATTTATTATAATATTGTGCTTGGTTGCACCACAGACATATTTTTGACCGTCATTATCGAATGAATGTTTATGCAATTTTTGTTTAATCCGCTCAACTTTGGTATAGGACTGATATAAATCAGAATTTGCCAAGAAACAGGGAATGACTGCAAAAAGTCTACCATAATGATAATATAAGAATAGTTATGAGACCGTGAACAATGTAAGTTGTTGATGTGATTTCATGCGGAGCAATTTTCACGTGATTTCGTTTCCTTAGGTAATTGCCTGTAAAGGAAAAGAGTATTGAAGATGCTGAGAGATACGTTGAATGATTTAAGACTGGGCGGTGTATTTGAACTAAACAAAATGTAATTACCATTGCTCACAGAGGGCATATTCATGTGCTCAATCACGGGACTAAACTATACCAGTGCTCATTTCGCCCAATCATGGAGTTATCTCAATTATCACATGCATAATTGACGAAATAATTTTAGTTTTTAAATCTAGCGTAGCAATTAGAGTGACTGACTGCATTTCCGGTGAATGATAGGAGAGTTTGATGTACCTTATGCAGAGGCTGATGGGGTAGGCAGTTAAATGTCAGAATTCCCTTTCTGTGATTGGCCAGGATACAAATGGTATCGATATTCCTTGGTTTGGACAAAATCATTATCTCCACTTGTTGCTCTTGTTATTGCTTCACTCCAGTGTTGGTCTTAACTCAGCCAGTATCAATAGCAAAGTTTTGCATCAATGTATATGTTGGTAGCATTAAACTCATCTGAATGATAGGCTTATAGTTGATCTTAAGGATGCTTGGAATGGTAATAGTGTGTGTGTTTGTTTGTGTATGGATATTCAGCTCACCTGAACCGAAAGCTCAAGTGGGTCTCTTTTTCACTAAATTGTTTCAACCACACTTGTCACAAAGCATCCGTGGGCAGAGGGGGTTATGGTTTGCTTATATGGTGGGCCACAGCCTCTTCCAAGGGGTCTTCAGGGAATAGTAAAAGTAGCGTGGGATTGTTAAAAAAATTACAGACAATGGTATGAAGCCAATAAGGACAAAACTTATAAGAAATCTACGTTATTTTGTATAAATTCAGTTATGTTCAAACCGAGGCCATGGGCTATGGTAGTTCCTTAACATGGGTCATATGTTTCAAAGAAGCCTTAGAAGGTAAATTCTACAAAAATCTTATCAAGAACTGTAGGGGTATAGTTTGTTAAATTATTGTATTTTACAATCCTCTACTTATGTCGATTCAGGAGTTTTAAAACCATGGATGGTCCTTGCAACCAGGATGCAGCCAAAATAGATATCTAAAGATTTATTTTTGAGTAGATAGGAAGGCCTTTAATTTTTTTTCTAGTGACGAGACCGAAAAGTAAAATTTGACGAAATTAATTTCTCTTATTTAGGCAAATTAAATTGAACTAGAAAATTACGGTATTAGTTATCATGATTTGACATTCTGATGTGACGGCATTAAAAGTATCTCCTAAACTTCGATAGTTTCATAGACTCAGGATACATAAAGGAGAGTGGAAACGTTCATGGTTTGAGTTTTAACTTCTCTACAGTATCCATGGAAATGCGAAGCATGACTTTTACCTTGAGAACAACAGCTTCGTCGTTTAATCTGCTTTATTTTCACTTGCGTGCGTCGTGGGAGCTAGGCCGTGTACAGGTCAGCAATCTGGTGAATTTTAAAGTTTTTTTTTCCTTTTTAGGTATTTACATCTGACTTTCCTTATTGGTGCTGCTTAGATATCACAGCTTTCAATGATGTTTTCATATTTTATGTTAATTTCAGGTGGTAGCCATATTATATGAAAGAAACACGTTTAACAATCATTTCTTTTATGATTACTTAATTACTTGTATGTGCATGCATATTCGCATTTTGTGAGTCTGTTTATTTGTAAACACAAGTGGATGTTCGTATGCCTAATACTTGCTGGCGGGCGCGCACAATCACGCATGCATACACACGCAGGCGTACACACACATTATATATGTGTATATATTGAAATTGTGCAAATTTGTTTGAATTCATGTATTCCAGTGAGGTACGTTACGTGTGTTTGTACCCTGCGCACACATTTATGCGTCGGTACATGTATGTATGTAGAACGGACGTGTGTAAACATGTATGTCTGTACGTAGTAGAGGGGACCACGCCACTTGAGAACCTTTAAACTATGAAGTTGCAAGCATATCCCTACCTTGTCGTGACACACGGGTCGCAGTCTCTTTCAATATTAAAAAAACCCGATCTCTTCTGCGCTCCTTTCATTGTGGTGGCGCTGGGTTAACCCTTTTGTTTTTTGCCTTGGGTGCTTTTTTTTCCCAAAACCTTTCTTTTATCTTTGTCTTTCAAACAGAGACCTGTGTTGCGACATGTCAAAGAGATTTTTACTTAACCCAACAACCCCCGGTCTCGACTCCAAACTGAGGTGGCGGTGATATTTAATTCTTCTTCCATCTTTTGACAGATACTTGTCCCAACGCGTCGGTTGTTGGATCCATATTTAAGGACCCGATCTGAGATACAGGGCCCGGATGGAGATTTCGACGTATTCGTTTTTCAGTTTGTATGTATGAATGTATGTATATATGTATGTATGTATTATGGTCGGCCGCGTACCTATGTGCGTATGTGTATGTGTGTATGTCCAGCGTTCGAGTTTAGGTGTATATTTTTATGGCTCTCTCGGAGGGGAACTTAGGGTTTTAGTTAGGACGTGGCTGAGTTTTCTTCGGTTTGGCGAATAAAGATTTTTTTTTCTTTTTTATTTTAGGAGCTTGATGACCACGTAGACTGTAACCAAAAACCTGGATGTACTTTTATTGCAGCAGGAGGATTCTTTTCCCAGTTAGTTTCTTTGCGAATTCTGTCTATTGCTTGTGGTATGCGCGAATATTCAAGGTGCAAAAATGGTCTCATTAAAACTTTATGTGCGGGAATGCTTTACGTATATCTTTCTTTGTTTTATTAATCACAGTTTTGTTTAAAGTTCGTTCATGATTGCATTTGGTATCCTAATAAGATCTGGTACAGCAGATTGATATTGTATTTGAACTTGCGGATTATGACCTATTAGTAGGAGACCTCTCTTTACTTAAGCTAACTTAGTCTGCAGTGTAATTTTTACGTATATCTTTCTTTGTTTTATTAATCACAGCCTTGTTTAAAGTTCGTTCACGATTGCATTTGGTATCCTAATAACGAAGGGAACATAAAAATTACACTGCAGACTACGTTAGTTTAAGTAAAGAGAGGTCTCCTACTAATAGGTCATAATCCGCAAGTTAAAATACAATATCAATCTGCTGTACCAGATCGTAGTATCTTAGATTGATGATTTCATTGCTTTTACAACTCGCTGACATACTTGTGAATTCCAGTCCCATAATGTTTTATTGCCGCTTGGTGGTCACTCGTAAAGGTATGGAACTTCCAACAAATAATCATATGGTTCCACTGACTGCATTTGTTCTAAATGTCATACTAACGGATGTGGTCTTTGATAAAAGTTTAAGTGACCAAAAGTTCTAAAAGCTTAAATATTTTCGGTTATATGCAATGTAGTTTGTTAAATTACTAAATCATATTTTCGATTTAATAAGCCTTTAATAGAGTCAGTTAGGGTAAAATTTGTACCCAAGTATTTTTCACATTCCTATACATTAGGTTTGGCCAAACACGGAATTACAATTGCAAAAATCTAATTTTAATCTTGTTTATTACCTGGGGAAATAGTGACAGTGACTTCATAAATTTATTTGGCTACAATAAAACGAATTGTATCATTTGATACTGATCGTGAAAAAATTCCAATCTGTGGAAAATCATTTTCTTCCTTTGTACGTCTCACATCGCACAATCTCGACTAAGCTATTTCCTTCTTTTCACAATTTGCTTTCGAAAGGATCGTCCATCCTTTCATCCTCTTTCTTTGGGCCCTACTCTTCTTTTCTTCCTCCGGCTCTGATCTCATTATTCCCCGTCATTTTCCTCCTCTTTTCTCGTCTCATCATTAGCTCTTCTTTCTGTTCCTCACTTTCATCATCTGATCTTCTTGCACTTCTTTGTTCCTCTTCCTCTTGTGAACGTCTTCTTGCTAGTGCACTTTTTCATTCGACTGTGTTTATCCTCTTGTTTCTAATTCTCCTCCTCCTGCTTTATTTGTCATCATCCTCTACCCTTTCTTGCCTTCTTCTTCCTCTGTCACTCGCTGTTCCTCCTCCTCCCCTTCTTCCTCTCCGGCTATGTTTTCCCTGGAATTACCTGAGCGCCTCTTTCGTCCTTCCGCGTTGGCAGAGTCGTCGAAGTCTGTCGCTGTTAGTGGCGTGATGATGCTTCTACTTCAACATTATACTGTTACAGAGTCCCAACCGCCAGCTCATTATCTCAAGCTTATCTCAACATCATCATATAACAAGCTCTTGATATCCGATCTCCAGGAGGCAAGGCGACACTCCCTATCTCCGCTCTTAGATGGGAAAAGGGGCATTATCAGCCCCAAACTGATATTCATTAAAGGTCAAGTGGGCAACGAGATTCTTGGGATTCCCAGCCTTAAGTAGCTCTTATATTATGGTGTGAGATTTTAGGCGGCGCGGCTTTGCTCTAGGAATATCGGGGGGCGTTTGGTTAAATTCTTTTTGAGTACAAACACATACACACACGAATAAATAAATATATATATATATATATATATATATATATATATATATATATATATATATATATATATTTGTGAGTATTTTTGTATTCAAACACAATTTATATATAAATTATATATATAATGTTTGTATGTGTCTTTTGACTTAGAATGTGAATAAATTTATTTGAAATTATTTTATACTGGTTTTCATTGTCTGGTATGCTTTTTATATAGAATATGGTACCATACGAAGAACTTCACTTATGAATTAAATAGTAGGCTATTCAGACGGAATATGGAATCTAATATACTGATAGATTTAGTGTTTCTTTGAAAATTTCACGTGTGCAAGGGTTATATATATATATATATATATATATATATATATATATATATATATATATATATATATATATATATATATATTATATATATATATATTATATAAATTTTCTTATGGTGTTCCCATGAAGCAACCAAATTTGCTCTGGAAACAATTCCGCTGAGTTTTAGATCCGCTGTAAATATTAAATCGTAAGCAACTTAGTATTTGCTTTGCCTCATTCATGGAAAATCAGGGGAAATCAGCGTAAATCAGAGTAAATACTGCAAGCTGTAAAGCTTTGATGCTCTTTACTTCAGTTGTCACATGAATTTTAATTGTATCACTTATTCAGGAAGGTATTCTGGTCATTTTTTCATTGTGCTGTAATATACATCATTTCATATAAGGCTCAAGTGAAAGAGAGCAGGTGCTCGTGTTTTGTTAATCCTTCAGTCGCTGATCTGATTTAACCTTTGCTTGTAATTGTCGCCTCTATGAGTATTCTTTCGTTCTGTTCATTATACATATCTGTTTACATCGGAAAGAGGATCGCCCTAAGCCTAAAGAGATTAGTCCATAACCTCATCATGCATGAGAATGTATCTGCAGGGAAGGATATGTTCCATGACTGTGTATTTTACTCGACATTGGATGTTCAGGATGGGCAGGTCATATTTATCGCCAAGTACACTGTGTACTTAACGTCTTGGTAATTCTATAGATAAGCATGTTTATTTGTTTTCACAGGGGTCATTATCATTTACGTCATTGTTATTGATCATAAACTGCCTGCTTTCTAATGGAGTATCCAGAGGCCATTAACATAACTAGCGGGGTTCAGCATAATAGAATGCTCATATGCAAAAATAACTAGAATATTATAGAGCTTGTAATTCCATTAGATATATTTTTATAAACAGTTACACACACACACCCACCTATATATATATATATATATATATATTATATATATATATATATATATATATAGTTATTCATTACAGTAGACTTGTTCGTAAACCTAACTCATTAATTGAAAATAGTATTTGGAACTGTTCAGGTCAACAAAACAAAGTTATGAATCTCTCCACGTGCCCTTTAACTAATAACCAATCCATAGTCTCAAACTTAGGTTTGTCATTTGCCCTTAGACCTGGTAAAATAAAACATAAACTCGACTTCCTAGTAATATTTGATAGATTCATTGCTGACAACAATTACAAGAAGGATGAAATATGCTTTAACGAAATTCTTCTAAACATCCTAACCAGACACACCAACACACACCCCCTGCCTAAAAGATTTATGATAGCTATAAACTCACTCCGTTATAATCACTAGATCAGATAAAGACAGTAAAATTGTGTTAATGGACAAGTTTTTACCAAGAAATGATCAATGAGAAATAATAAAAAAAAAACCGAGCCATAATGTCCCAGTAGATTTCTTAGAAAAAATGAGAAACATCGGTAAAAGTAAGAACAATATAAAAATTTGGGAAAACTTTAGCAATCAATCACAAATTACCTTATTTCTATGGACTCCCAAATCCCACAAAGATTCCCTTCCGTCCCATAATCTCGTGTGCTGGAGCTTTTAACTACAGAATTTCAAAATGGTTAGCCGAGTTACTATCCCCCTTTTAGGAATTTTTTCCCCTAGTCATAAAAAACATACAGAAGACTTTTGCAACAAATTTAGGTTGGCAAAAATTTTACATAACGTAAAACTTCTCTGTCTAGATGTAGACTTCCTTTTCACAAAAATACCCATAAAAGATATATTAACGTTTCTAAAAAATAAACTTGAGTCATTTGCTTACCACTTCCCCATAGTATTGAATAAAATAATGCAACTTGTAGAGGTCTGCGCAACTAATAAAGTCTTTTCCTTTGGTGATGACTTATACTGTCAAAATTTCCGTTGCAGTATGGGGAGTCCGGTCAGTCCTCTGTTAGGAAACTTATATATGGAGCACTTCGCAACAGTAATTATAAACCCTACCAAACCTGCAGATATGATTTGGCTTCGTTATGTAGACGACATCTTAACATACTGGAAAAGCAACTGGGACGATTTTGATATCTTTCTGCAAAAATTAAATTCCTTGGTCCCAAGTATAAAATTTTAAGTAGAATGGGAAAACAGTAACCAAATCCCCATTTTAGATGTCTTAATCATCAGAACTAACAACAACTACAAATTCACTGTCTTCAGGAAAGCCACAATCTCACTTTCATACATACATTTTTACAGCTATCATGACATTTCAGTTAAACTTGACATAGCAAGTAACTTATTCCTTAGAGCCTTGAGAATTTGCTCCCCAGATTTTCTTAACGAAGAACTTGAAACAATCAGAAATCAACTTATATTGTTAGAATACCCCAAGCACATAATAGAAAAACCCCTACATAGAGCAAAGAGCAATTTTTACAAACCCACAGAAAACAAAGGAAAGGAAAAATATACAAAGAAAATCATAATCCCTCACATGGATAATTTACGAGAGATCACACAAACCTTAGGCCACCCCAACCCTTTCATCTTTACGTATCTGAATACATTGGGAAAATCCTTAAGTAGCGTTCAGCAGAAACAGTTTGTAAAGATGTAGGAGTTTATGAGGTCCCCTGTAGGGATTGTGATAAATCATACTAAGGATTCACAGGAAAATCTCTCTCGGAAATATTAACTCAACATAAGTGCTCAGTTAGATATGGACAACATAGATCAGCTATTTTCCATCTTATAAATAACACAAACCATACCATGTATTGGAATTCATCCCGAATTTTATACAAGAGCAGCTGTTGATACAAATGTCAGATGGTAGAATCTTCACTGATAAAACAACAAGATAATAGGATCTATCTATCCAGTGGAGCTGGGCTCCTACCATATAGACAATATCTTCCTTAAGGCAATGATGAAGTAGATTAAGACAATTAGCAGAACCAATGTCGGCTTAGCGGTGACCCCAGGCATCACCTAAGGGCATATCTCCCATTATATATTTCGCCAATATAACTTATTCCATCATTCACTACATGATAAGGGTGGGAGTCAGTCCACCAAAATATAGTCCTTAGCTTTAAACCAGAGTGTTTTAATGGGCCTTTTGTACTTGATATGTATCCTGTTTTAACAGAAGAATTTATTTACATATATGGAAACTTGTATTATTATTAGTATTATTATGCAGAAGATAAACCATATTCTTGTGAAATAAGCCCACTGGGACCTTTGACTTTAAATTCAAGCTTCCAAAGAATATGGTTTTCATTTGACAGAAGTAACAGAAGGCAATAGGAAGTACAGAAAGAAGAGATCATTCATTAGAAAAGAAAATTAACAAGTTAATAAATAGATGGACAAAAAAGTAAGTAAATTATTGAAATACAAGGAGAACAGATGTAGAGTGCTAATGAGTTGCGTCTCAAGTAATGGTGGTAACACTCGAAGGTAACATTACTGACTGGTAAGCATACAGGTATTAACAACCAAGACGCGCGTTGTATGTTTCACCACCCTCGGTTAATATAAGACATTTGTTATTTGCTTTTTGAAAGACATTAAGTGTTATTTATGCTAAATGAATCCACGGCTCTCCGTAATGGGCCCTTGTGTGCGTTTTAATACTTAATGCCCTCCGCCATTTAAGAGTTGATGGGATTTATGACTTAGCTTAAGGCCTTTAATGAAAGAGAGGATTGAATTTATCTCCCTTGAAGACTTAAGCTCCAGTTAAGGAAAAGAAAGTTTCAGTCAAGTAGCTATTTCCATTTTTTTATATGTTAAATATGCTGTCAGTCATACCTTCATGAGGTACAGTAATCATGGAAATTAATTGACAGCGATTTTCCAAAAATGTAAGACTACTTAGTGTCTCCAAGGTAGGGTCTGATAGTGTATTTTATAACTATTATTTTATTGATTTTTTTTAGTTGCCTGAAAATTCTAGATCTTTGCTCCTGCTTTCGTAGCCTTTTGATAGTGTTTAACGCTAGACCCAACTCACCAGTGTCCAGTCATGGTTCTGCCTCTTTGCAACTGGACAGATTTTGTTTGACTGTTCAACCAGTATTTTTATTTTTAAATACTACGCCTGCATCTTCCCTCATTCATTGTTTTGTCCCCTTGACCTCTCTTGCGTATCATGGCATTGTCAAAGAAAAGTCGCGGATCAGAATAGAATGGTTGATAGATTTATTTCATATCAAAATTTAGATTATATTGATTTAGGAATTCACTGAGATATTAGCCAGTAGTTTTTGATAAAAAAAAAAGGACAGGTTCTTTTGAGGAGTTACTCATCCTTTGTTGTAAATAAGATTGGCAGGTATGTCCGTATGAGACTAAGATCTCGTGATGGACATATACTGTTCTTGCACGGTAATGTTTAAGGTCATGTGATGCTAGAGAGTCTCTCTCTCTCTCTCTCTCTCTGTTGGTTTGTTTGCCCAATAAAATGTGTAATTTTTGCCTAAAGTTACAAGTAAACATTATAGAAAGTGTTTTTATTAAACATGTTTAATAGAACCTAGTTACTGTTCACTTAAAAAGAAAAGAATTATATCATGCATAACATGGCCTAGGTCATATCCCACCTGGCTTATAAAGTAATTTTTCTCTCCAAAGTCATAAAGAATGTCAATGTGACTTTCGTGTTTTTTTTTTATGAGGCAGTATCTTTAAGTAGAAATGTAAATCAATTCAATTTTCAAGTTAGCAGACGTCATGTACAATTGTAAATAACTCTATTTTTCGAGGTAGTGCAAAAAACATGTCTGTTATGACTTAACTAAATGCCACTTTTAATCCCCGAATCCAGAATGAAACTAGCCTAATGACAAAGTGGCCGTGATCACGATTGTTGTGGTGTATCCTCGTAAAGCTAAAAATTGACCAATCTTTAGAGTTTCCTTCTAACAATAATTTCTTATTCCATCCCTTTTCAATTCGTTCTTTGTCGCCACATTATATATTTTGCCTTCAACTAAGCGTCCCCCTCTCCTTCGTCTCTCGATACTAATTTAGAAGACTTGAGGCACTCAGTGAGCATGCCCTGCACTGAATAGCCTTCCCCAAATGTTAGTGGTGATGGCCCATTTGTATTAGGTCTTACTCCACGTGCGCTTATCTACATGTATGTTGTAAGTTCGTATTACTATTCTTTCTTAAATGTTCAGTTGGTTGTTTAAGGTAACATCACCAGTCGAGGTTAAACGGACTTTGTAGATATATGAAGGCGTCTTTACTTGCAGTGTTAAGACTGCTTGGCTAAATATTTTTGGGTACTGAAGTAACCTATGTAGTTAGTCATGTACATAATATGATATCACCAACGCATTCTCACCTTTTATGTAGAATTCTAAATGGGATGTATATAATGTTAAGTGTCCCATTCTCATGCCTTTATCTATAGCTGTAAGTAAAGTAAGACTAACATCATAATAGTGTTCATATTCATTAATCTAGAACTCTAAATAACACTGGAATAACGCTGCCGACATCTTGCTACTTTTTAAATACGGCTCTCAAGTAACATTTTATTTAGTTTCCCTGATCTAGAACTCTAGACGAAAAGTAACAGTGCAGTTTTATTCTTACACCTTCTAAAATTCTAGATATGGTAGGAATGGTATCACATTTTCCGCAAATCTTGGTATGATAGAATGACACCAATTTCAATTTTGCTCTCCAAGTCAGTCACATGTCCGACACATTTTTTGTTATATCTCTCATACATCTCCTTTTTAAGGAAGAATACATACCATAATATTGTCATGGGTGCTGAAGATTTGTCCCTGTTAACATTTGTGTGCATAGACGGTTTGTTCCTTGGAGAAGAAGGTAAATATTAACCGAGTGTGATGTATTTTTTCTCATATTTTTTTTCCAGCGTTCAGATTTGCTTTGACATATCAAGTCAAATGGAGAACGTGTTTATGAGAACGATCGACTGGTATTGTACAATAATGAGTTATATAATACGAGAGAGAGAGAGAGAGAGAGAGAGAGAGAGAGAGAGAGAGAGAGAGAGAGAGGACCATGTTATGTAGGCGTATAGATGATTTGTGTACACACACACACACACACACATATATATATATGTATATATATATATATGTATGTATTTATGCATAATATATATATATATATATATATGTATATATATATATATATATATATATATATATATATATATATTATATATATATATATATATATATATATATATGTGTGTGTGTGTGTGTGTGTGTGTGTGTAGAGAGAGAGAAGAGAGAGAGAGAGAGAGAGAGAGAGAGAGAGATTTCTGAAACAAATTTTGAATTGACATCTTCTCTCCATCCTTCCACGTAGCCCCACTTGTGTCTGGAGAGCCTAAATTACCACTCAAGTGTCTAATAAAGCTCGCTTCTTTTTATGACATCCGCCTTTATCACGGGTGCTCATAAGGCCTAATCTCCGGTGGCGGAGGTCACGGTGTGTGTTTCAAAGCATTATTCTCAAGTCGTTCATCAAAGATCTCAAATAATCCACATTATCATCTGCCGATTTCAGACCGATATTATTAACTAGATGAAAGCCTAGAGCGGTTGTAGATTTCAATAAGCCATATGTCCGTGATGAACAAAAGACGACGGCGAGAGAGCCGCTGTGCAAGAGTGTCGTAAGGGCGAGAGTGGCACGCACCCCTCCCCCCTCCTTTCGGCTTTCTCTATCAGGCTCGACCTTTACTTATCAGAAGGCAGTGGTCAGCTGCCCTCTCTCCCCCTTTTCTGAATTTCGTTCTTTGACATATGAGACGGATATGATCTTAATTGGCATTTGTAGTGGCCGGCGGTTGAGCTCTTATGGAAATTGCCGCTGTTAGTGTATTACTCATATTTGTTGCCGAGGGTGGTGGAGGTGGTGGTAGAATGGATGGAGGGGGAGGGGGCTGTGCTGCTGCTGCTGCTGCTGCTTCTTCTTCTTCTGCTGCTACTGCTGCTTCTGCTGCCTTTGCTGCTGCTGCTGCTATTGATGCTGTGGAGACAGACAGCTAAGAGGATGGCAAAGAAGATGGAGAAGAAAGGAAGGCAGGCACATCTGAGGGATGCAAAGGAGAGACGCGCGACTGAGGATAACGTAGGATGGAATGAGTGACCGCAGGAGGAAGGAATGAAGGATCTGAAGGGTGTCAGGGCCAATGAAAGGCGAAGTTTTTGTTGGTAATGAAAAATCAGATGAATTGCCCTGACTCCTTATGAAGGTTAGGCGATGGGGCTCGCCGAGGCAGTAGTAATCTCACCTGCGGCCACAAGCATAAAATCCGTTTACGAGAACGGAGTTTCCGGAACGGATAGTGTAAGTGGTCATTCAGATACTGAATGGTGGAATGAGTCACGTGGAGTCGTCGCTCTCGGATGGATGTTTCACTTCAAGAAGGAAAGTCGTGATCAGAACCGCAGTTGGTAGATCGAAAGCATTCTCAGGTATAACAGAAGAAATCAGCATGAATGGTATGATTCTGTTGCTTCTGTTGGGATTGTAGTAACTAGGTCTTGTGTCACACACACACACACACACACACACACACACAGTAAGAGCTGAAACCGTAGGGAATGCTTAATAGGCAATAATAGGGTGCTAAGTACTTTTCGAGTATTTTACAGATCTTTGTTAGGCGAAAGTGCTTGGCACACACTGTCGTTTCCTTTTAAATATTCCCTGTGTTTTTAGACAATAATTAAATCATGTTCATATCTGCAGTTTATAAACATGTGCATGCATACATACACACACGCACTATAAATGTATATATTTGTATATGTATATATGTGTATAAGTGTGTTTGTGTGTATATGTATGCATATGGAATGTATATATAATATTTATTATATATATATATATATATATCTATAAATATATATATAATCTATATATATATATATATATATATATATATATATATATCGATAATAAGATAGATGTTGAGAATATACGCAAATGTCAGAATGGTACTATTATTTTGTGAATTTTAACATAACTTTTCTTATGATGACTTCAGTTATAAAATTGTGATGGGTTTGGTCAAAACTGCTAAATGTCAAAGTTATAGGATCCACATTAATGTACTCAAAACAAATGGCTTATGGAGCTGAAAGAATCACAACAATGGTTCTGTAAAAATAAATTGTATCATAGATGGTAAGAAATCCACTGATAGAAAGAAGTATCCTACACTGAAAATTATCATCAAAGTACAATTAGCAATACCAGGTATAGTTGCCAAAAAAAAGAAAAAAAGTATATTATATATATTCTTTTTTTTATCATGAAATGAGTTTGATTTACAGTGCATGCCGTATTCATCCACAGAAATAATAATACTAAATGTCATTATATAAAAATTTTTCAGTAGGATTTCTTCTTTCTGGGATGGCTAATTCAAAAGTCTTTGTGGTACATACTTGAATGAAGGTTGTCCGGAACGTTTAAACCAAATTCAGCATTTTGCCATGAAAAATAGAGGGAGTTAATCTCTATAATCATTTGCAATAAGATCACTTACTTTTTCTCACGAGCTCAGTAATTAAAGATGTTAGAGTGGCATTAGCGGTTGAAAGTGCAATCTTGCTCTTGTAGTTTTTGTGATATTTTTTTTTAAACAGCATTTGTCTGGAAAATATCTAATAATTTTGAACGCATTTTTATATTGTTTTGAGTGCGATACTTCATAGTAATCAGTACGTGAACCTCTGGGTTCCGTGCTACCTCCATTTTCTGATCTTCGTTGAGGTCGAGAAGTCTCCTCGGACATTATTTCATATCATTTGCTTCCAATTTATGGAATTCTCTGGCTTCCTCTGTATTTCTTGAATAATTTACCCAACGTCTTTTTTGTTAGCTAACGGGTTTAGCCTCAATTTAAAGACGTCTATTAACTTCTTGTTGGACTGCCAGTTTTGGGAGGCTATGACTATCTCGAGAGAGAGAGAGAGAGAGAGAGAGAGAGAGAGAGAGAGATGCTCACCAGCAAGTTAAAGAATGTGATTTAGATTAGGCACAAAGTTCTTACCCGCATTTGCAAATTTGAATAAAAAATAGTTTTTTCACAAGTATGGGAAATCTATACTAAAGCAAGTGGGTGGGGCTCGGTACCTTCAATTTACAAAGCACTTCGGCTTGCTAAAGGTTGTTTACCAGTTCGTAATCTCTTTCCATTTCACCTAAATAATGATGAAATCTCAAGACGCAGCCAAACTTTTTGTATGGAGACTAGTCAACCTCTCTCTCTCTCTCTCTCTCTCTCTCTCTCTCTCTCTCTCTCTCTCTCTCTCTACAGATCCTAAATTTTGGAAAACTGATCACCTTAATACTGCATATTCTAGTTCCTTTCCCAGAGCAATGATACCCAATATGTTTGAAGTTTTGAAGTTGAAGGTTTATTATTGTATGCGATCGAGACTGAGTAAGAGAAACTTGGAAAAATAGTCATTTTAAGCATATTTTGAACTTTTGAATTGTATATACATACCCCGACATACAGGGTCAGCAGATGTAAGCCGCATTATGGCTAAAGAATTCTTGCAAAAATTCCCAAAGTCGCCTAGAGATGCTCTGCTTTAGTTGAGAATCAGAAGCTGTGTAGGTCCTGCAGTTTTACAATGGATTATTCAGCAGTGAATCAAAGTGGAATAATAGCTGGCTATCAGGCTTGCTTTATCTTATCCACCAATTCAAAAAAAAAGAAAGCGAAAAATTGCCGAACTTTTGCAGTTGTCGCCCAAAAGTTAGTCATCTAGAAACAGTCGTTGCTTATGGAACATTCAGTCGTAGTCACCAGAATAACCTTATCCTACTTGAGGGTTTTTATACAGCTTCGGCAGCTTACTTACGACTTTAATAGTTATGCCTTGGCATTTCCTGCTCTTGAATACTCAGATCTTGATTGCATTTCTTATACGTAATTAATACCCGCATTTCAAGCCTGGGAGATATGATGATGAAGTACTGGGAGGAATCTTTTTAGATATGTGATCATAAAATCTGGCAAAAGGTTAACTGCATCATGAATTGCTATACAACAATGTTTCCCATGAGAGAAGACTAATTTATTTTCCAAATGAAATCGCAGATATGGAACACTGGTGTATTATGAATCAGATAAGAGAACTTTTATCCTTTTCCCGACTGTATTTCACTTACATTATTTAGAGCTGTAGTCTGAGATACAAAGATGTAATTGAGAGGACTCTGCTCATTCTCATCGTTATTTACTTTCATCCAGAGATTTTATCACATAGTAACCATTAATTTTAATAATCATCACTATTTTTAGTGGCAAGTTCTTCATAACATTCTATAAAGAACATCTAGCCTTATATTTTAGAAAAATTAACTTACACGTGTTTCATTGGGCTTTTCGCTCAATCATTGGTATAATGTAAATTTTTCTTAAAATAGGATTTATATGCAGAACGTATATTATTCCTTAAATGTTCAATACAATATAGTATATAAATAGAGTGGAACAATTCCATTGCGGCAAATATATAGAAAAGTGTATGCCTGCAGTTTAGAGTCTAGCTCGGATTGTGTTGCTGTTACGAGGTAGCGCCATAACAGTCACAAGAAAAGTATATATTTACAAAATTCCTTTTAGGTATTAATTACTCTCAAGGTATAGTGAATTCGATAGCAGACGGGTATTTGTGTCTTGGTATTTGTTAGTTTACAAAAAGTTATGTCGAAATGGTATGATTTTATATATTTTATATATCATATATATATATATATATATATATTTATATATATATTATAAGATATATATATATATATATATATATATAAAAACTACATACATACATATAACAGTTTGTTTTTTTCCGGTAATATTATCACCTTTCCCTATTATAGATGATTTTTTTATCCGTTAGTCATAATACTAAGGAACTGCTTTCAGAATTATTTTATTCGGTTACATGTTTTAGCAAAGTTTTTGCTATTACATTGAATGTACCCTTGTAAATTTATTTATATATATATATATATATATATATATATATATATATATATATACTATATATATATAACTACATACATATAACAGTTTGTTTTTCTGTAATATTATCACTTTTCCTATTATAGATGATTTTTTGTATCCGTTAGTCATAATACTAAGGAACCGCTTTCAGAATGATTTTATTCGGTTACATGTTTCAGCAAAAGTGTTTGCTATTACATTGAATGTACCCTTGTAAATTTACACGTCGAAATAAATAAATTTTTGTTCGAAATACTTTCCTTTACGTCGTTTTTAATGTACCCAATCTTCTCTGTTGAAAGATTAACCCAACTCTGGCCTGCTTTTCACGTCACCTCTTTAGTGAGGGGATGCCTTGCAGAAGCCACCTGGACATGTGGCAGGTGATCTATATTTGGTAGACTTTTTCCTTAGCTTAAGTAAAGGTCGACTCAGCGAGTTAATTACGAAAGCGTTGTTGGTGGTGGTCCTACTGGAAGAAATTAACAGCTGAAAGTGGTTCGCTCGCTGCCAGGGTCTCAAAGAGAGTATGTGCAGGTGAAATTCGGAGGAGATCTTAATAGTCATTTTGGGAATAAGAGAATAGAAGGTAATGGCCATAATCATAAGTTCTAATGACGGCGTAAAGATGATTAATCGTAATGAATGTAATTTTGATGGATAAAGCAATTTCATAATTTCTTAATTTTACTTAACAAAGCCTTCATTAACGGTCCTGTGGGTCTGAATATCTGATCGAATGGAAGAAAATAGAACGCCTTTGAGGGTAAATTCCCCACCTGTATCATCTGTAATTATGACAATTACTTGTAATCAAGTGGAAACGTATGAAGATGAAGCGGTCCGGAAGGATGCCTGAATTGACAAGGGGAATGGGGATATGCCTGCGCCCGGAAGAAGCCATAAAACATGTCGGTGGGCTGCGGAATTATCATTTTTCTTTTCATTTTCTGGAGAATTATTGAGTATACGTCTTGTGTATTTAAGCCATGCATGCATGCGGACGTATATGATAGTAGTTTAGATTATTCAAGACTATATATGTATATATTTGTTTATATATATATATATATATATATATATATATATATATATATATATATATATATATATACAATATATATATATATATATATATATATATATATATATATATACAAACAAACACTGTGTATGTATATATTTTTTTATATATATATATAATATATATATATATATATATATATATTTATATATATATATATATATATATATATATATATATATATATATATATGTGTGTGTGTGTATGTGTGTGTGTATGCAACTGGTAAGTGCTTTGGCCTGGCGGGGCTCGAACCCGGCCATTGTGTAGGTATATTGAATTCTGTATTAGTTGGTACCTATGGCTTTAAATATATATATATTGTATATTTATCATTACATGTAGGTATATATATGTATTACCAGCGAAGGGCGTCGCCCCCCGGTATTTAATATTTTGGTATGCGTTAAGCCATTGCGTTTAGGCGAACTGGTTACACTCAATCTCTCTCTCTCTCTCTCTCTCAAGGTGATCACATGGCATAGCTTCTCTCTCTCTCTCTCTCTCTCGCTTCCTCTCTCTCTCTCTCTCTCTCTCTCTCTCTCTCTCTCCATCCCATCAGGTCATTAAATTAGAGTCGGAGTTACAAAAAATATAACGTTTTATTCAAAGTAAAGTACTAGTTGAATAACTCAAGTTCTTACAGGATCAACAATGGAAAGATAATAGTTCAAGTCTCACAGACAACTAACTCAGATAACCCCCCGGTATTTAAATGTCTTAATCAGTAATTAGTCACACCAATTATCTCTTCTCCAAAACACAGTCCCCTCACTAGGACACTCAGTCCCTAGGACACTCGATCCCCTCACTAGAACCGCCTGTTTAAAAGACAGGAGAACACACTAGTGAGCACACACACAATTGTAAAGACAAAGTCAAAAGGTTAAATAAAATGGAACATCTTTTACAAAAATGTCAAACACACAAGCCATCTTTTGGCTAAAGTACGATAACTCACCCATTGCAGCCTGGAAAATCACACACTCTGTTCAAGGAAACTCTTAGGCACACGCCATCGTGGCTCTGCCTTTCTCGCACAGACCTCTCCGTAAGTCTTCCATAGTTTTGGCCAAAGATGCCATTATGAACAGAAGAGGCGCACATGTACAAACGAACTCACACTCTTCGGTAACTGATCGCTGCCAGTTTTCAAAGGCACCTTGAACAAGCCCTCATGAACTCACATATCCACAGAACGAACATTGACCCGCTTAAATAAGCATCTTTAACATCATACCATCCCAGAAAGAGATGTCAGCTTTCTTAGGTCGTCGCTTCGGACTCTGTCTCCATGGGAAGTTAAATATGATGAATCTGTAAATTCCTAGAAATGTCACAACGAACATATCAGTCTTTATTTATGACATATGTATAGTAATATATAAATATATACATATAGTGTGTGTGTGTGTGTGTGTGTATATACACTATATATTATGTGTTGTCAAATTGTTATCTTGAGCTCTAAATATGTTTTTTCTACGGTACAGATCCATTTTGCCATTATATTCTTGGCGTAAATAAAGGTAATTTCGACTGTAGTACTTAACAATAGTTGGGACTACTAAAGCATCTTACTCATTGGGAAGTCGCCTCGTGAGAAGCGGCGTAGAATAAGAAACTTGCTTCTCTTTATATATCTGCGTAGGATAAACTGGATGCCTCTGCTAATTAATATCTTTCCTTGTTAGTATTTTATTCTGTTACACACCTGTCTACCGAGTCTGCCATCAACTTTATCTCCTTTCAAATAAAAAAAAAAATGTCTCAAAAAGGTTAACCTTTCTATGGTAGCTATTTCATAACTCATCTGTCTAAAATTGTTCCTAATCTCAGTTTAGTGTTTCTTGATTTATTTCATATTTCACATCATTCATTTCATTTTGTTAATTTTTCATTACTTCAATAGCTTTTGGAGACCATTTGTGGTTATCAGGAGTAAACATCTAATAGATATTCTTGCAAGTTTCGGGTAACATACAAGGATTCTTGATCATTTTAATTTTAAACCAGGTCGACAATATTGTCTGTTTTGTCATTTATTCAAACTCCCTAATACTGGAGACTGACTTATTAAATCATTTTCGCAGTTCTAGAATTCAAGGATCATTGGTCTGAAGAATTACCCCTCTGCACCATGTAATGAAATATACAGGTATTCTCATCCCGCTTTATCTATACCTTAACGCTTGACGGAGATTCTTATGGCGAACTAATTTGGTCCTGGTGTTTTGTCTACTTTTCTTTCGCTATTGAACTGTTCATACCTTTTGTAGGTCAATATATATATCTATATCTATATATATATATATATACAGGGTGTCTCAAAAAAATGTACTCACTCTTAGAATTATGAGAAAACCTTTATTTATGGACATAGAGCGAAATGAAATAGCATCGAATACATGAGACAAATGTGTTTGAAGAATCATGTTTGCGAATGTTCAAATTGATGACCATTATTGTCCAGACAACGCTGATAACGCGCACCAAGGGATTCGCAAACATCGCGAAACATGTCATTAGGAATATCACGAGTGAGTACATTTTTTTTGAGACACCCTGTTATATATATATATATATATATATATATATATATATATATATATATATATATATATATATATATATATATATATAAAATTTCTCTTTTTTGTACATGTATAGCAATACGTTCTCTTGTACGAAGCGCGTCAAGCTGGAAAGGTTACTAGCTTTAAAATCCATATGAAACCAATAATCCTGCCTTTATGTTTTTTTCCTCTTCTCGTCTTGTGGCAATGCGTTTGCTACCAAACTGGGTTACTGTGAGTGAGACATCAGAATGTTTAAAATTGATTCAGTTTTATATTATCGCTTTGTTATTGGTGGAAAATATCTTCAGACGTTTTGCCTAGAGGCTATTTGTCTCGTGATTTTGTGTTTCTCGTATATGAGAATATCTTAACAGTAAAGAAATGTGAACTTTTCTTTTACAAGCAATGTTAAGAAATGCCAAAATATTGAGAGAGAGAGAGAGAGAGTGAGTTACAAATTTTTAAACTTTGTTGTTAAAAATATGCATTTCCTTGGTTGATAGAAGAGTGATATAAGCGGGTTCAAAAGAAAAGGAGAGAGAGAGAGAGAGAGAGAGAGAGAGAGAGAGGGAAACGAGCTGAGCCGAGCCAATGCATCGTGGCGGTCCCACTTCTGCCACTTCCTCAGATTTAACCAGGGTGAAATCTGAAATGGTGACCCCTCAGGGACAGAATAAATCACGACGATATATTACAGTGGAATCCATTTCCTTTGGCTTCATAAGTCCATCTCTTACAATTCCTCTGGTCATTTATAGATATTTCCAGATAAGAAGAGAAGATGGGGGGGTGGGGAAGGCTGGGGGTAGAAGAAGGGTTAGGGGTTTCTGAGGGATGGGCGTAAACGCCGTTCGTGTGCGTTTTAGTCCTAAAATTATTCTGTTTGTGAATTACAATTTCCTTATATATATATATATATATATATATCATATATATATATATATCTATATATATATATATATATATATAAATAAAGGTTTTTTTGCCACGAAGGAAAAAATGAAAAAACGGAGTTGGCCGAGTACTTTCGGTCCTATTCGGACCCTCAGTAAAGGGTCCGAATAGGACCGAAAGTACTCGGCCAACTCGTTTTTTCATTTTTTTCCTTCGTGGCAAAAAAAACCTTTATTTATACATAGCATCACGTTTTATATACTTCGTGATCAAGTTATTCATATATATATAATATATATATATATTATAGTATGTATGTATGTATGCATGCATATTATATACGTGTACGTGCTTGTAAATATGTGTATGTATATATGACTTCTATCACAGGAACAGCGTTATATGAAATATAAACAGCATGTGGCCACGAGGAAAGTGAAACAATGTAATACGAAATCTTTCACCTTTATACTCCAAGGCATTTTCAAGTACGTTTTACGTACAGTGAAACAAAAGATTGCAAAGTCGATTCGGTTTTACAACCACGAGGTAAGCATAACGGACACTACTACCATTTTAATCCATACAAAGGTCATTACGTTTGAATCAGATCTCAGCCGAGGAGCAACTGTCTAAGATCAACCCAGGTACTTGAATAAAACAAGGCAAGGCGAAGGATATTAATCCCAATTTCTGACAAGCTTTAGTTTCTATTTTAAAATTAAATCCCCTCGAACATCTTGTGCAGAGTGGGACCATGTGTTTCAGTTTATATTATTCTCCTTTGTATTAATACTGACTCAAGGATATTTCTCGAAGCAATAATTTTACTAATTCTGGTTATGCTACTAAAGGACCAATCAATACCGTGATTTTTTTCCCTCAAGTGCACAAAAAAGAGGATTATTTTCTTGGCCGGTCCTCACTGAATATGTGGATACGTTATGTACAATAAAGAATGTATTTTTTATCTGCAGAGTATCTGATCTTCAATTTATATTATTTTCTTTATTTAATAGGTTTAGCTATAATTATATTGACATTTTTAGTTTTCTCTATGTTCGTTGATAACATGTCCGTAAAGAAATATCATTGTCAAGCCGAGATCTTTTCTTGGTGGCCGTACCATTTACATTTTCTGGTTTCTTCGTAGGGGACAATGAGTCATTGAAATTTAGAACATCTCTTGCTTTAACCAAAGAAAACAAATGAATAAATTGACCTCTGTGCGTAGTCATAATAAGAGTGACTGAATAAATGAGTGTTAATTGTTAATTTTCAAAGAAATCAGCAATTTACAAGTCAACGACTGAACAAATATGTATAAATGCAGCAATGCAATCTTTTTAAAGTATTTTGCTTCTTGAGTATTGGTTGCTTATATGTAGCGTAATAATTATAAGCCATCCCAGCAGCGGCGATTTTTCGGCTGAGTTTTATTGATGTAGAGAATTAGTTTTAATGGTACTCAGAATCTATAATAAAGAACCTTGCATTTTTATCGGATATATCCTTAGTTGAGCGCCCCATCCCCGGAGGTTTTTTTCCAAAATTAGGAACCCTTGATTGAACGGGACAAATTAAAATAAGGTTCATTCAATAAAGAGTAATTCCATCTGTTATTAAACGACATTAAAAATCGTTAGTCATATTTTCGAATCTTGGGCAATTATTGATTCTGGTCTTGATGGGAAAAGTGCGTATCAAATCTAATACCATTCGTAATGAAGGGAATCTTTCTGGGTGTTTCTTCTTTGTTTAATTAAGACAGACGGTGTGTTTTATTATGTATGGTCCAGCGGTGGTTGCGTTTGTTTCGTAGCTTCGGTGATGTCTCATAGTAACAGTGAACAGAGTACTTTGTGGGATATAACACTGATTAAAAGGGTAGTTACTCGAGTGTGATTAGAAACCAGATAAAGGTTTGATGGTTTTCTACTTTGTGCGAACTCTGCTTTTATAATTCATTATTGAACGCTTACTCACACGACATAATGCGTGCGCAAGCACTATTTTATATATATATATATATATATATATATATATATATATATCTATATATCATATATATATGTTATGTATGTATGTATGTATATATATATATATATATAGTATAATATATATATGTATATTTACATACATACATACATACATACATATATAAGAAAGTATAAAAAAGCATGTAAGGAGGATATGGATGGTATGTGTGCTATGGTTAGGGGAATAGATGAGGAGTTTATAAAATGCCAAGAGCGTCACAGGGAAATTCGTGGGACTGTTTTGTCTTTGCGGGGGGAGGGGGTGAGAGAGCTTATTTGTGGTTCATTTATATACAAGCTATATAAATGTTTAACATTACTTAATATATCAAGAATGGTGTATGATAAGATTCTAATTGTGAAAGTGAGACAAATATCAGAATGACTGATAAAGGGAGAACAGTATGGGTTAAGACAAGGAAAAGTGGTTTGGTCATATATTTGTGATGAAACATTTGAGAGATAAAGTTGCAAATGAAAGGAAGATGCTTTGCATGGAACACTTCGACCAAAAAATTTTAATATCGTCATAAATAATCAATATAGGCAGTGTTGACTTGTAGGGTATAGAAAATAACTTTTTTGAGGTTTATTAAAAGGTTTTGTTAGACTGTGAGGGTGGTAGAGTAGCAGGTAAAGAAATGAATCTAAGGCAAGGATAGCTGTTCAGTATCTCTGTGGGTGAATTAATATGAGAAGACAGAGTTAGTACAGTGGTATAGGTGCAGAATTGTAGATAAATCCGCCCTGAATGGATTGCGAGATGGTACAGTACTGATTAGATTTAGTGAAGAAAAGCTACAGAATAGTAAAAGGTTCTGAAAATGTTTGGAAGATTATAAAGTTGAGAAGAAATTTGGGCACGAGTCAAGTTTGAGAGTAAATAAAAACCACAAAGGTGTAGCACTAAATGGTAATATGAATGGTGAAAGATTGGAACCTGTCAGTACAAGGGTTTTGGAGTTGACATAATTGATGATGGAAGGATGACAGACCAGAAAAGTTACTTAGGAAACAAAAACAGTATCATTTGTGTGACAGATAAGTATGAAACAAGAATTGAAGCCATGATGAGGATTTATCAAGGGTTGAGGTAACTTCTTTATGGAAGTGATGTGTGGATATTTACTGTAGGTTTTTAAAGGTCGTCAGTGAGCAACAAAGGCACAGAACAGGTCATTGCATTTTCTCACAGCATACAGCTCTCATCCAGAGGCCTGAAAGAACAGACCAGTGACTAATGATGACTCGGGAGAGAGACATTGTCCTTCAAATTCATCTATTTTAGATCGCATAGGCAGTACGGTCATGTTTCAGTAAATCGCTTTTGAGATGAAGTCTGCATAATATGTAAGGCATAAAATGAATGGAAAAGTGAGAGAAATATTGGGAGACGAAAGAATAGTGGTATGAAGGTTAATGTAGGTAAAAGGATGAATCAGTGTGTTCTGAAGTGGTTTAGTCATGTGGAGAGAATTAAGTACTGTGAATTGGAGAAAACAATGTATAACTCAGAAGTGATAAGCAGGAGCAGGAGAGAAAAACTTAGAAAGTTATGGATTGGTTAATATCCAGAAAACGCAAGAGTCTGCAAGATAGAGGTGAATACCCCAGTGTAGGTAAAAGGATTCTATGCACCGCATTAAGCGGCTAAGTTGCGCAAGTTTATGCGAAAGATTTCATCTACAGTAATGCAGTGAAAGTATGTGACAGTGACCATGATTTTTTATTGTTTTGAGGAAACCCCTTTAAAAAGGAGATACTTTGAAATTTTAAACTGATTGCATATACGTTTATATATATATATATATATATATATATATATATATATATCATATATATATATATATATATATATATATATATATATATATATATATATATATAATTTTAGGGTAATGATCTATCTACCTCAAACCAAATAGTCAATAATCGTAAAGGTTTCACTAGAGACCACGCCTCAGGCTAAGCGTCATGATGATAGAAATACAAATACATGACTGATGAGAAGGCGGTAACTTTCGCTATGTTAGGTTTCATCCAACTCATTTTCAACGAAGCTTTTGATCACTAAATGCATTGTTTACTCATTATCGATAGGAAATTCATGTAAATGGTTGACAAGAAAAATGTGCAAGGTTAATGTTCACGGCCACCTTCATCATCCTGGTAATCGGCTGCATGGCAAAAGGAAAAAAGTGTAGCCCATGATGAGTGTCCGCCTCACGTTCGCTCTAATACTTTAATTGAAATAATATGCGAGATTATGAAAATGTCAAGCGTAGTTACACTTAGATACAAAATGTATTTTGATTCATAGTGGGCTATCCCTGACGGGGGCGAACATTGGGTTGCTGTTGTATGACATGGTATAATAAAATTACTCATATATATATATATATATATATATATATATATATATATATATATATATACATTCTTCCAAAAATCAGTTTAACAGTGGTCCTACCTTCACCTTAGAAAGCATTTTAGGTTTTTCATTGTGTCGTTGTATGTTAGTTTATCTTCAAAATATATGCACACACACTTCAAGGGCTTGAGATAATAATACAAGATTTTTTTTTCTTCAGAGGCCATGCTTCCAGTCATTTGATGGCTCTAGAGGAAAATAGTTAGATATTCCCTCAGTTATCCTTATTAAAATGTACTGTGCGAAATACATATAAAGTGACAGCAAAAAATTAAATATAGGCAATTTTCTTTCGTACTTTAATACTAAAGAAGTTGCGAGAATGCACACAAGAATGAAAATCTGATGTATTTGATAAAATGCTTTAAGTGTTCGTTAGATATGAAGTCAGATTTACTAATATAAATGTTTTAATTCATTACCACATTAATAACATTGCTCTATGAAGCAATTATAGCATTAACATGTATATAGGTGCACTTGTCGTTTACGCTCTTTGACTTGCTTCATGGCTTATCTGATAATGAGCATAATCGGTCCTATAACAAGTATTATTTATGATAATCAGTAAATGCGCCGAGGTTAATGGGTTTATGATTGCCACGTATTCGTGAATAGCCAGTTGTGAAATGTGTGAAGACCGGGGTGATGAATTTATAATACGGTCGTGTTCGTAATTGACTTTGATCATAATCGAATGACGTGGTGGGATTCATTTTTTTACTTGCATGAAACTTTTCAAAAATCCACTTTTTTAGAATCATAAGTTTAGTATACGATAGTTCATTTTCCAATTGTTTTTATATTATTAAAAATTTATGCAAAATTTAAAGGTCGGAGTATCTTTACGCGTCAATGAAAATACTTGGTCGAATGTTTTACATTGTTTTTGTGATTTGCCAGCTTCCTTGGAAGTTTCGTCCCATGCTAATAAACGCAGTAATATTGACAAGATTGAAAAGTAATGACGACCGTGTGTCTTTTAAAAAAGAAAGCGTGAAAAATTGAATTATGGACAGTTGCTCATTACAAAGGCATTAAAAAACTAAAAACATTTCTTTGGCTTTGCATTGAAAATTGTACGATTTTTTTTTCTTTTCATTACTTGGATAATGATTCAGTTTTCGTTTTCAAAATGGTTATGGATTTGGTAGTTTGATTGGAATATGCATTATGTTGGTCATAACCCAGGACTAATCTTTTAACCCTTTCCCTAGTGTGTTAAGGTGTTTATGGGTTTAAGAGACCCGGCGTGGACCTCTGGACTCATCATCAGCCAGTTTACATAAGAATGAGTGAAGTTTCTTGACCTGATCTTTGCTGCTTCAGGAAATTAAATAATTTTTTTTTCTTTTTTGTGTTGAGAGCCGAATACATTTAGCAAAATGACTGGATACGCGTACTTTAAGCTTCTGCATGTAAGTACATTGTCTGATGAAATGTAAATAACTTCTCTTGCGTTTTTGGTTAGAATGAGTTTCATTGCTAGTGTAAAAATGATTTTCCAAAAGTAGAAACGGTGAGTAACAATATATATTTTGTATATATATCTATATCTATATATAATATATATATATATATATATAAATATATATATATATTATATATATATATATATATATAATATATATATATATATATGTTTACTCTTGCAAACACTCAGTATGTATGTATATATATATATATATATATATATATATATAGATATATTTATATAAATATATATATATATATATATATATATATATATATATTATATATATATATACACGTAAAATTTCCTCATGTTTCCTTCATTTAGGACTTTGGGTTTACCCCCTTTGTTACTAATGACGAGAAAAGATTTGGAAACTGAGCAAATGAAAATGACTAATGGCTACAAGAACGGCAAAGATCTCAGAGAGGAGAAAAGATATTGCGTCTTATGGCGGTTGTGGCAAATCTGTCTTACAAGACGAAAATTGCTCCTTTTCATATATGTGTATATACATATATCCTAGGGAAGTCGTATTTAGCTTATCTGCACCTTTATCGCTGGCTCTTTCCTCATCCCATCATCTGGACTTCGTCCTCTGCGATGCTTTTGATTCTCAGTCGTAGATTAAGAGCCCTCAGGAAAACAGATTATTTCGAGATAGCCTCCTTCTGAGCTGACGGTCGGTCGAGGCAGCCTGCGACTCAATCAGACGGTAAACAGTCATCTCGCGTTTGAATATTTTCTCTCTCTCTCTCTCTCTCTCTCTAACTCTCACACCTACACACACACAACACAACAAACACACATATATATATAATATATAATATATATATATATATATATATATATATATATATATATATATATTACTTGAGGGATTTGTACATTTGTGAAACTCTCTCTCTCTCTCTCTCTCTCTCTCTCTCTCTCTCTCTCTCTCTCTCTCTCTCTCGTATCGTTGTTTCAATGTGTCGGCAACGTGATTCTATATTGAAAATCACATTGGCGAAAATCGGTTTCCCAGCCAGAGGAATATCTCATCGGAACGTCATCAAGCGAATTCTGAACCACCTGTAGTTGCATATAAGGAATATAGAATGTAATACGTTTCGCTCCTCTCTTGCCGGACTTACTATTTCTCGGACGGGTCCAGGCCAGAACCTTGCATATCTTGCTCGCGTTCCAGTCTGGCTTTGGGGAGGTTTACGAATAAGGAGTCTTAATCAGAAATTTATACACGTATTATTAAAGCTCTTTAGCGTATTAACTAATTTATATTTATCTCTATTTATACCTACATCTTTGTCTTTTATGTAGAATTCACCCATAATTTTTCTGAGGCCTTACCATGTGTGGTATTTCATTGTCATCGTCATAAAATTGTCATAGTTTTTTCATATACATTTTGATTTAAATTATATATTATATGCTAGTTGAATGATTAGTACTGCTAAAGTTCAATTATTTATTTTATCAAGAAATAGATCTTTTCATAATGTTGACTTAGTATTTTATGAAGAAAATTTTTAAAGAACGACGGAACTGTGAATAGTTACATTTCATAACCTTCAACTAGTTAGTCTTTCGGTAATTAAAAGGAAGGTCTCGTATGAATGTTACTTTGAGGCTAAGTGGTATTTGTTACTTCCACCTTTCACTTGATGCCAAGATCTAGACCATCTGCATAGAAGTAGACAGGATTGTAGATTTGGGAAAAAACTTTAAATTTTTTATGTTACCTTTAGAAGGGATTGCTATACTTTCATGTCCATTGCGTAGATTATAAGAAAATTTTGTCTATAGCAGAATTAAGGGTAATATTGCAGTAGTTGGAAGGCTTAAAGCTACCACCCTGTGTTTCTGGAAAATTATGTGTTAAGAAAATTCACTTCTAAATATTGTAGCCTGGCCAGCTCATTCATAAACCCTTGAGATTCTGGAGGGATTCCCATTGACCTTTAGCTTTCCTAGTCTTTAATGACAAGAGTATACTAAACTAGTAGGACTAAGAATATTCTAAGCTAGTATAGGGAGTGATGTGACACAGAAATTCATGAAAGTGAATTCAGGTATAAGGAGTGACAGAAGAGGGCGTAGAGTTGGTAAGAGGATGAGTGACGGAGTCAGGTTCAGTAGAATCCTATGAAGATGAGATAGCGGCAGACAGTGATCCTAGAAGTGTTTTTTTAAAGTCTTTGATGGTGGAGTTACCCCGACATTCACCCTACCACCCGCGTGGTATATCAGATTCGAAATAACTCTAATTGTATAATCTCACTTTACTGGTAATCTCAGTTCTTCCTGGTGATGGAGCTTTTTATATTCTTTTTATCGAGGCACATAATGCGCACATTTGGTTTTCTCTGTAACGTAAGGTGATTGTTCTTTCTTTTAACCGGAGACCATTTACTTGTAATCAGTCATTTTAGAATTTGTGATAATCATCCATTGATAGGAAGGCTGTACATGATTACTTGAGAAATCCAATTGGAACGAGAGAGAAGCACTATTGCTTCCATTGACAAAAGGCGAGGCATTCGTATATTTCGAAAAAAAAAGAGGTTTTTTGATCCGCTGGGCGGCGCCTAATTTTATTGATTTCTATCGAAGCATCATTGTCGATCTATAAAAAAGCTGCTTTGAAGTTGCTAAAATTAAAAGAAAAAATGTTAAATTCAGTTATGGTGATTGGAGTATTATGCAGCTATTGCATGACTTTTTTCCCAACCGAACATCAAAACATCGGGTCAAAAGGGAATGCATCTGTTAATAAATAAACACTCCCATAACATGTAACATCATATTTATTCAAGTATTGTTGATGTCATTTTATTTCCAATTAGAAAAAAAGGAGCACTTTATGCCATTCCTATTTTTTATCTGCGCCCTAAAAAAAATGTCAAATAGAATAAATCGTTAAGGAAAATGGTCATATGTAGCGGTGTGTCTACTGCCACGTTTATTTATTATTTTATTTCCCAAGACATGAGCCTTCATGCCATCTAATCTAATTTTCAAATATAAATATAATAAAAGATTATGAAAAAGATTATGAAATGTGCATGCAAAGCCTAGCATTCTTCTAATTATCATATAATTATTGAGATGGTTCAAAGTCAGCAATGAAGAATATTAAAAATAAGCATTTTAAAATATTGGAAATGTAAAAATGTCACATTCGTATCGGTTCTTTGGAAATATGTAACATATATCTAATTTTTAGGAAATGCATTCGACCAAACTAATTTGCAGAGATTCTGTACACGCGTGTGTACCGCATTTTTAAAAATTCTTCGATTAAATTGAAAAAATAAATCATTTAAGTAGATTATAACAATTTCACTTCCACCGCAGATCATTAACATTTTTTATATATATATAAACAATCAAAAAGTCTCCCTCATGCACTGGGAATAACGTGTTGTTATAAAGTCCATCAAATGATGAAATCTCTTATGATGGAAGGGCTTTGCACACACATGGAGAGACGCACACCAACGGTCGCTTACTCTTTTCTGACTTGAGTGTGCGCCGTTGTTTGTAGGTATGTGGCTGTGTAGAGTTGCGCCTGGATATATAAGTGTGTGTGTGTGTGTATATATATATATATATATATATATATATATATATATATATATTTTACACACATACATATACATATATACACACACACACACACACACACATATATATATAATGTATTGTTATAAATTTAAAATTTACATATAATATTTATGGGTGTTTTTTTTATATATATATAAAAATTTTAATTATATAATAAAATATATTAATATAAATATTGTTCATAATGTATTTATAAAATATTTTAATTTTTTTTTATATTAAATAATTTGATTGAAAAAGACCTGGGGGAAGCTTCCAAACCCCCTAAATAATAATAATAATAATTATTATATTAATTAATAACTAATATACCTTATTTAACCCAATTAATAACTACATAACTTATTAATTTATATTTAAAATTAATTTATATATATAATTATTTTAATGGTTTAGGGGGGTTGGATGGGGGGTAAAAAATGGTCGGGGTGGGGGTTTTATTTGGTGGGGGGGGGGTGGGGGGGGGTGGTGTTGGTGGGGGGTTGTGGGGGGGGAGAGGAGGGGGGAGAGGAGGAGGGGGGGGGGGGGAAGGGGGGAGGTGGGGTGTTGTGTATTGTTATTTATATTAATATTGATGAAAAAGACCTGAGCTCAACTAAAACATTTCCCATTAGGAATCGCATCATTACTAGAACTTGCAGAAGAGTATTTACTGTACTGAAATAGATATGGGTGTAGCTTTTTACCTTATATGCAAGGCATTGAAATTGAGCATAGGGTAAATGACCAAGGAAATTGTCACATGGTTTGGCTGACACATCTAGATGTAACACAAAATTCAGGAAGAGTGAAATTAAGCAGTGTTTTTTAATGGAAAGCATGTTAACGAGTGTTGCATTAATAACCTGTTTTCATACTCTCCCTTTCATTTGCCAATGACCTTTTGCATTAGGATGCTGGCTTGATGAACTCCTTGACTGCAGAATCGTTCTTTCTTGAAAGCTTGCCTAAATGCCCCACTGCGATGATTGTTATCATTATAATATCCAGAAGATGAACCCTATTCATGTGGACCAAGCCATTGACATATAATGCAGCTTCTATAGAATATAGTGTTCCTTTGAAGACAGTAACAGAATGTCATAGGAGATACAGAAGGAAGAGGTCAACTATTAGAAAAGAAAAAAATAATGTAGCTGATTAATAGATAAATAATTGTAATATAAGTAAAATAGAGGGAGCATTGTTTCAGTGCAATAATACACTTCATCTTCGCTTGAACTTTTGAGTTCCAGTTGCACAATAGTTTGAAATCGTGGAACACTGCAAAACACTGACATACCTTCACACAATATAAACGATAGTGAAACATTAAATTCTGCCAAAATGATATATCTGAAAACCCCGCATTTTTTTAACCGTTGTAGGAAAAATAATTGAATAATTGTAAAGGAAATATGTTTTTATCATGCTTTGATTTGTGATAGTTGGCAATCATATACAAGATGAGTTACTTTAGTGAACGCACTGTAATGATAATGTTTTTCAAGAAAGTATGTATTGTACGCTCGTTTTAGAGTGCTCGCGAATCG
>NC_061087.1:86573402-86620902 GCF_015104395.2 Macrobrachium nipponense
ATTTTCATACAAGACAGATAAGTGCAACAGGTTGCGTAAATATTGTTTGGTGGTTTTCTTTCCTTTTCATAATTTTACCTTTATTCATTTTGCGGGTGTAATGCGCACTTTTGCTTCCATTAATAACATTCTTGTTTACACATATCAATAACTAAACACAAACCCTCCCTATGAACCCCCTCCTCACCCTTCCCCTTCCCCTTCCCCTTCCCCTTTCCCTTTCCCTTTCCCCGATCAGCGCCACAATTTCCAGTATCCAAATGTAAAGTGCGGCTGACGTCTATATTATGTACGAGTTTGCATGTGTGATCAGGCCGGGGTGTTTTTTTCATATTCATTTTTAAATTACGTTTAAATCAATTAGGAGAGTAGCAGTTACATTTCATTCTTCAATCAAATGTTAGCTGCAGTTGAATAATACTTTAAAAATGGAATATGGAAAATGTCATTAACACAAATTAATAATGCTCTGAAATTTTATATGGATAACCGCAACTGCATGCACATTATGATTGGTTGTCCATTTGCACGGAAAGTGAAGCACCATCATTTGTATTTTGCACAGAAATTAAACAGTAATATCAGCATTCCCAATCACCATCATTCAGTCATGTTTAAGTAACTAACAATAATGGGAAGTGCAAATTGTTTATTCCACTTTGAGATATATCAGCAAATTTTGCATTTGAATAGAAAGGGCAAAATTCGTCTATATCGTTACTCAGTAAGTGAATTGTTCATTGATAACATATTACCTTGCCCATCATTATCAAATATGTAACATTGTCTCAGGAGAGTATTGTTTATATTTATATGTTTGACGAAATGGTGATGTATCAGAAGTGTGTTTAATTATACTGGCTGACTTCTTGGAAATGATGGTTGAAATAGACGTCATATTACGTCAACATTTACACCTCTTTTTATGGAAATGTGGTGTCCGTTATTGCGTTTGCTTTACTTCTTCCTCCTCCTCCTCCTCCTCCTCTTCATGGTGAAGAAGACGAGACAGTCTAAGCAGCAGCAATTTTGTTTGATCTTTTTAATATCGGGGAGAAAGGACATTCAGTGTTAAACGACAATGGGCAACTTTTTTCATTACAAAATCCTTTTCATGCCGAAAAAGCATTTAAATGATTAGAATTCCGTTATTTGTTAATATATGGATTTTACATCCTTTTTCGTTCGTGAGTTATAGTAATTATTGTGTGTTGCTACGTGAATTTTGCGAGAGATACCTGTTTAGCTTTAATATTGATTGAATGAGCTACTTATATCTCAGCCAATAGAATATTATGCAAGTGAAATAATGTATATGGCTAGTGTAATTTATATATATATAGTAATGAAACGATTTCTATTTGTAAGGACGAAAAATTTATACATGATATGTATAAATATATATATGTATGTATGTACTATATAGATTATATTATGTGTGTGTGTTTGTATGAATGAGGAGATATGTGTGTGTGCACCTCTTTTAGAAGAAACCGCTTTGACAGTAAGAAATATCTGTTACGAAAGTGCCAGCAATGAAATACGAACATATAATAGAAATGATTGATTATTACGAGTGAAATATTGACGTCCATTGGATGTCTTTCACCAAGAACTCGAAACGCCTGAAGTGTAGCAATTCATTCCGTGGCCCTATTGCTCTGGTGGCACTACTACTTGACGGTAAGGTCTCCGTCCCTACAATAATTAAGATGATACTGATAAGCGTCTGCGTGTATACTGATGGTATGTTTCCCTGAGATATAACTCATATTGTCACCTCTCATTGAGATGTCAATCAGCTGTCAGGCTCCTTGGCATAGAAACACATTTCGTAGAGGCGGCAGGAACAAGCAGCGGTCCCCATCGGAACGGGCTCCCATTCCTCTCTATCCTCTGTCTGTCCTCCGCTGCTATTTATGAACAGCAGATGTTCGGATCGACCAGCGATCAGCCACGTTAATAGTCCATCTCTCTCTCTCTCTCTCTCTTCTCTCTCTCTCTCTCTCTCTCTCTCTCTCTCTCAGCCACTTCGGTTAATTGAGTGGAAGGCATTGAACATATTGTCCGGAGTACGTTGTACAAGATTTTTTTTCTTTGGTCGGAAATAAGTGAATGTGAAACATTTAAATAACGAACGTTATTGTGACGTATTTTTTGTAGTACGTATCGCTCTTTAGTGAGCTGTCAAAGTATGATGCATGGTGTAATTGAGCCGTAAATTTCTGATAAAAAAAGCGTTTAGATAAATTGAAATCGTCGTACTTTTCAATGATTTCCATTGTTTAGGTTTTATATGAATTGCATGTTGTGTGTGTATTTTTTTTTTTTTTGCGTCCGACCAAACGGCTTGATTTTATAGATTAATCGCAAGGTCGAAGCTTAGATACAATACGATACACTTGCATTGCAGCCTTTAACTCCCACAAATGAAAAACATGTGGAGGTCTGAATCGTAATGTTGCAATGGTTTCAGTTTTTACATTTATAGTCAGCGAATCATGGGAGGAATTCCACCAATAGGTAAGCAAACAATAGAACAGCAATGTTTAATATCTCTTAGTGGACACCTTGAAACTGATCGCAATTATAGAGCAAGTATGAAATTGGCCGAAGTATCTTCGGCGCAATCGAGTTTTCTGTACAGCGTATAATACTATATGAAACGCTCAACTGTGGCCCGGTGGTGTCCTGCGGTGTTAGTTGCCAGACGCACAATTATGGCTAATTTTAACCTTAAATCCGATAAAAACAGCTGAGGCTAGAGGGCACCAGTTTGATATGATTGATGATCGGAGAGTGGGTGATGAACAATGCCATCTAGCCTCATTAATTTTTAAGATATGAAGGTGGACAGAAAAAGTGCAGACGGACAGACAAATAGCAATCTTGATAGTTTTCTTTTGCAGAAAAACTATAAAGTGTGCATGTGTTCCTTTGTAATTAAGAAATCATGTGCATAAAATCTTAAGAGGTGAAGATTTATACGGAGATCTTAATGTATGATTATATGGAGAAAGATATTGCATTGTATTGGGAAATCTTAATGTATTGGTAGATGAAGAAAGATATTGTATCGCTAATAAGTTTTAGAGAGCCTGTAGTTGATAGCTTATTGATAGACATGTGGAAGTTTGTGGAAAATTTAGTACATTATACGCTGGGGTTGAGTTCAAGCTGAATAAAAGAGGCGCAAGCTGTGAAAATAAGTCACTGAAGTTAGTGTAGGAATGGATATGATGTATTTTTAATAGAGTAAGAATGATCAGAGATTCAGAGAATGGGTGAGAGATAAGTTTGTAAAAGTAGTATACAATGGCAGAGATAGTAGAATAGCAGGGCAGTAAAATCTATGCAGATAGTGGTTAGTGTAAGGTGGTGGTCAATAGGAACACAATGAATTTTTTTAAAAATTGATCTAGAAATCTGTATCCTGAAACCGACCGAAATGGAGTCGCTCATTTATGAGTCGAAGCTCATCAACCACTAAACTAATGTGGCCTGACAATATACAATTCATATATGAGACTAAAAACAAATATTAGACTTTAAAAATTTACCAAAACCTCTAGTGTAAAAGATAATTTTTTTCTATACACTAGATTATTCGACTTTACTTTAAAACTATATCCTACCAGAGGGTGTAAAATAATTAACCTATTCTGGCGACTGGAGCGAATATATACAGTAAAATCTCCAACATGAGATTTAGTTTAGTGTTTTACATGTGTAAGTTGAGTGTTTTACATGTACACACTAACACACTCACATATGTATATGTATATATATGTCTATATGAGATGTATTGTATATCCACATCCACTGATTATCCTCATCTTTTATAAATATGCATCTGCATTGACAATTTCTTAATATCTACATCCACATCCGCATTAGCATTGCAAGCAACATCTGCATCCGCATCCGCATCCACAGTTTGAAAATGCAGACATGATGCTATCACCCCCTACTCAGTGTTCAATGTTCCTACTCATACATTGTAACTAAAGTGTTTTTTTTTTTTTTTTTTTTTTTTTGCTAGGTTTGACTTTTTCGTTTTATTATTCAGAATACATGACACATAATTACACATTTCATACAGTATATACATTATAAGTAACTGCTATAGCATATTTGTTTTAAAGTGTATTCAAGTAATTTCATGTCATTTACAGCAGTTGTATTCATAAAGGCAGTGTATTGCATTTTTTAGGAAAAACGCTCTCTCTCTCTCTCTCTCTCTCTTCTCTCTCTCTCTCTCTCTCTCTCTCTCTCTCATGCGAAGAATGGCTTTGAGTTTCGTTACACTTATCATGCAATGAGCATGAAATGAACTTGTGCTAAGACAGCTAAAACGTTCGCGTATTGCTGTTACTGTTTATATTCACACAAAAGTATACACACACACATACATGAAAATCACTTCTGTTTCTACTTTCTATTAGTTCATCAAATAATTCAAAATTGTAACCACATAGTTTTGAATTATTTGGCTGAAAATCGTCTGTAACAGTGAAATATATCTACATTATTAAGATTTACAAAGTATCCGCATCTGCGATGGTATGTTCATCAAATATCCGCATCAGCATCAGCATCCACAAATCTAAAAGACTGATGTCTGCATCCACAAATCATCCCATTTTTAGACATCTGATAGGTCATAATTAAAACCTAAAGGTTAAAAGCCATTGAACCTTTTCTTTCAAGAAGTAGGAAAGACGCATGATGAAAGATATATATATATATATATATATATATATATATATAATATATATGTATGTATGTATGTATGTATGTATGTACAATTAAAGGAGGCACTAAACAATATGGTAGCGTGACCTACTGGAAATCTCTAATCAACTCATAGGACATTTGTAAAAATTAATTTGTTCACTGAATTAAACTCTAAAACCACAAAAATAAATATTTTTCTCTAAAAAAATTATTGAAATAATCACAATTCTTAGTTACTTCTCTATTCCTTCAAATTATTTGAAACGGTGGTCACTGCCAAGCTTAAGCATTGAATACAGAACTGACGTTCAGAGAATTTCGTCAATTGAGTCTTCATTTGGATCATATGTTTTGTAGCGACAATCGTATCCAAAAAAAAAAAAATAATAAAATAAAGGTTGAGAAATCAAGGGCACTGTGGTTAATACAATAACACGTAACTGATAAAAATTACCATTATAATACACACAAATTTATATATATATATATATATATATATATATATATATATAGATATATATATATATATATATATAATTCGAACACCTTAGAACCTCCAGTTGTATGAAGGTTACATACTAAGCGGGGTTGCGGCATCGTAAATTTATGCTTAATTGGAGCATTCCCATTATACCCCCGTCCTCACTCATTAACATGTCTTACATATTCTGTGTGAGGATGCGAGTTTAGTTTGCTTCCTGTTGTTTCTTTGCATACGGAGAAGTGAAACGGTTTGTGGCGACAATTTTGAGCAGTGAGCTCAGATATGTCTCATCTGAATTTTGATAAGTGTTATGAAATTGCATATGGTATTATAACTTGATTAAATTGGAAGGAATGGTGGAGCTAACAAAGTTTGATTATTGTTATTGTTTGTCGTTCTAAAGTGGCATGTTATTGATCCCATTATGTCTTGAGCATTTCCAGTTAATTTTTCCCCTGTGCTGTATTCATAATACGGCCGCTCGTCTCTTTCTCTCGACCTCCTTTCACTGTAAATACGTAAGTTCTTTTAATTAAACGATTTGCTCATCTCTTTTAGGTTTCACGCACACACATACACACACACATACATATATGTGTATGTGTCTTGGTTAGGAGAAAAAAAAAGTTTTTAATGTGAATTGAACGATAGGAATATAAGCAAAGTCTTAGTATGTGGGGTGGAACAATGTTAAGTTTTGGTTAGTCTAGGATTTTGCGAGCAAATTAACAACTGATATTAGGTTGAGAGGAAACGTGTATCAGAATAGTTAAAGCAGGATACACTAAGACAGGTTGCTGAGACAGAACCACCAGTACATTGCAGACAGACTAATCATCACTAGTCCTCTTCAAAACAATATTTATTTTGTTTCAGGTTCTCGGCTGCTAAACTGATTATATACTGCTATTAGGAAATTTTGCTGAAAAATATAGTCAAGATATTTATTGTATCTACTTCAAAGTACTTAATTTTTTAAGCCAACAGAAAGGTAACATGTGCAGTGCGAAAAGAGTATTAGATACTTCAAAATGGCATATAGTTAAACACAAACAAGATCATCTCATCGATGCAGAAAGCAGAGGCCATCCTTGAACTCCTGGCGGACGACGTTTTCAAGCAAATAGTAGCATGGCTCGAGGAACTAGACGCCCCAGTCACATACATCCTGAAGGATCAGCTGAAGTCATCCTTCAGTATGTTGCCAGCCCAGAGATCAAAGAGGTTCCTGAACCACTTGGGGACCCAAATAGGTGACGAGAGGCCGTCGCTGTGACAACTCATCACCCTACCAGCCAGAGGCAGCAAAGCTGAGTCATCATTGGATCTAGTGAGGGAGATATTCCTCACCAAATTACCCCACCAGACAGTAGCTGCAATGCCAAAAGCGTCCACTATGCCCATAGAAGAAATTTTGGTCATGGTTGACAAGGTTCATACAGTGCACATAGCAGTCATCAACAGCGAAGGAAACAGTGATGAGGATGAACAAGCTGCCCTCATCTATAAGAAGCACTTTTCCAGAGAAGAAAACGAGGGAAAGTAATCACAAAGAAGACAGGAACCCCTTAAAAGGGCTGCATATTCTCAAAAAACACCCAGTAGTGTTGCAGAAGCAACCCATCCATACTAATGTCTGCTAGGGCAGACAGGTTTCCTCATGAGGAAAATCGCCCCTTCCCACCCATGTCTTTCTTCTAGGTACGAAAGAACAGAGATGTACTTCTTCATAAGAGGTGGAAGGTCTGATGTGGAATTTTTGTTGAATATCAGAGCCTGCAGGTCCTTCATCCCAGCAAGGCCAGGAGAGCATATAAACCCCACCCCACCACCCAGCCTGCAGGTCTCAACTGTCAGCAGAACGCCACTAACCATGTTCGTAAGATGGGAGACTAAGGTAAAGTTCAATGGACATGATTATGAATGGTTTTTCATAATGACAGATGTGGCAGTGGCACTGTTAGGAGCAGATTTCCTAACGGCTAACAACCTACTAGTAGATGTAGCAAGAAAGGAACTAGTCATGAGAGTCATAAAGAGGTCATCTCCTCAACAGCCAAGCAGATATACAATAACCACTACCTGAAAAACTTGTCGCGTTGACAACCGATGCCAGCAACACGGTAATTGGTGCCATACTCAAGCAGGACACTGATGATGGTCGCCTGCTGTTAGCCTTCTACAAGAAAACTCTAACAACAGCAGAGCAGAAATACTCGACATATGACAGAGAACTTCTTGCCATCTGCAGAGCAGTCCGCCACAACCGCCACATGCTCAAGGACTAGAGTTTTGTGGTGCAAACAGACCACCATTACCCAGTGCATACCCTCAAGAAATCTGCAGATGCTTGGTCAGCACGTTAACAACGGCACCTGTCAATGATAGCGGAATACTCTTGTACGATCAAGTATCGAATGGCCCATCAAACATTGTGCCAGACGTCCAATCCAGATACTGTACCAACACTATCCACCTTGAGATCCCTTATCCTGAGATAGCAGAGGTACAGAAAGAAGACAAAGAAGTACAATGACTGTAGCGGACATATCATGCCCTCAATTCAAGTGGCTTGTCAATCAACGAAGAAATGGTGATCATCACCTGTGGAACGAGTACCAGAGATACACTCCCTTACTAGCCAGAGGGTTAGAGAAAGAAAGCTTTCCACCTCGCTCGCAGCCTATCCAACACATCAGGCTGATTAACCACCAGAATGATAGCAGAGACTTCATAGGAGAGTACCAGATAGCTGGATATAAAGTGTTCAAAAAAGATAGACTCAATAAAAAAGGTGGAGGCATTATGTTATATGTTAGGGACCACCTCAGTGCAATAGAGTGTAAAATTACAACCATGTAAGAAGTGATTGGCATCAATATAAACAGCCTAGGGAGGAAGATAACTCTAATACTAGTGTACAGACCTCCCCACCAATCACAAGTGTCCGATGAGGAGCTATATGCACTGTTAGGACAAGAGATAAACAATAAACTGCATAATCATGGGAGATTTCAATGCAGCAGTACATTGGGACATGATGACCTCTGCATCAAACGTAGAAGGAAGGAGACTTTTAGATTTTGTAAAAAATGAATTCCTCCACCAATGGGTTGAAAAACCCACTAGAGGAAACAACATACTAGACATCGTAGTATCAACGGAAGATAATCTAGTATCTGACCTTTCAGTAGGTGCAAATCTAGACAAAATGACCATAAAATATTCTCATTTCAAATTAATGTTCAACAGAGAAAAGAGAAGATATTAATGATATTAGACTACCGTCGACAAGACCTAAATAAGCTGAAGGAGTACGTTAAAAATCTAGAGTATGACGAGAACACAGGCATTGAGAAGCCTTTCATGAGGAATACACAGAAAAACGCTCTAGATTTATACCATCAAGGCAAATACTAAAAAATGGCAACTCTCAGCTAAAGTGGTTCAACAGGGAAATTAAAAATAAGATAAGATAAGAGACAGATTGCACAAATCCATGAACCCACACCCAACACCAATAGAAGCAAGCAGGCATAAAGAACTCTGTAGATTGGTGGACAAAATAGTAAGAAATGCAAAGATAAATGAGGTAAGAGAGTTGCATCAGTTTGTAAAGAATACCCAAAAGAATTTTTTTCGCATGTTTATAGTAGGAAACCAATAAAAAATAGCATAGGTTCCCTAAGGGACATTAGAGGTAACCTGGTGAACTCAGACTTGGGAAAAGCAGAGTTAATGAATAAGTTTTTTACTAGTGTATTCACAGCTGAAGACACTACCTCAATACCGGAACCTGCTATTAGATATGAAGGGGCAGATCCACTGGACAAAATAATGTTTACAAATAGACAAACTCAAGTTCAAATCCCCTGGCCTGGATGGGATTCATCCAAGAGAAATTAAAGAGCTAAAAGAGGAGATAGTTCCCCACCTATATAAACTCTACAGGAAAAGTGCTGAACAAAAAAAGGCACCAAAAGGATACATAAAAGGGTCAAGAGAAGAGCCGGGAAATTATAGACCAATCTGCCTAACGTTGGTCGTTTGCAAGATTTTTGAGTCCATAATTGCAGATCAGAATGTGGATCACATAGATAGAAACAACTTATTGTTAAACAGTCAACACAGTTTGAGGCAAAACAGATCCTGCCTATCAAACCTCTTGGAGTTTTTTCATAACATGCTAGGTATCTACGACAGTAGTAGACCAATTGATACACTCTACTTAGATTTCCAAAAGGCCTTTGACAAAGTCCCACACAAGAAACTGATGACAAAAGTTAGAGCTTTAGGAATTGTAGGAGAAACAGCAGACTAGTCAGAGACTGGCTAACTTATAGAAAACATAGAATCGCAATAAATGGTGAAGAATCAGAATTGGCAGATGTAACAAGCGGAGTTCCTCAGGGTTCTGTCCTTGGCCCTCTCTTGTTTTTTTATTTACAATAATGACATTGATGTAGGCTTAAATAACAGGATAGCCAAATTTAAAGATGACACCAAACTAGGTGCAAATGCAGCAGACCCAGATGGAGTGGAAAGTTTAAGAATTGATCTAATGAAAATAGGAGAGTGGTAAAAAAAATGGCAAATGCCTTTTAACGTAGATAAGTGTAAAGTGTTACAAATAGGAACAAACAACTCTCTTGCCAGCTACATGCTGCTTGGGAATGACATAAATAGTGTAGAACAAGAGGAGGACTTTGGAGTCATTATTACCAAGGACTTAAAATCCACAAAACATTGCATAAAAGCCAAAATCAAGCCACAGAAACTAGTGGGATACATAAAGAGGCAGTTCAAATACAGAAACAAGGAAATTGTGCTGCAGCTCTACACATCAATAGTTAGACCCCATCTTGAATATGCAGTCCAGTTTTGGTCACCAACACTAAGAAGACATAAAAAGATTAGAAGGAGTACAAGCAAGAGCCACAAAGTTAATTCCATCCATCAGGCAAATAGGTTACCGAAGATGACTAGGTAGCCTGAACATGTATGGCTTAGAAACACGACGATTGCGAGGACAACTAATAGAAACATTCAAAATACTGAAAGCCGTAACAAAAGTAGACAGTAACCTATTTACATTAAACAAAAACCGGACAAGAAATAATGGATGGAAACTAGAACTGAAGAGATACTACACATCCTATTGTGGGAACTTCTTTACATACAGGATATGTGAGATGTGGAATAAACTGCCACCAGAAGTTGTAAACAGCAACAGTGTGGAAGAGTTTAAAAGAAGCTAGACAAAATCATTAGGACACTGAATGCACGAGGGAAATGCACAGTAAAACCTGCTCTTACAGATAAGTGAGCACACAATGTCTCCTCGGATGGACTAACAAGTCTTTGAGACATCCTAATCCTTGTAACTCCTTGTAATTCCTTGTAACAGAGAGTTGTATAGAAAACTACAAGACAACATCCCACCAACTCGCCCACATACACACATCGAAATAGTTGTTTCCCTACTCCCATCAGAGGGGTAGAAATATCTTCACAATAATGGATAGAAATGCAAGATGGCAACAGACGAAGGAAAGCTGCGTTAAAGCCCTCAGTGACTGGGTCAGTAGGCATGGATTATCACCAGCAACAGAGATGCAAACTTCACCTCTGTCCTTTGGGATGCCCTCACAAAGAGTTTGGGAACAAAGATACTGCAAACAGTCGCCTACAACCCAAAGCAAACGGAATCAACAAGAGACTGCATGATTATTCAAAGACTTTCTAACTGCCAGATGTCAGGGAGGATAGTAAAAGAAAAGAACAACCATGGATCCTACTGGCATTAAGAACAACACCATACGAAGCATTAAGTGCACCTCTAGCAGAAGTCCTATACGGCCAAGCGTTAACATTGCCAGCAAATGCATTCCCAAAAAACAAAAGCGTGACAACATCTGACACTAGATAGGCAATAGAAAAATTGTTACCAGCAAGAACAGCATACCAAGCAGACAGAAAAGTGTTCGTCCCAGATGTCTTAATGAAGGGAAAATACACGTTCATCTGGGTCGATGCAAACATCCCCGCAATCCTGCCCTCCCTCTCCCCAGCATACTCCGGGCCGCACAGAATTCTTCAACGACAACCGAAAATGTTCCAGATGATGATTTATGGAAGGACAACGTGGTTTCCAATTGAAACTAGCCTATATGCCAAACACCAGCCCACAGACATAGGCTTCTCCTGGGAACCCCCGGATTATTACTGTAGCCACACATGAGTCAACCACGTGGCTTACCTACCGATGAATCAGCTGTCACCTCAGAAAAAGGACCATACAATCCACATGAGGGTGGGAAAAAGCACAAATCCTCAAGACAGTGTTTTAGGCGAATATTTCCGACAGCGTTATTGTCACCTTTTAGATTTGTTACCAGTCTATGTGTCAAGAATGTCATTCATTCAGCCATGTACATCTATTTCATATTTATATGTTTTACACTGATTTGATTGTATTTTTATATCAGTGAAGAAACATAGAGACCTAGAGTTAATCCCCTTTTCCCTACTGTCAAAGGTCAGGACTACTTTGTGGCCCACAGGGGCTTATGACTTGTGTGAATTTTGAATCAATAAATCAGTTGTTACCTGACCTGCATTCTCACTTCTACCTCACTCACAATGTAATCAGAACTTAAAAAATTTATCTTTCCATATAGCAAATAGAAAGATAGTATAATACCTTCCTTTAACAGGCACATATTTTATGGCTTTATCTATAAAACCCATTATATCTTGAACTTTGAAATAACTAACATTTCAAAGCATTTTCAGTTTTGATTTAACCCCACCTTGACTTGCATTCAAGTACTTATTTCTGAATAGTTGCTCATTACAAAATCAAATGAGCCTTTGAGCATTAAATTGGTGTTTGAACAACCATTAACTGATCTGTTACACGGTATGGCCATAACCAAGTAGATGAAGTTCTCACGCATATTTTAGGTAAACTAGAAAGTAGACAGTAATAAATCAACTGATTATTATTTAAAACAATCCATATAATATAGAAAGTATCCCATACACAGCGAGAGTGAAAAATTTATCCCATTCTCCTTTAGGGAAGTAACGTGCGGAATCTAATGTAAATGAATGTGGTTAGGAACTGTCAACTGGAAGTCTTAGAGAAGATTATTTTAGTTAAAAAGTCTTCAATGGGAGAGAAATTTAATTGTAGGAGAGAAATTTAATTTTCATGCGGTTTTAAGAAGGTTAAAGTAGGTGAAAAGGTTTTTGTGATTAATTAGGGCGTTTTGGTCATGTGGAGAGAGTGGAGATACCGATAGATTAATGAAAAAGATGCATAATTCTGAGGTTTTGTGAGAAAGGAGTTGAATTAGACTGTGAAAGTGATTGCTACATTGTAAAGAAAGTTTTGAAGGAAAAGGATCAACCATGAAACAAGATCGAGGCGAGTGGTGCAGTGTTTGTTGGGAAGTCATAACGTTGTTGATGAGCCCTTTGTATATTTAATTCCATCTTATATCATCTAATGGATGTCAGTTGTTATTTTCGAAAATTGACTAAAACTATTAACATAACCCTGGGGCCAAATCGAAGCACCCTCAGCTTCTCTCCGGTCTGTTGATTCACCTCTATGGCTGGAAATTTTCGTTCCAGATGGAACGAGAATTGGAAAAAGAATTGTAAAAACGACAGCAAATGCAAAAAGCAAGTAATAGACATTGATGATGCTGATGACACGTACTTTTAGCAGTAATTGCGGCACTTGTGGAAAAATCATTTCTGGTGCTTATGACTGATGCCCTCGAGTGCAGAAGTAGGAGCCAACATACGACGTAAATACGAAGTAATCGGTGCCGCTTAGTTGAGCCTAATCGGAATTGTATTGCAAGATAACACTAATGCGCGATATCAGAAGGCACTCAGTACTGCAATTACTTCAAATGACATTAAAGGATTGGAGGAGATGGCGGAATGAAAAACGGAACGATTGAATGAGCCAAATAGCGCTGCAACCGACATGACATTCGATGTAGTCACATGTATGCGAAATTATTGTTATTAACGACCTATTAAAAAAACAGCAATTGCGATCTCTCAAAAAAAATGATAAAAAAGCTCCGTCAATGACAAATCCCCTTTCCTTAAAACCATTAAACTTTTTCCCCACATTTGCGTAAAGCCACTAACCGGAAATATTTAATGTCAGAGATATCAGATGATGCCGACAAATGACGCGCGTAAGCCGTATTAAACACCAGTTGTTGCGTATGATGAAATCACGCTTCTCTCTCTCTCTCTCTCTCTCTCTCGCTCTCTCTCTCTCTGAGATTTTCATTCATGTATTTTTTTCCTTTTTGTCTCTCCACCGAGCGGGGAAAGCTTTTCTTTCAGCGAATCGGTGGCGGCAACACCGCGGTGTCCGATCCAATCTGGGAAAACTTGCGGAATATAGCGAAAACGATCAGGCGGAAATGATAAAATAAAAGAACGGGGGAAGGGGGATTGGGGGTGGGGTATGAGTGGGGAGGGGTGGGGAGGGTAGGTTTTGGTGTCGGTGAAGTGGTCGGTTCCGTTTTAATGATATTTGTAGTGTGCGTAATAGATTGTATTCACATTTCGGCGCTAAAAAAGGGGGAGGTGGGGTATGGGGGTTGGGGAACAGGGAAGGGAAGGGATGGGAGGGGCTTGGTTGAAATGAGGTCAGCTTCACGGTGGGCTGGGTCGGATGTAATTAGGCTAATCTTTGTTGAAAGTGGTCTAATTATGTCATTAGCGGAAATGAATTCATTCTATTGTTTTTATTTATGGAGATGAATTTTAATTTCATACACTGAGACTCCGCTCTTACGGGTGACTAGACTCCTCTGTGATTCGTTTTGAAATAAAGTTAGCGGTTTTTTTTTTTTCGTTCATTAACAACCTTCTGTGCGCGGACGTCGCTCTTTCCTTTTTGTTTTGATGTAAGATAACTCAATCACACGTTTACTCTCTCCTTTGTGTCAAGGGAAAATGACCAGATTATTATTATAAACAGCGTCGGCTGTGATATCAACACCAATTAAGCTCTGCAGCAGACCGGGCATGTTTTGCAGCGGAAGCCTCGCTAAATGAAAACTAGCATTACGTCACTGCAGCGCAATACTAATGATTATGCCTCTCGTACCATTGCTGACAATGACAAGGCTAAGAATTCCACTGGATATTCTACTTAATGGCAGAATAACTCGGTGAACTTAAAAAGCTGTAGCTGGATGCTTAAATGCAGGAAATGAAAGCACATTTCAATTAGCGGAAAATAGAAACGGTCATTTCAGAGAGTTTGCTTTCATTTTTAAGAGATTATGTTATCGTTTGTGATGCTGCAATACCACGATTGTAAAGATTTATGAATTATGTACACCTCTCATTCTATCCCTATATTATTAAATCGTGTATAACTTTTCATATCCTTCCCTTACAAAATCGTGTATAACTTTTCATAGAGATAACTTGCCAACCAAGCAGTCACGGCCTAAAAATTTTTATGCTTCACACATGGCTGCGCAGCAAACCCGAAAAGTTATGCGATACAGTATCAGATGTCATGGCAGTCGGAAAACCGTTAGACAGAATTATGCCTTAATCTATTTAATCATTTATTCTGTCGTTGCAGCGACCGTGGTCATAGACTTAGGCATCACATAATTGCCAAAGGTATGCATCTAATCAACTAAGAAATATTGCTCATCCTGTGTAGTAGTTTTGTATTGATTAAAAACAGAACTGACTTAGGAGGATAATTACATTCCACAGGACTGTATATTCACCACCTTCCTCCACTTCAGTAAATATCATCCTTAGTGGTTTCTTAGCTGTATATATATAACTGAAAAGAGAGCAGAATGAAGTTTGAGCATACAGTTGTCGTGGATCGGCGTCGATGACAATGACAAAAGCTCGTTGCGACCCCAGGTTATATAAGCTCATCAATCAGTCAATCCATCAGATGTCCTGGTTATGTGCTGCATATTCCTTTCAGGTACTGTTATCCAGTTTCAAACGCAAATCTCGAACTTTGCTATGCTGGACAGTCAGTGCTCTTAGGTTAGACAGGCCTTATTATAATAGGACTGGAAGTGGTATTGTAAACTTTGGGCTTTATTGATTAAACGTTTGAGGGAAAAAAGAAAAACACTGAAGTATACTATGATGTTGAAAGACTGGGCAGACTCCTATGGCTTGCCTGAGTAAATCTTAGCTGGAGTGAACGAAACGATTTGGAAATAAGGCGATTTCATTAAAAAAATTTTTTTTACAATTTTCTGTTGCTATCGCAACTGACGTATTGTTTCAGTTTGTTTTTGTTGGGAGATGTTGTGGCTGGGGGGGATCTCGTCGTTGTAATAAACCTTATTAGAATTTCGTACCTTTTGGTTTCTGTCCCAAGTTATTAACGTCATGGACATGTACTACATTTCTGCTAAAAGTATATTATGACTTAAATACTCTAATAATATTACGTGTCGTCAGTCAAACGCAGCATCGTTTTTTTTCTTATGTATTTGACTGAAATAAAAAAAATTTCCATTTTCAGATGCTCTATCAGTAACATTTATTTCACCAACAATAGTATTTAAATCTGTCCTCTCTTTAATACTACACGTATTATGGCGCGAATTTCTCATTTGGAATACGCTTCTAATACTGTACAAGGCGATTTTTCTCTTATCAATTGTTTGCGAGGGTCAGTTCCTGTGGTATCCCCAGTCACGTGAGACACTCTGCACGAGCCAGGTTCCCCCATGCTGATAGTATGCATTCCATACAGGGAAGGAATTTGGGCGTGTTTTTCCCCCTCAGCCCTTAAATGTCTCTTACTCTCTTCTGAGAATTGACCTAGGCTTTGCTGGTTTTTGATGGTCAGTGCATCCAGTCAATCTGTCAGAGGATTTTTATTCTAATAATTTATTAATACGCAGCTTGATTTTTGAATGACTGATGAGCTGCTTTCTCCGTATGCGGCAGATACTTAATTCTAGATTAAAATAACTTTTTTGTTATGAAGGATAGGCGTCTTAAAATGTCATGGCTATGGACTGAGTGGATTGGTTTAAACCATGTTTTTTTTTTAATCATGTGGTTTATGGTTTTTTCTTCAATTTCAAGTGATAGATATTTTATAAATTGATGCAAAAAGTGCATGACAAGAATTAGTTTTATTCAGTGTTTCAGGAAAGGGATGAGTGATATTCCAATAACTATTCGATCTTGCAATTGCAGATGTTGAATTTAAAAAAAAAAGAGTAAAAAAATGTGGGAAATAACATTTTCGAATAAATGCTTCACAATAAAACCAGTTTTTTTTAGACCACAATGTAATGCACATTTTTAAATAGTATTCCAAATAAATGTGATCTATCTCTTAGATAAAGTGGAAAAAACGTTATATATATATATATATATATATATATATATATATATATGTATGTATGTGTGTGTATTATATATATATATATATATATATATATATATATATATATATATATATAATTTTTTCATTAAAATCAAATAACAAATTTTCATAATAGCAGCAAAAAAGAGAACTAAATGTAATTTCTTAATCAAGATCACTCACTCAAGTCATAATAACTCCATTATAAATGAAAAGTATTTGGTTTCAGAAACAGAAATAAAATTAATGTTTTTTCTTAAGAAAGAATACTCAAATAACTAGACGATAACGTCACCTAAAAGAATACTCAAATAACTAAATAATAATGTTTACCTAATACAAAAGAAAAAAAATCAGTTGTCTTTTGAACTTTTCATATAAAAATACTATTCAGAGATAATCTTCATTCAAGATGATCTTCATCTATTTTGACGTCTTTTCATATTGACCTACATCCTTTCCGTTGAGGGATAATCTCTGCCTGTAATGTTGATCGCCCTGCACTGGACAAAAGTCAAGACCTCTGTTAAGGTACACTGAGCCAAGCAGCAACTTGAAACAAGATGAGGTGGAAACTGATTGTTGTCAGTGTTACCAACAGTGTTCTCAGATGCCACTGCTACCAACCAGCCAAATTCTACCATAAAATCAGCCAAAATTCCGCCGAATGGAAATCTAAACCAGCCGTGTGTAAGTGTGTTAAATATGATATAAGGACATTAAAACCAAGAAACCATGGTTTGTATATTTTATTAAAATAAATCATTTTCTTAAACCTTAGTTTTTTTCCACCCTGGATATTCCCGTGAGTGACACACTTTTGTGTGGTAAGTACATTAACGTGCATCTTCAGTTGAAATCTATAGTTACGTTCTCTCTCTTTTAAAGATTTCTTAAATGAATAATATAATTGTTGTATAAAAGCAAACCTACCTATAAAAGGTTTGGAACGTGAATATTGTCTCTAAGAATGATACTTTATATTAATAGGATCACTGCTCCCAAGTCTTTGAAGGTCGTTTGTTATTCAGTGTTCTGGTAAGAAATGTGTCTCTTATTAACTCTGACACCCACGTTGTCTGCTTATACCATAAGGTAGAATTATGATTTTTTTCCATAATTTTTTTCATAAAGAACAATTATACTGTAGTTCATAAGTAGAAAAAATAATTATCATCTTCATTTTTTGCCACCTGTTAAGCGGTTCTAGAATTTTTTATTCGATATTCAATTCCACATTACGCGAAAGCAGGGAATTCTAATAATGTCATGTGGCCAGTTCTCTTTGGCTAATAAAAAAAGAAGTTTAACTTGATTTAAAAGTATATTGGACCCAACAGTAAGTTTTGTTGTTGCCTGTAACTTTTTGACCTTCATCTCTTGACCCATTACATTATGTTTGCGCCTCTTGGGAGCTGCCTTGTAAATAATAAATTCTGCCTTTCACTCTTTTTTTTATTTAACACCCTGGCTGCGACACTCCTGTTTGCCATTATTTCCCTGATTTCTGCTGCCTAGAACTGCCATTTGTGTGTGTCTGTACAAACATAAAACATACTTACAATACAATTCCATATATCTATCTATCCATCTCTATCTATACTATCTATATGCAAGTGTGTGTGTAAAATATCTCAAAGATATGCACGTGATTTGCTTGTTTGCTAAAGCTACCTGAAAAGTTTGAAAAGAAACGACCGAGGGGCAAGTACTTTTGTGCGATTAGCTCACGAAAGTACTTGGCACTATGGATATATGAGAAAATGTATGGATATGGTGAGTATGGATATGTCACACAAGTTTATAGGTACTGGTTGAGGGTATAGTAGATGCGAATGGTGTGGATATGTGGCTGAGTTGGGTCTGGATTCGCAAAATGAAGCTTATCAGATTGTCAAAATTCTTGGCATTGTATTATTTTTTCTTTTCTTTTTTTAGGGTGTATAGCCTTATTTTTGTATATCACTGTTATTTTGTTCGTAATTCCCTGGAAGTGTGACTGTATAGGTAGTGATTTGTAAAGTCATACTCAGGATACTGAACAGTTTCAAGGCTGCAACTAATTAAGGAAAGCATTATGAAATCACAGGTAACAGTAAAAATAAAGAAACAAATTGCTTCTAGTAAGCACAAAGTATTATCAAAAACAAAACATACTTGGTGGAAAATGCTGTAGCTCAAATCAGAGTGCAACAATAATTGTAAAGTATTTTATTTTAGAAAATTAAGAATGCAATTTGTTTTATCCACCCTCCGATTTTCAGGTCGCTAGTCCCTTGCCTTTCTTCACAGTCGCTGCGACCTATAACAGTTAACTAATTACTACAAGACATCTCATTCATTGCTTTGGTCCAAAGAGGCACAGAGGTATTAAAGGAAACATAATAATTACGGCTCTCCGCTACGCTTTAACATTACAAGGAATTTCAATTCCTATTTAGTGTCATACTTTGAAGTAGGAAGTTCATTTTCCGGTTTTCGATCTAACCTGTGCGAAATATCTTCGATATACAGGTGGTATCGTATTAATCCTAATGATTAGCAAAGTTCCTCTACTAATACTGCTTTTTAGATGCAATTACTTCCTACTTTATTTCTTACTTTAACAATACACATGAATGCCAGTTTTATATAAGTCATGTATTGTTAAGTAAAAAACAGAGTAACTATTTGATAGCATTTTTGCTCAAATGAATGTCTTTTATTTTCATCAGGCCTGACATTTTTTTCCTGCTGTCCAGAATTTACGTTTTGAGCATGGAAATAAATTCGCAGAAGATTTAATTTAGTTCCAACTTTTACTTAGCTTCATAAATCTCTTGATACATTATACAGATTATATAAATGGTCATTGCGTGTCCCCACTTGTACTCTCATTCGTTAGCAAGAGCGGCAAAGGCCTGCAAGAGCACGCAATTAGCCCTGATATTTGTTCACTTGATATTCCACAATCAGAGTCCTCATTGGCCCAAAACAGCGATTAAAGTGCTTTCTTCTGGAATAGCGTCGCAAAGCACGTGATCGTGCACTTAGAAGAACCTTTACTTAAACCATTTGGGCATGAAATTCGTGCATAAGTGTTCGCAACACTTAAGGTTCGTTGAATAATTAAATATGTAATCATTGTAATGTATGCTCCATTTTTTTTCCCGCCTGGCTTCGCGGCCTCTATTACATCTGATTGCATGTATGAAGCGCAAAGAGCTGGGCAAATAGAAGGAGTCACGCAAAAGGTGCCTCGGAAAATTTAGAGGGTCACTGCATCGAGGGACATATTACAATTAGTGAATAAGTTATAAAGAGTAAATTAGCTTGCGAGAGTCAACCTGCTAATGGTATAGTTAACAGAAGTAAACGAGTGATATGTCGGAGAGAAAGAGAGAGAGAAAAAATAGGAGTTTTAATGTTTTCCGTAGCATGCGATGGGCAGTCCGGTTAATGGTCGTACTCGGAATCGGGTCGGAACGTTCCTGGGTGCATATTAATATACTACTCTGCCTCTTCGTCCATTATTATAAACTTTACAGCTTATGTTATTATCGCATGATTCACTGCAATGATCTTCCTCTGATTACTGCTCTTATACTGACTGGAGAATTATGTTTATCAGCATTTGCCCCCTTCTGTTATTACCAGTGCATCGTGAATGTCATATGGTGGAGAATTTTTGTTCTTAAATCGTAATTCCCCATTCCCCGTAAAAGTAAATAAATTTATCAAATATGTTACAAGCTCTGTTCACCCTAGTTTTTGTGACGCCAGCATTAAGTCAATCTGTCAACCACTTTGACATCGCTAGCTTATACTACTCAATCTGTCACGAAGACATAGCCTTTTATTTTATTAATTCGCTTGGTTGATTCTTCCATCGTCTGTACCACGATATCACTTACAAATTGCTATTTTATTAATAATAATCAAAAGGAGTTGTATCGGAAATAGCATACTTTATTTTATAAACTTTCTTTCCATTGATAGCATACTTTGGATCACGTGGTCTTTACTCTGTTTTACCATATATACGTATATATAACATAAAATAATTTTTTTAATTGTCTGTTTTTTCAACTGATTTAGGACAATTTGCACCGCCGAGCCCGAAATTGGCATCCATTTCTCTCGATCATGTCAGGTTTCTATGCTAAGTTGATTTTAACAAATCCAATCATCTGACTAAAGCGATTAAATTTTTTTGACATTTCGGACGATTTTTGTTAATATTCCTCATCCGAAATAGGTTTTTAAGAGATAAAAATCGTTTTCTAACACAATTAATTACTTAAATGTTACAAACTCCGATTACTGTAAATTGATTACTAGACATTGTTAACGGTAAGTGCGTGTAAGTTGAATGTTACCTCCTCATTGTTCAAAATTCAGGGCTTGAATTTCCATTCATTCGAACCCCTACAATGCTCAGTGTCCAACAGTAATCAGCCATCATGACTGCATCTCAGCGTCCCTGATACCTGGTATCCATCTCTGTCATGTCCTGATGGAATCTCTTCCCCTGCTCATCACTCATTGATTCCAGTTCCTCAGGAAACCGATCCATATGTGAGAATATGTCATGCATTTTGATGTTCATGTTGTATCTGAGGTTTCTGAAAGCAGTCAGCATATTGGTGACAAGTTCTGCGTAGTTCCTGGCCTTGTTGTTGCAAAGAAAGTTCTTCACGACTAGAACAAAAGCCCTCCTTCCTTCCAGTTCCACTTCGTTCATTGAGTTTTTAAACTCAGGATCTCTGATGAGCTGATAGATTGGAAAACTGTCAAAGATGCCAGCTTTCAACTTCTGCGTGGTCAATCCTGGAAAAGCCTGGCACAAGTAAATAAAGCAGCCACCATCCCTGTCCAGAGCTTTGGTGAACTGCTTGATCAAACCGAGCTTGATGTACAGCAGTGGGAAGATTATCTTGCCTGTCTACCACAGGGTTGTTGATGATGTTCCTTGCTCTGCAAGGCACCAATTCCTCCTGCATAGGCCAGTCCTTCGTGTAACACTGAGCAATGGTCATTCCACGTAAGGACAGGGTTGTCCCGCCGGAGTCGCTGTAGGTCTCCGTCATCTCTTTGCACTTTTGCTCTTTTAGGATAGACTATCCCAAGCTGGATGGTGTTGACACAATTTTGTGAAAGTGCATCTGCCACAGTGTTTGCTGAATCCTTCAAATACTTGATGGTGCAGAAGTGTTCAGCTGTTGCTGATAGGTGAAGCTGTTGTCATGCTGAACATGTCTGCTGTCTTTGTGAAGGCGTGTACCACGGGTTGATGGTCTGTTTGTATGATGAATTGCTGTCCTTTGAGCATGTGGTGGAAGTTACGGATGGCTTTGTGAACTGCTAGGAGCTCCTTGTCGAATGTGGAGTACTTTTAGTACTTTTGTACATTAACTTATCACTGAATAATGCCAAGGATGAAACTTTTTGCTGAAGAATGCTAGGGACGAAACCTTTTGCTGAAGAATGCTCAGGAACCGCGCCCCTCACCATATTACTCACGCCTGTCATCAAAGTAAGGGACCCGTGGGGCAGAAGTAAGATTAATGCTTGTTTTGCTGACCAACTTAATTTTTAGGCTTTCTTTGTAACCATTTGTAGATTGGACTAATGATTATAGTAATATTTGGGATAAATCTATGATTATAGTGAATTAGTCCTAAAAATTCTTGTACTGCTTTAATTGTTGTTGAATTTGGGAAGTCGGTAATTGCTTTTACTTTCTCTGGTAGGGGTTCTAGCTTATTTGATGTCCCAAGAATTTCACCCATTTTCTTTGCCCATTTGCACTTGTCTTCTCTTACCATGAGTCCATTTTCTTAAAGTATATGCAGCACGCTTTTGACGTCCATAAAATGTTGTTTGAGATTGGGGCTAAATATGAGGATGTCATCGACGTTACCGTGCAAAAGGGAATGTCGCCTAGCAGTTCATCCATGGATCTTTGGAAGGTTGCCCCCGCATTCCAAAGGACAAAACAGCTGTAGTTAAATGTGTAGGTACGGAAGTGGTTGATGACCGCGTACTTTTTTTTATATCTTTCTTCGCCACTGGGACTTGGAAGTATCCCCTCAGCAGGTCTATTTTGGTGAAGATCTTTGCTCCGTTCATTTGGTTGGTTATGTTTGCTATGTTCAGCAGTGGGTATCTATCTGGCTTCATTTTGATGTTTAGCCACCAGTAGTCTCTGCACAGACACCATGTTCTGTCGAGTTGCCATATTCCAGCATTCTCCATTTCCCTGAACACTTGTTTGGCATAGGTAGGTGTCTCAGGGGCTAACCATTTGAAATGTGCATGGACTAGGAGGCCTTCTGTTTCTATACGGTGCTGGACGTTGTGTTTTGCTGGTTTGCTTCTAAAAGTACTATCGTCATGTCTGCTGTGATGGATAAGTGGAGGTTGGTGGGTGGTGTGGAGTTGAGTTATTCGTGTGGGCTGGCTGGCACAAGTGATTTGCATGCCTTAGTGTCGACAAGGAATTCTGGGTTCGACATATCGTCCCTGACAAATAAACACGAGGAGCCTTTGTATTTGAATCTGGAAGAAAAACAGCAGTAAGCAGACTCATCTTCTCTTACTAGGCAACCGTTCTGTTCACCTTGACCCTCTTTTTTGAAAACAGGCATCCTTTACTGCACTTGTGGGCTTTTTTCCCAAATCTCCAATGGAAGAAACAAATTCCATCAGGTAGTTTGTCTTTCTTCAGTCTATTCTTCCCTTTAATGAGTGTTTTGAGGAATCTGCACGTGTGGATGGGGCTGTATCAGTTGACTGCTGGGACTGTCATTTGCTGCTGCTGGGTGGCTGGGTGGGCACTGCTGTCCTACGGGCCATGTGTACGACGTCGACCAATTATAGGAATTCTTCGATGTCGCAGGGCATGGTGGAGGCGTTGGTATGGTGGCCACAATTTGGTGGGGCAGTTTAATGAGGAGGACCTCTCTCACAAGGTCTAGGGTTGATTCAAGTTGGCCGTCTGCATTGGTAGTGTTTTGAGCCAAATTGTCTCCGCCCTGAAGAACCAAGCTTCTGGGTTGTGGGCTGTGAATGGTGGCAGAAGTCTGGAGGCGGTAGCGATGGTGTCGCTGGAGAGGCTGGCATCGTTGATGGTGGCTGGGATGGTCACCTCCATGGTCACCAATGTAGCGAAGGTGTGAGTATAAGGCTACGTGTACAAACTTACTGATTTATTCAAACAACAAACAGACAGGTCAATACCTCTTGCGAGTGGAAATTTAGAGCCTGACACAAGACGAACAAAACAAATGTCAACGTACGATCAACTCTGTATGTTGAAGGATGGAAAGATGTACATAAATCGATATACAAGACAAGAATGAAGTTATTATACATATAGCTGGAATGCTGACATTGTAATGCATGTCCAAAGAAAGATACATTTCACTTAACACTAATATGAATGATAATATATGTTCAAAGATGCGTGGCGTCATCTGTGTTTCTTGCATGCCCGTGCTTGGCGCACAGAGATGCTTGTTGTGATGAGATGAGGGGATTAGTCGGCCAGGTAAGATGAGCGGAGTGTGGGTCTGCGTTGGACCCTACAATTTATACTCGTGTGTGTGTGTGTGTGTGTGTGTGTGTATGTATGTATATATATATATAATATATATATATATATATATCTATATATATAATTTATATATATATATTATATATATATGCGCAACTTTAGAGAGGAAAACCCACTGTCATATTCCGTGTATTGTCGAATATTTTTCTTGCACATTAATTATCTAGGAAGATGAGGTGTGTAATTTCATATGAAAATGAGTATTATGTTCAGTTAATGTTTTTTTTTTCACGTTACTTGAGTGTAAGGGTCTATTATATACAATATTATTATCAGGTAATCTCGAAGGCCAGTGTCACTTGTGTCGCGGTGCTTTCTATTTTGTTACCTCATTACCATTGTTAATTATCTTCATTTGATATAGGCTCCACTTACATGTTATTCTCTATCTGTATGTATTAATTTTATTTTAAAAAGACTATTGTGTTCATACTTGCGTTGCCTCTTAATGAGAATGGAAGTTTGTTTTATGAATTTAATATTTTTATATTCATATTTATGTGTGCGTCTCTCTTTGCTTGTCAGATGGTCACGACATTTTTCTGTAAGCTTAATGATGAAATAGACTATATCGAAGATTTTAAAATTTATTTTCTAGTGGCAATCAGTGGCATATGTTGGAACAAACTGTTGTGCAAGAGAATGAATTGAGAGGACTGGAAAGATATTCTAACAGCGCAGGGGTTCAGATGATGAGGTCGTCAACAACAGCTTATCGTCTTGACATTAATTCCCATGTTTTGTTTTACATTGTGCGGTTATGCAGGAAGCGAGAGGGATTATTCGTTAGTAGCTTTCCAAGTATCGAAAATGTCGAACCAACTTTGCATATGAGAGAAACAAGAAAATTCCCAACCCACTTCGCATATGAGAAACATATATGAAAATGTCGAACGCTCCTCACATATGAGAGAAACTTATGAAAATGTCGAACCCACTAATCATATGAGAGAAACAAATATGACATTTGCCGAACCCACTAAGCATACAAGAGAAACATATAAGAAAATGCCGAATCCACTAAGCATATGAGAGAAACATAAGGAAATGCCGAACCCACTAAGCATATGAGAGAAACATATAATGAAATGCCGAACCCACTAAGCATATGAGAGAAACATATAAGGAAATGCCGAATCCACTAAACATATGAGAGAAACATAAGAAAATGCCGAACCCACTAAGCATATGAGAGAAACAAGAAAATGCCCAACCCACTTCGCATATGAGAGAAACATATATGAAAATGTCGAACGCACCTCACATATGAGAGAAATTATGAAAATGTCGAACCCACCCACTAAGAAACATATGATAAGTAAACAATATTACATTTGCCGAAACCACTAAGCATACACGAGAAACAGATAAAGAAATCCGAATCCACTAAGCATATGAGAGGAAAAACATAAGGAAATGCCGAACCCACTAAGCCATATGAAGAAAGAAAAACTATATTTTAGGAAAATGCCGAATCCACTAATCATATGAGAGAAATATAAGAAAATGCCGAACCCACTAAGCATATGAGAGAAACATATAATGCTTGTTAGCAAGAGATGTAAAGAGGTTTTGTCTTGAAGCTGAAGAGGATTATTTATAAGGAACGTTGATAATCTGAGGCCCAGTGCTTGGCTACGACTTTAAATACAGTAGTTACCTCCATCCAAAGGAATGGATTTTAAGAAATCGAGGGAGAAAAGGATTTTGCAGCTATGTTGATGGAATTTGCCTGAATTTAATCACAAAGTCTTGCCTGGTAAAATAGAGGAACTAAAGACAACGAAGCTGAACTCCTCGCAAGAGACGAGGGATTTACAATCTTAATGCTTTAGAATTTTCTACAAAACAAAATTGAGGAACAAAGAAAAATGAAAGAGAACCGGAAAAAGGACGGATCATCATTCAGCCCCCGTCCCTCATACAGTCATTCATTTACACAATCTTAACGAGCTGCAAGATTGATCGTCGGGCATCAGGAGGTGGAACAATGTCTGATTTTCATAATGGATAATCAGATGCGGCCGTGGCAACAATAACCATAGACTCCTTAAAGTCCTTGCGTAATCCTCCTCACACAATAAGGAAATCCTGCTGCTTACTTTCGCATCTCTCAAGGCCGCAATGGACTGCTGGAAAGGTGGCACGAACTAGAGAGAAGCCTCACACGAACAGACAGAGATAATGGAAGCATAGCGCTAATCTTAAGAATATCGTACTGTCTTGCGAAATTCTCTCTCTCTCTCTCTCTCTCTCTCTCTCTCTCTCTCTCTCGGATATGCATATTTTCGTAAAGTCTTGCTGAATCTCTATCTCTCTCTCTCTCTCTCTCTCTCTCTCTCTCTGGCAGAGCCATATTAAATAGAATATCTTCCGCCACTTCCTTAGTGATTATGCTGTAATTGCGTTTTGGCCAAAAATGCAGATTACTACATTAAGAGAAGCCAGAGCGGTGTTCCATTAAGTATGATGAAAGATTAATTAGTCATCGCAAAAATGACGTCATTAGCATATAATTGCCTTCCCACCACAGCATGAGGTAGATTAATTAATGTAAACTTTGCATTACATTATTAATTAAGGCGATGTGGCGGCGCTTTGCAGACAACCGTCTCCCACCCCCTTCCCTCTCCAACCCCTCCTCCATTTCTTCCCGGCCTCCACCACCCTCCTATCAACGCCCCTCCTCCTCCTTCTCTTCCCCCTCCTCCTCGGTTCTAAGGCCGAATAAAGGAGGCCGTTGGGGTTATCTCCGTGAATTTATTTGTTGACTCCTAAAGCGCGGCTTTATTAAAAGTATGGTCAAGGACCTTTTCTCCTTGTTTATTGCCCCCATATAACTTTTTGTTTGGATATATTTCCACAACTCGAATCATCCACAGGTAGAAAAGAGTAAAGTGACGATTAAAAGTGGATTGTAATAGGGTTGATTTCTATGAGTTCATGCATATGTTCCTCTTCCTCAGTTTATTTGAGTAGGTTTTGCACAATTCAGATAAACTTTTTGCGCAGTAATTAATTTTTTTTATTTTGATCCTTTTGATCTATTAATAATAAAGTAAACTCGAGCCCACTACTTCACTCCATCTAGCATCGCCGAATAACGGCTAGTAATTCTCGCATTAAACCCCATATTCATAAAAAAGTCATCCTGCGGCCGTCAAACGCCATAGTCTTTTTTTCCGATAATACCCTCAAATTGTACACAGTGTATATCTAAATTAATCACATTAAATATTCTGTACATCCTTTTGGCTTATTACTTTAATTCAGGACACGATGATATTCCCTATGCTAAATATATGTAAATTGGCTGAATATCATTTTTGGTTATTACGACAATATTCATATCTGGGTCACCTTCCACGAGGCGCGCTGGGATATTATACGTATAGTTTTTTCTTTATTTTTATATTTCTCTTCCTCTTCATCTTCGTCGACTAAGTGGTCGGTGTTATTTCTGTTGTGGTGTGATGGTTGGTTTCTTTAATACGTCTGGTATTCCTCTCTGAGTTTTTTGTCACTTTCAGGAAGGACAGCAAAAGTGATTTTATACTTTAAGTAAGTCTTGTGTTATGGATGAATTTTGTTTCTTTACATCAGCATTAGTGTTTTTTCTCGTTACGCATTGATATATGGTTGCATGCTGTAAGAATTCTACTTTTGTGTGCGATTTACACGCACACAAATTGTACACACACACACACACACATATATATATATATATATATATATATATAAATATATATATATATATATATATATAGGCACTACTTATATCTGCACACACACACACACACACACATATATATATATGTGTGTGTGTGTGTATCATATACGCTGTATTAAGAATTGTTTTTAGTAAACCCAGGACATGCACTCTGACATCTGTATACCACTTCTTCCTTCCCTCTCTTTTCTCCCTCTCTTTCTCTCACATAGATGTGCCTTAATTAGCGCTTATTTGTCTGTCTGTCTGCCTGTCTGTCTCCCCACTAAAACGTTATTACATTCAAACGTTTATCCGGAGGAGACCGTACTCACTGTTTAAATCGTTTTGATGGACGTGTTTTCCGCAGCTCCAATTTATGAATGTTCATATTTGCCGAGAGGTTTTCCTAAATTCTCACTTCACAGTCATCCAAGTAAGAGGGTTCTCCATGTCGGAGTTGAAGTGGATTGATTAAGGATTGATGATTGAATCATTTTGACAGCAAGAGGTGGATATGATTAGATTGCGGGCTCTGTCATTTTAATTCGGCTCCAGCAGCTTGTTCGAGTCCATCTTTTCACATCAAATTTCCTCATTGTTTTGCAGTTTTTTTTTTTTTTTGAAACATGATGTAATGTAACTTAATGTTGTCATAGATAAGTGAACAATTTGCATTTTTTTAATCTAATATTAACAGTAAGGTATTGCTTTCGTTGCCGTCATCACAGATCGTTAACGTTAATTTAGGTTAAAATATACGTTTGATTCTTTGAGAAGTAAAATGGCTTCAAACTTATTCGTAAACATAATCACCAACTAAACGACGCTGATGAATAATTTCCACAGATAATTGATCCCAGTGACTTATAACAGTGCCATAGGCATGTCTGGTGAATTTATTATATTAACCCGCACCGAAGTAAAAACAAAAAGAGTCCATTAATCATTGGTTCGATGGTATTTCTGATATTACGAGTTAAGTTTGCAGTTCGTACGACTTAAAAAGTAATAAAGATAATCATACAAAGAGGTTGTTCACGATATATAGATTATTTATTAAATGATACTATTTCTTACAGCTTACTTTGTTTTCTGTCATTCAGCCCCAAGTAAGTTGCTCTCTGCTTTCTACTTTTCTTTCTTTCTTCTCACTAAGTTGGCCAACTTCTTTAACTTGACGTAGTAACGGTTTTCACCTCACGTTTCAAAACAAACTTTCAAATTAAGTCAGTGTTAGTTTAGTAAACGAACAGTATATTATCTGACTATTACAGAAAACTAATATATTCCTTACGTAGTCGAAAATGTATTCTTAGTAGGTATTATTGCTAAGCTAATTCGAAAATCATTTTCGAAATAGATTCTGTAATCATACAAGTAAAGTGTGGTTAACGTAAACACGAAATTCTACTGTTCTGATCAGAACATAATATTCAGTTCTTGTGTATATACATATACATATATATACACATATATATGTGTATATATATGTATATGTATACACACACACACACACACATATATATATATATATATATATATAATATACATACATACATACATACATACATACAACCTGAACAGATTTTATAGTGGTTGGGCTGGTGTCATTGTAATTGACTTATGAAATTTAGGCTGTCAAGCCAAGCTCTGCGGCGCTTTCTGCCATTCAACTCTTGTGACAGTAAAAAGAAGCAGTTTGGAATGGTACAGCAAGATAAAGAGGTTCAGGAAACAAAGTTGAAGTACAAGGTGAAGTGGGAGAAGACCCCACAATTACACTAAGAAGCAACAGTTAGAGAGGTTTGGCAGCGCTACTGAAGAAAGGAAGCGGGAATGTACTATGAGATTCAGGGCCTCTGTAACGCGGTTTTTTCGCAATAACTTTTTATCTATGCGTTTCATAAATATAACGCTTATTCAGAATACACATTATATCTACACATAAATTTTGACTGTATTCTGCATTACGTAGGTTGAATAAATTTGGTACTTATAATGTAAAAGTGACTTTTTTTAAAGACGGGCCAACTTACTCAGAGAAAAGGTTTCGAACGCACTCGTTACGTAACTTATGACAGCATTTCTTCCTTTTTTCTCGATGGATGATTGGCTTTATGTAACGAAGGCTATACCTCTGGCAAAAATGACATAAAAATTTAATTACAAGCAAAGCAGTACACCTTTATGAACTGTGAAAGCTCTACACTGATAATTGTCGTAATGAACAAACCAACAAAATGTTAATAAATACAAAATCACTTCGATTATTAGTCTAACTCCCAAAATAAGTTTCCTAAGAAATTACTGTATACTTTATAGGTCACAATCAGATTGACAAGATGTAGGGAATAGTTGGTAATTTTCAAAAACATAGTAGACAAGCTTGATTTGATAACTGCTATATCCAATGTCAAGCAATTTTTATTTATTGGCTATCTACCTATTTACTGAAAAAAAATAGCCTGTACCGTATTTTGGCTTTAAACCTTCACCAATAATTATCGTCAGAATGATGACTTCATGAGGCTCCACCCACTTTGGCCTCGTTATAATTCAGGATACCACTGAAGGCTATCATGGGCATTGTTGGATTAGAAAATTTAACTTCTGGCTATAAAAACTAATTTCTCGAGTAGTTCTAAGAAGTGATAAATGATCCTCAAGAATTCCAGCAGTTGGCCTAAACGTTTAATTGATGTATATTACTGTTATTACTAGTACTGTTGCGCCACTGCTGCTACAGTAGTATTACTATGCCAGCACAGATACCCCACCCACATCTATTATCGTTCCGCCATTCATAAAGTCTTTGTCATGGCCACAGGCTTTCTCTTGACTGCATAAAGTTGCAAGTCGTAAGACAAATGCAGTTTTGCAACCACGGGGACAATTCTAAATCCTGTTAGCCATTCTTTACTGCTATGGGTTTCAGAGCCGATGGAAAAATGTGAATGAGTTTCTGTCTGGTGGATGGGCGGAGCAACATTTCATCAAATGTTGTTTACCTTGCTTACGTAATGAATGTTTTTCGACTCTTGGCTCGTAATCATTGGCCATCGTGTCGGCTGGATAATTTTTACTCTATAAAAATTAAAACTATCGGGTTTAGGTTATTGATAATGCTGACAAAATTTATGTGTGGTTGTAAAATATACATATGTCAACTTTCAGCTACATCCGATGCTTTGATAAGGAGAAAAGTCCAAAAAACCGTGTTACAGAGGCCCTGAATCTCATAGTAGGTAAAGTAAAAGACTAAAAAGTAGGTGCAGGTAGAGGCCTCAGTAACCGGGCAAACACCCTTTGGTAAAATGCATGTTTGTAATGCCAATCAGCATTGTAAAAACGTTATCGCCTTTAGTTGGGAAGATGAATCTCTACTTTGGCTTTTTCTTATTGGCTGCGATACTTGCTGGTCGAATGTTTCAGGCATTAGGAATTCAAGGTAAATGTTATTTTGAGTACTGAGTTGAGCAGGGTAATTAAATTTCTCCAAGTTTCCAAGACAGGATTTTGTTTATTAAATCAGTTGGTGACTTTGGGGTGTGAGAGAAGCTGGTTTCCTTATAAAATTTAGATTATGGAGTTATATTAATTTTTACCTGTTTCTATTGATATTTTTTATAGGTTTACCTTCCTGAGAGAAATTACATATTTTATATATTCGTTATTTGTGCGTCTATGGTCATGGTTATTACGACAGCATATGAGTTACTATTTGATATGTCGTTTGTAATAAGTAGAATCTTATTTGAAACGAAGTGAAATCCTTGTATGTGAATAATTTCTATATCAAGTTTATATAGTCATGTATTGTATACCAACAAACTAATTGAGCACAGCCGAATAAAAATAATGTTTAGTATGTTTTCTTTATACGAAACTTTCATGATACGTTCGAGAGACCACGTATAATTAAATTAGAACAAATTAGTAGGTCAGCTCCTCCTGCTAAAGTATTATTCAAAAGGAACTCTTAATAAATGCTTCCATTAAGATTTGCAAACATAATGACGAGACGTCTCTCACTCTGATTTTGAATAATTGTTTGCACACACACATATTTCCTTGATTTGCTTTGCGTCTTTTCATCTAAGTGTTTATGAAGGTTTATTAGTGTTCCTTTTTTCAATTTGTATAAACATTTAAAGCTCTTCGAGGTGTGTCGAGTGATGCTTTCATTTTTTAGCTGTCTCGAACTATTTTTTTTCTTTAAATGACTCTCCTAGTAAAATGTGTTTATGTTTCAGCTCTCTCTGAATGATTAATTAGTATATCGACAAAAGTAGTGGATATTCTGATGTCAGGAGACGAGGTGGAAAATGCGTTCATTTTATACAAGCAACTGCGTCGTAAAATATAACAAATACCCTGATCGTAATCATATTATAATGATTTTATTCTTATAATTATTTTATCGTTTGATTAGAAACCCTTATTGCTTTCATTTATATATTTTGAATGATTTATGTATTTTAGTTGTTATACAAAAATTGTCGGTAATTAAGATCCTTATCTTTCATGTCACTCTCCCTATCTTTAAAGTGTCTGAATATGTAATGTTCTTTTTCACATTGATGTTGTTAGAGGAAGCCGGCCATGAGCTGGAGCAGGCTCTTGCTCCTGGAGGAGTCTGGACGCCCTTCGCTGTGGATCCGCGTAATAATCCTCGTTGACCGTTGGACGTCATAAGGGGTTGGAGCTGTTCTGTCCCAGAGGGAGTTCTTGGGGTCACAAAACTACACTATTTGTTATATTCTTTGACTCCCTTGTGTAATTTAACATACATAATCGGCATCCTTCTGTTGTTAGAATCTATTAGCAGAGAGACGTAATTATGGTCAAACGGAAGAATATTGGCCGCTGAAACGGAAAGTCAAAGAATTGCATCAACTGGATGATGAACTAACGAGAGAAATAAAAAAAAATTGTTGCCAAATGTGTTATCTAGACAACGATTAGAGTTTTTTATCAGTAATACACAGGAAAATGTCACATTTACAACAGTTACAGGCTTTGCTGTAATTCCAGCCCGGTCTCTAAACCCGGGGGTTATTTACAAGTTGGAAGTGTCCATAAAGAAACGATAATTGTCAGCGTTTATATTACCATCAAGAATAAGTTAAACGGAAATAGTAACTGTTATATATGTACAAGTATTTTACGATATATATATATATATATATATATATATATATATATATATTATATATATATATATATATATGCACTCATATGAAATGCGCTATGTACCAATATTTGTGTTATAACACGGTATAATTACATGAATATCAGTGGACATTATGATATGCTGCCATTTTAAAAATTATAACTACATTTATGAAACTCCCAAAACCGTCTGCTTTCCCTTTTAATTCTGACTGTGATTTGAGCTCAGACCAATAAAAAAAACAATTGAAAGGATTTAAGAAAGACGTTAGCGTGCTTTTTCCAAAATTTTCATTGTCTGTAGAGGTTTTTATCTTCATATATACTTTTTATTTACTATGATTTACGGCAGTATTATTTTATATTTTTAGTAGACATTTGCACTGATGGGCAATGATAGAATTAATATAGATGACAGAAGGTTGAAGTCTATTTGAAAATGGAAATCTCAGTGGGTAAGATTTTTGAAATCGACTAGACGGATTCTGAATTGCAGAGGGTGATTATTGGGTATAATACCCTTATGATCTGTAGACGAATTGTCCCCCCCCCCCACCCCCCCGGACACACCCGCGATAATTCCCTCGAGAAAATGAGCACCATGAATTGGCATCGATTGTCATGTCACTTGGATTTACAACGCAGGTTCACAGGGACCAGGTTTAAGGAAGTTCTCGAAATTAAACAGAACAGAAACAAAGAAGCCCCTCTAACGGTGGGATACTTCCTTCTTAAAGCTAAGGGCTGATAAACAAATGGTTTTGGGTAGCACCTGGAATAACTAAATCAGACTGATGAACAAACTGTTTTTGTTTGATATTTGAAAGAAGTAAATAATTCACATTAATAAAACGAAAAGAATGTTAGAGTTTCCACTTCATCCAATGTGAACACGACGAAAACAGTCGTTATTTTTATTTATTATCGTTACTCGAAATGAAGTTAACTGTACTACCAGTCATATTTCTTGACTGGAGCTTGCCTGGCAGTTATGATTTTAAAATAAAGGTGTGCTTTAGAACAAGACGAGATTAGAGTAGTTACAATTTCAAAATACGAGAAATTAGATGTAAAAATGTTGTTGAACGTTTGAAAAAGGATACGCAGCTGGGGCAGGAGCAGTGGTACAGAGGCACACTTTGAAATACCTCACCTGTGGGACAGGTGGGATCTCTGTACAGGTAAATAGTACGTGAAATTACTTAAGTGCGTGAATACATCAATATATCCATTAATCTTGCCTTTGTGCATTTAGGGTAATTTTCATTTTTCTTCAAGATTAATTGATTTGTTGTCTTTACAACTAGTATCAACGCTGGAAATATTGTTTTGATTGCGAGTGATTTAAACTGAACTCAGTCGTTCCATGCATTCTTTTATACATTTTGGAAAATTATACACCAATCGGCAGTATTAAACAGAAATATCTATTCCAGTTTATTTTTATTTTCCATTGTTTATTTTGGTAAGCCCTTGTTTGCATTTAAATATTTTCACGCTCAAAATTGTCTGCTTTTACTTTGTAATTATTCAGATTAAATTTTTATCCTCAGTTCTTAGTTGTTAATATCTTAAACTCAGTATTTCTAGGCATGAAATTCTAAATCTTATGATAACTGTGACCTCGACGCTGTTCCAGTAAATGTTAGTTCGTCGCACCTCTTAGAAAAGTGGGTGTACGTCGTGGGAACGAGGCTGCAGCCTCTTAATGTCTTTCCTCCTTCTTAGTTAATGCAATGAGGGACCCCGAAAGCCGTTTAGGACTTTCTCTTGAAGCGTATGACGTCTTCTCAGAAAGAAAGTACGTTTGGACCCAAGCGCTTTCTTGGATTGTGGAGCAAATTTCTCATTGATTTATCATTGTTCACATGACAAAATTTCCAGTATAGTCATACAGAACATACGTTTAGGATGGAGACATAATGAATAATAACTGCGCCAATATTTTTTATTTATTTATTTAATTTTTTTTAATTTATTTTTGCTGTGTGTAGAAGTTAATTTCATATAAGGTGTGTTTGATATTTTCAACTTTCGAAAGAGATGGATTCTTCACACCGTTTTTAAGGCTGTTCCTTTGCGTTCCATTATATGATCTTTTGAATTACATTGAAGTTTTAACCTGCTTTTCAGTCCCGTAGGGGTTAGTGCCATCAGTGCACCTCACGCGCTTCGGCCTTAGTTGTGACCCCTTTTACTGTGTATCCGTTCATGTTATCTTTCCTCCACCTTACTTTCCTATCTCTCCTGACATTGTTTCATAGCGCCACTGCGAGCTCTTCCTCCTTTAAAGCCTTCTGTACTCTCAGTTTCCCTTTCAGTGCTGAATAACCTCATAAGTCTCAGCGCTTGGACTTTGAGTAATATTTTATGTTCTATTTCCAACCTACTCCTTACCGTCAGATTGTTCATGAAAGGTCTGGGGCATAATAAAAAATAGGACTCCTAATTTTTTATTCTTGTAACTGAGACATTTTGTTTAAAGATATTGTTATTGTTATATTTATCTGTTTATATTAAGATTATAAAGTAAAAAATAAAAACTGGATGGTTGAAAGTACAAGCATAAATTATTTATGGGTGAAGTTCCATGCTCAAAAAAAAGAAAGATAAATGTAGTATATTACTCTGTCAATGGTCATCGACAAAAAATGCAGCGTACTAAAATAAAAATCTCATACGTTTTTCTGGGTATTCATGTATAATTATATAAAGGGATATATATGTATGTATATATATATAATATTAATATATATATATATATATATATATATATATGTGTGTGTGTGTGTGTGTGTGTGTATTTATATACTTACATAATACACACACACACATATATATATATATATATATATATATAATATATATATATATATATATATAATGTTAGGTATGAAGTATAAATACTTGAAACCAGGTTTCTTACCCTGACCCATAATCTGAGCAGCTAGATTAGATTTGTATTAACTATTCAGGTGATGATGATGATGGATATTTTTTTAATGAACAAATGATCGCAAAAAATAGGGGGAAAGTTACTTTTGTAAGCAAGGTATGTAAAGACATCATGTGTGCATATGAAAACTATGAATGTTATTTTGTTTAATTGTCATGTCATTTCCGCAACACTAGTTATGATAAATATACATTTTACGACATGTGAGCTTTTTGTGTGTCTATATTTAATATTTATTTATGGATATAAATGAATATAAACATACGAGCGAGATGCGTTGTTCATAGGTTCTTGCAGCGCAGTTTTGTGATTATAATTATGTTACTACAACCAGAGTTAGTCAATATGTCTGCGTACTAGTGAGAATGTAACCCCTTTGGTGTAATCGTATTCATCTTTACGTGAATTTAGATTACTTGTTTAGGTATTACCTCACGAGAAATTATATTATATATATATATATATATATATATATATATATATATATATATATATATATATGTATATATGCATATATGATATATACATATATTTATATATATACGTATATATATATATATATATATATATATATATATATATATATATATGTATATATATATGTATATGTATAAAGTTTAGTAAAGTTAACTCATATTTTTCTTTATGCAGATAACGCAGTTCTTGGATTCCATTTAAAATTTCCTGTTCGGAGTTACATAATGGATGAACGTGGTTTATTTTTGCTTATTAAACTCCCTACTAAATATCCTCAACTGGATGCTTGCATCAGGAAAGTTTACGATGCGGAGTGTTTGTTTGTAGGTATATCTTTTTCTCATCAAAATGTCCACCCTTTATTAATTATGCCTTCAACTGAATTAATTCTGAGTGTGCGTGTGTGTGTGTGTGTGTGTGTGTGTGTGTATGTATATGTGTATTTTTTTTTTCTTTTTACGTCCCGTTTGTGGTCATGTTATTCGATCGGTAAAATCCTTTATCCATTTCTGGATCCTATGTGATTTCAGTATACTTGACTTGCAACGACATGAAGATATTGGTAACTGTTAAGAGGAAATTGCCTGATGGCCAAGCTTAAAGAGCTCAGATTCATCGTCGGAATCTGTTTATTTTGACGTCGTCTTCGGAATCATATATAATCTGTACTTGATATTTTTTCACTTAATACTTCCAGTTTAAAATCATTTTGTAGTTTCGCATTTGTCGCATTATTTCAGTTATACAGTGCGTGACACCTTTATGAATACATAAGGTTTATAGTTTATCCTGTATATCTTATTCTCATCATTTTAATTATATTTAACGTCCTGTTAATCTACAAAATTCTTGCTTGATTGCTTTCAGCCCGTGTTATTATAATGCCGATGCACAATGTTTTACATTTCTGTACGTGAAACTGTTGAAAGCATAAAGCATGATTTTGTAAACGTAATGTAGCTGACGGTAAGTTTTCCTTATATTTATTAATATGAATTTGTAGTGATGTGAATGTGCTTATTTTATTTTATTTTATTTATTTTATTTTTATTTTTTTTATACCTTGGCCCATGAGACATTTCGTCAAACGAGACATGTTTGTAGGAAGCAGTGGCCATGAGATTTTGATAAGAGCTACACGTCCTTAGAAATATTTATCGTTAATGTGTTGGTCCTTCCACAGACGCTCAAAGAACATCATAGCGGCGCTGGAAACTTAACACGTAAATACCCCGGGAAAGACTGGCAAAACCGTCCATTCCGGCCTGCACTAAACGCTTGATAATGATTTGCAACCGTGTCCCTCAATTCAGGCATTAGTATTATTAGATCTTGGCTAATGTAACCTGGGGACGATTATGTCTTCTGCCTTTGTGGCCATCCCTTTGTACAGAACGGAGTGCATTTGACGATCCGAGCCAAGGGCTTTGTACGTTTCCGAGAAATTTGTTTCGTTAATGCAGGCTAGGCCTTAAGCACGTGTCCCTGGAGACTGCGTCATCATCTGCTAGAGTCATTTTTGGATTTGTTATTTTAATCCCTAGTTCGCTTTTGCATAATTGTGACGATAAAACCAGATCGCATCAGTGCTCGTTTTATTTCATCGCTTCGATATATATATATATATATATATATATATATATATATATATATATATATATACATATCTTTGTATGGTGGTATCTCTCTCTCTCTCTCTCTCTCTCTCTCTCTCTCTCTCTCTCTCTCTCTCGTTTGCAAACAAGATATCCAAAATAGGAACAAATTGGGGAAGAAAAAAAAATCCAGAATTACACTAATATCACTACACTGTCCATCTTTTTTTTTTTATACAAATTGGATAATACTAATCAGATTGGGGGAAAATAGACTTGCTCATTGCTGGAAATTGTTTCACTTTATTTGCATCATTATTTATATAAATTTTTCAGATCTTTCTTTAATATGACAAGCGTTTTGAATTGTCTTGTTTCTGTAATATAATCCCTTGAAATGACCTTAGTTTGGTCTTTTTGGTCCTAGTTTTTTTCACTTTTTGCTTTGTAGCAAGCAGCACTAATAATTATCTATCTTTGGTAAGCAAGAGTTTGCACAAATCCTCGGTAACGCGCTCCCTGGTCGACTACTTACTTTTTAAAAATCTTTGTTTTGTTTTGTTTTTCTTAGTTATGTACCCCACGTTTTTCTTATCATGTTTTTGCTATATTTGTGTGTGTGTATATATATATATAGGCTCATTCAGAGTTTTTTCCACACATATTTAAATATCATAATATAGAGAGATACTATATTACTCCCGGCCATAAATAACCGAGTCCCGAGGAGCATCGAAACGTTTGACAAAGAAGCAAAGGAAACGACCTCGTGACACAAAGAAAGCCACTCATTAATTGGAAACATTTACCCGCGAATTATTGATGCGCTTTAAATCCCCTTTCCCCTGTCCAGTCGGATTTCCCCTTAAATGAATACCTATGAGCAAATAAACCGGAATATGTAAACTGCAAATACTGAAGTAGAGTGACTTCTTTAGTCCGGAGTGAGAGTTGACACATTCGCTGCCGCTTTATTAATGTATTACATTTTCCCCTCTGCAAGTTTCGCTTTAATATTTATACGTCGGACTTATATTTGACCAAAATGACTTAATTTCGCATCGAAGCGCATAAATTGATTTGCTGGAGCGAAATTTCTTGATTAGTATTACAATGAATTTTGTTGATTTAAATGGTGATATAAAAGAGAGGAACCCCTTGCTCTGTACGCATTATTTTATAATTATGAATTCCTGCTGTGTTACTATAGGCATTTCTGTGGTGACCCCTACCTTTATGGTGACGTATTTCATATACAGATCGGTTGCAAAGTGTGAAACTAATATTCATAAGTGTTGCTGCTATTTTGATTAATAACTAGATAGTAACTTGTTTTCTGCTGCATCTGAGACCCGGAAAGATGTAGGTCATTAATAATAAGTGGCTTTTTAATATACCTGTAACAAATAGTATTATAGTATTATAGCTGTTAACCAGAGTGGTTAACAGCTATAATACTATTTTGTAATATCTTGAGAGAGAGAGAGAGAGAGAGAGAGAGAGAGAGAGCAGAGGAAGCGAGAGAGAGAAGAGAGAGAGAGAGAAGAGAGAAAGAGAATGAAAATGTCTCTTTGTCAATACATTCTTACAAGCATCTTTCTTTAATTTTTTGTTTTTATATTGTATGTAAAGTTGCTTAGTAAGCTAATGATATTAAGCAAGTTAGAGTTGATTGAACCCCATTTCGAATAACTACATTGCGAATAATAATAATTAGAATGATATTAATAATACTTATAATCTTGAGTGTCAAGATAATGGAATGCTACTTATTTGCATCTAAGTACTATAATGATATTTCATCCATATTTTGCATTACTAAATTTTGCATTGATTTTCTGACGTGACTGTCAATAAATGGCAAAAAATGCATAACACTGACCATGTTCTTAATTCATATAAATAAGAAAATATATTAAGTGGCAAATTCGGACAAACCTTTGCCCAAATATCTTTAATCTAATAATACACTCCTCTCTCTCTCTCTCTCTCTCTCTCTCTCTCTCTCTCTCTCTATATATATATATATATATATATATATATATATATATATATATATATAATATATATATATATATATATATGCGCGCGCGCGTGTAAGTATTGTTATATCTGATTTCATCGGTTAATTTTTCCTTTTGAATAAGGTGTACGTCTCTCTCTCTCCTCTCTCTCTCTCTCTCCTTCTCTCTCTCTCTCTCTCTCTCTCCCCCCTAAAAATGTACCCTTCCTTATATATCAGTAGGAAAAAGTTAATAATGTCAAGTGTTTGTGTCCTAGTGGAGTTCATTTTCGTTTTCATTTGTGGACCTGCACAATATTAAACCAGTGTTCGCGAAACCCTTCAATGACCGTTCAGACGCCAGATTACTTAAACAGATCCCACCGCGAGACGAATGATTTTATTAGCTTAGATTGCCAATGCAAAGTCACCCAGCGGCTATCTATTACTTTTACTTATTTTAATCAGACCCAGTGAAAATGGACAAGAGTGAGGTCCCTCCTGTTACGGCTAATAAAGTATTCAATTTTGGGGCTTATGTACGTCCTAATTTGTGCATTTTTTCTCCATTCAATAAAAAGCAGGTTGATTAATTCGGATGAAAGTTAATAACGGCCGTCTTTATGGTACGTAGGTAAAAATTGGTCAGATTTCGATGCTCACTTTTGCCAAATTTTCTCCGCACATGTGCATTAACGCCCTTGTCTCTGTCATTGGCTGGCCTTTTTTCTTTTCACCTTTTTGCTTCATTTTATAGGGCGTAGTGCATTTATGACTTGTCACTCCTGTCTCATATACACAGGCATATATATATGTATGAATAGATCTATATATAAATATATATATATATATATATATATAAATATATATATAATATAGGTAAACTTAGATAATATTTATAATTTATATAATATATATATATTATATTTATATAGATTATATATATATATATATATATTATATATATATAGTATGTCGGTATATAATATATCTATATATATATATAGGTATATATATATATATATATAATATTATAGTATATATATATATACTATATATATAGTATATATATAATCAAATGCTCACTTTTACCAGGTATACGTGGATTTTCAAGAGTCACAGTGGCTTTTGAAACATCTCGGCTTCTTCATCCCTTTTAGTTATGTATCTCGCAACAAGAAGACAATATTCGAACTTGGTTGAAATAAACTTTCACCTTCCGCGACAGGATTCGCCCTCACCCTCAAGATTCCAGCGACGGCGCCTTCGTAGCAACCTAGGATTGAATCCCTTGTCGAGTTTCTTTCCTGCTTCAATCTAATCGCTCTTTCATACGTAGCCACTTTTGCTATCACAAAATCTGTGGAAAGAGGAAACATCAGAGGTTACATAACATTCCCCTATGGTATCCCACTATTCACTGTTTTACTTGATATTTGTTAGCGAACGCTGTCAAATACCATTAAGGGAAAAATCAGAAGAGTTTTTTTTTTTTATCAATGGTCCTCTATTTTTTTCTTGTATACCCCAAGCATTTGATCAATTTCACTATCTGTTGAGAATTAGCAAACTGAATATTTTCATCGCAACCATTCTTTTGTACCTTTGCTGTGACTTCCACTTCCCAATCATCAGGCTTTGTTTCCTCATTTCAAATTCTGCAGAACAGTCTAGTTAGCATACGAGGTGTCATTTCATTTTCAGCGAAAATCATCTCTGCAGTCATGCCATCATAGCCCAGTGCTTTCCATCTCATAAGTTTCTTTTATTACCAATTCGTTTTCAGAACCCGTGAATTCTTTCATTAGTATACTCAAGTTTTCATCATATATATATATATATATATATATATATAATATATATATATATATATATATATATATATATATGTGCACGTGTGTTGCCTGGTGTGTGTGTGTGTATGGTGCTGCGTTTATTCATGCATGTGTAAAGATGCTGACATTGTAGGAATTTTGACAACGGCTTCCACACACGATTCAGCATCTTATGATAAATTATTTTTCTTTAATGTCCCTTTTCCCTACATATATATGAATAAGTGAGTGTGTCTACGATTAACAATATTTGATTTCCGATAGCTGATCAGTCAAACTTCATTACCCAGAAATAATGACGCCTTTTTAAACATTCATTTAACTGTATACATATAATGAGAAAATTCACGAAAGTTCTGTTCTTTTTCACTTGATTTTTCTTCATTCATATCTCACTATATTGCTAGCATTTTTGACGTCTGTCTGTCTTCAGCTTTGATTACTTGAGATATAGAATGTAAAAACTAATTGGTTTTAACTTTGAGTAGATAAGTTACCATGTTGTACTTACAAAAAGATACAGTTTTAACTGTCCTTTTACGGCAATATTCCTGTTAGTCACGAAGAATTTCAAAAGTTAGTAAAAACGCAGCATGACCACTGTTGCAGTGAATAGGTTCTCTCTCTCTCTCTCTCTCTCTCTCTCTCTCTCTCTCTCTCTCTCTCTCTCTCTAAAGGTTGAGTTATAAATAGCAAAAGAAATTATGCCAATAATAATAATGTTCTGTTTAAAGTGGAAATGATTTAGTGACGAATGCTCTCTGCACGTTCTATATATATCTTTAAGAAGGCTGTTACATTTGATGACGAAAGTGATACTTTTTCAAAAGCATTTTTATATTATAATTAGCGTGTGCTTTGGAAGGTCTACTGAGTGTTTTTGCACATGCATACTTAGAATGCAAAAATTTTCACTTTTTTTATTTACGTTTTAATTAGATATACACTTGACACTTGTAATTCAAAGACTTACTCTTTATGAGTTTGTTTTGCTTATTGCTTTTTTTTACACTTATGACCTTTGACATTCTTTTATCTAAATAAAGGGTATAGTACCACATCATCTTGTAGTCTGTCAGTCAGTTATCTGTGTAACAGAATGAATAGAATTGTAGCACAGCACTTTATGTCATGTAATTTTATGGGAAGATTTCTATAACATTTTCATTAATATTAACTTTGCCTGTTATTTTTGTCATTTTTCTTGTACTAGTTTTCAATACAAAAACAAGAGTATTTGCTTTACACATCTCTCTCCACGTTTTACAGAGAGCACTTTTAGATGCACTGTCGATAGTACTAATGGGTCTTGGTACTTTCCCTCTTGCCCCTTGCTTCATTTTTTTTTATGCCATTCACTTTTCATCGTTTCTCTTCAGTATCTTGGTTAATTAGCCCTTTCCGTTCCGATACTTCTGCCATTCTGTCTATTCTGTGCATTTGTTTTCTTCTTCCCGTCACTCCTGACAACTCCATATTAAAACAGCATTTTTACCTACTGATTATCGCCCATTATGTCCACATTACCGAACCGTCTCAAGGCATCTATCGTGTCAGCTGTGTCCAGCATCTACACTTCTTCTTTAAAGGAGAGGCGTATGGTCACTAATCTAACGAACTATTTTTGATCCAATCCTATGAAGGAGGAAAGTTCAAAGCTGAATCACCTAAAATATGATAGCCTTTTTTTTTCAAACTAGGCCGAATAAGGCTAACGCATAGCTTTCGTAAGGATGAAGAAAGACCACACATTTAAGGAAAATTCTCAGATTTTAGTATTAGATTTGGCAGGTATATTACCCGCACATTGACACACAAACATATATATATATATATATATATATATATATATATATATATATATATGTGTGTGTGTGTGTGTGTGTGTGTGTGTGTGTGTGTGTATATATACACACTTGTATATGTATATGTGTCTGTTTGTGTATGTGCGTGTGTGTAAGATCATACATCTGAAAGAATAAATATAAATACAGACATTCTTCATAATATCAGCTGTATACTGTTGGCATTTTTTCTCACTCACTTTTGAAAGGTCGTAGGTTCACTTATCGTAGATTAAGGATAATCCATCAACTGCTGTCAAAGTTAATGGTGCATTGAAAATTACTTGTTATCGTTGTGATTTCAAAATAATGTAAAATTGCCATTGTGTCATGATGGTTTCCAGCTCTCTCTCTCTCTCTCTCTCTCTCCTTCTCTCTCTCTCTCGTCTCTCTCTCTCTCTCTCTCTCTCTCTCCGATTCCTTATAGCTCACTAACTCTCTCCGCACGTATCTATCTTATGTGTGTATGTTTTTATCTATATATACACACACACTAAATATATATATATATATATGTGTGTGTGTGTGTGTGTGTGTGGTGTGTGTGTGTGTGTGTGTGTGTATCCCTGTTAACGCTAGTAGCAGCTTTGTTTTCGATTATCGTAATTTCATTCTTTTCTACATAAAAAAAAAAACTGCTCACTGGAATTGCACATAATATTATTTACAGCAGGTACATACCCCTTATTTCTACAGACAATCTTAGCGCTGAATGGCTACACACACACACACACACACACCACACAGATATAATATATATATATAATTATGTATATATATATATATATATATATATATATATATGTGGTGTGTGTGTGTGTGTGTGTGTGTGCGTGTGTGTGTATTAAACTTAATATAATTGGCTTCATGGAAAGAAAACAGCAAGATTTTCACACTACTTTCACGCGCACACACAAACAGTGATAATATATATATATATATATATATATATATATATATATATATATATATATATATATATATGTCGAGGTTGGTGTGTGTATTAAAATATCCCAAAATGCTTGTCGTTCAAAGGCGTTGGTGGGGGACAAACACATTTTAATCTTGTAAGTAGAACGTGTCTTTATTATACTGATTCCGTAAATATCAAGTTGCAGGTAAAATAATTAGCTTTCATTGATGTCCTGCTTTTTTTGTATTTAATATTTTTTTCCTAAGGGGCTATTTTGGGGTAGAAAAATTTCTCTGCGTGTTTTAACCGTAGAAGTCCATTATATCAGATGTGTAATCAGTGGTCAAGTGATGTCGTTAATCACTATCCACTGTGTATTACCAGTTTACTTAATTATTTTTAAATAGATGTTAATTGTTTATGTAACGCTTTTATTATCTTTAATAGTTTGAATAATTGACGTAATGACAAAAATTAGAAGTTAAACACAATACCGAAATTTTTATTGGGTTATGTAACTGTCGAAAAAATAAGCGAAAATATTTGATTAAAATGTATCATGACGATTTATACCAAGTACATTTTATGCACCATGTGTGTTCATGGTATGTAATTTCCATTGTTTTCGCACCAAATCCAGGTAATCGTTGTTTTTAGTTTATTTATTTATTTATTTATTTACATTTATTTTTGCATCCTGTGAATATGGTCACTCTGCCAGGTATTTGCTTGAACGCAATCTTTGATTTGGATGTGAAGTTTTTATATTTCTGTGCAGAGAATCCTTGCTGTAAAAGATGTAATTCAGTCGCAATGTATTGATGCAATCGTCACATGTTTAATAGTAAGCTTCCATGGATATATGGAGCGCTTAATAACTTACTATTCTTTTCCTCTGGCTTATTTCTTCCATTTTTGATATTCTACAAAGGAAAACTATTGAGATGGCTATTTGTCTGTCCGTCGCACTTTCTAAGTCCGCCTTCAGATCGTAAAACCTACTGAGGCTAGAGGGCTGCAGATTGCTATGTTGAATATCTGCCCTCCAATCATTAAGCATAGCAAAGTGCAGTTCTCTATCCTTAGTAGTTTTTATATTAAGGTTAAAGTTAGCCAACATCTTGCGTCTGACACCGCTGTAGGTGCCAACCACACAGGCCTCCACTGGACCGTAGCTGAAAGTTGCATGTGCCGCAGCTGAGAGTTTCATGGGCCGTGGCTGAGAGTTTCATACAGTATTACACTGTGTACAGAAAACTCGTTTCTTTGGCGCATTTTTTATTTGTTTCTTTTTTTTGCATTGTCATATTCTATACTGCTCAGGTTACCCAAGCACATTCGAAGCTTATCTGTCACGTTTTGTGATAATAAGATAATAATAATAATGATAATAATAACTTATTTGATAAGTATCAACTTTCATTGTCAGTTCATTTTTATAAAGTACGGTTAAACTTTGATAAAAGTTGTTAAACTAAGGAAACTCCTACTATGTTAATTATTTTATAAAGATTCTACAGTTCAGATTAGTTACAACAGAGGATCTCTCTCTCTCTCTCTCTCTCTCTCTCTCTCTCTCTCTCTCTCTCTCTCTCAAATTTTTACTAGTATCCGGACCTATATAGTAAGTAAATGGTGTTAATATTTTGCAGGACGCCCTACACAAGATCCCTTTAATATACGCTCAGTATTCCGCACCTAATATCTAAAATGAATACGTTCAGAATCACAAAGTCATTGACAATTATAACTGTTACATTTTCTCCTATAAAAAAGGAGTCACAAAGGCAAATCTGCATCAAAATAAAATCAAACCCATTTTGGAAAAAAAATAATAGTATTATGACGTTAAAAACCCCTAAACAACACGCTCATTCTTCCTTTGATATTATGAGATCGAAAGATAAACACAAATATCAGACACGACTCGCCTGCATTTGGTCGGGTTCATAATAGTCCGAAAATGTCAGAAATGTTCGTCTCCGCAAGAGAGGAATCGTTAAATGCTGTTTATGAATTATTAGCGTCATTGAGTGTAAACAGACGGCACTGAACAGTTCCATTAGGGAATTTCACGCTCGCTAGAGTATTTAATTCTCTTTTACCCCGAGAGTTAACTTACATAAATTGTTTCGGGTGAGTTGGTATGACGCATACACACGCAAGAAGATTAGCCAATCAGACGAGGGGGAAAAAGCTCCCCTCTTATATGGGTCACCAATAAGATTTTGGCTTTGGCTGTCAATAATCTGTGAGGAATGAGACCAATGGATTGGCTAATAATAATGATGAAGGATTGGGAATGAATTCCAATTTATTCCTTTTTAAGGGGAGTTATATACTACGATTGGTGTGTAGGTGTGTGTGGAGAGAGAGATTGAGCTGTGTGATTTCCGTCAATCTTTAAGTGAAGTAGAGGAGCAATAGACGACTTTAGAAATACTGAAATGTAGATTATGGTTTAAGTTGAAGTATTACTTGAAAAGGGAATTAGAAATATCCTGTAGGTTTGTCCCTGAATGTTGTTTTCTTTTTGGTGGGAATGAATATATGTGTTTTGATTTACTCTTTTAGAAAGTTTAACATTGATAACTGCAGTGACAGCTTGCACATGGAAACGATGTACTGTTGCGTATAACAAGTAAAATGTTCCTTCTCGAACAAGACACCAGCAAAAGTAGGCTACAAGATATTGTTGTCATGCATGGTGAGTTGTATTGACTGTGCTCAGTCCTTTTCGTCCTTGACTCAGAATTA
>NC_061087.1:86625902-86710902 GCF_015104395.2 Macrobrachium nipponense
AATGTGTTTCGAAATTTGATATTAGGGCTTACCAGGCCTTATGTATGTGTGTATGTATGATATATATATGTGTTATTACGCGTAAACAAATGATTCTTTTCTAATCCTAGATATTGAAAACAAAGAAGTTTTCACTTTATTAATTCATTTATATTTATGTCTTATGGTTTATACATAACTCACTTAAATTCTTCCCTGTCACTTTTCTACTTATGTCGTTATACTAAAATACTTCCATGTACTCGTGTGTCCGTACACATACCCGTTCGCACCTGTACTCTTGCGTGATTTGCCAGGCTCAAGTAAGTTAACAGGAAGATCAAAGCTCTGCTGCGCCGATACATAAATTATGAGGGTTTCTGGAAGTAACGAATTACTGCCGGCGCTGTATTTGCATTTTAGAAAGCATCAGCGACTCGTCATCCATTTACTGGTGTAATTCTTCGGCTGTAAGTCACGTTAGGCAAATAGGCGAACAAAAACATATTAATCATTATATTTATCGTGTGCTTCTGGTATATTAGAAACTTTTAACCAGCACTCCGTAATAATGGAGTGGCTGCGGCACCCCGCTACTTGTATATGCTGAATAAACACAGTTAGCCTCAGTGGGTTCTGGTGGCATGCCTTAGCTAAAATCATTATGCACTTAACGCCATTTCTTTTTCGTTTTATATTTATCAGCTGCGAATGTTTTAGGGACGTGAGTGATATTCTTCTGGTGTTTCTGTAATGCGTCCTTCGATTATATGAAATTCCGGTTAATAGAGGCTTGTTTGAAGTTGGTCAAAGTTATAAATCTGTCTGAAAACAACCTTAGTTACCTTACCAACGACAAAACCATTATGTCAAAAAACGTTAGATATCACGAAAATAGCTGAGGATTGCGGTAATGGCCAGCAATAACATTTCAGGGTTCAGCGAATTTCTCGCGACTAACTTATCCATATTTTTAGAAAGGTTTTTTTTTTTTTTTTTTTTCAATTATATCATTTTGAAATATTTTTCCTCCATTTAAGTTTCACTTATTTCTACAGGAATAGAGAATGGACGCAGGCTATAAGCCAAATGTGAAACCTATCTATATCTTGTCATAATCAGACCAATGTCATAATCAGACCAATGTTAGACGTGTCTTGTGTTGCAGTCCGATGTCTTAGAACTGCTCTGTAGTAACCTCCAATTTTCATTTGAGAAGAAATCACATCGTTCCCCAATAAATTATCGTAGGACCCGCTAAGCCTTAATGGCTCTTGATAAACCAAATTTGTTAGTCAGCGTGGCAGGTAGAGCAGCTGATTTTGCTCTCTAGACTCAATGGCTACTTCCTGAGAACTGAAATGAATTAAACTATATTATATATATATATATATATATATATATATATATATATATATACATATACATATACCATACATATATTATATGTATGTAAATTGCTATATACATTTTGTTCTCTTGAGTCGGATGAGGTTGTTAAATATATTGTGTGTGAGTGTGTGTTTGCGTTTCTGTGGCAGAAATCAGTAGCCTCAGCAAGATAAGCGGGACTCGAACCGCTTATCTTGCTGAGGCTACTGATTTCTGCCACAGAAACGCAAACACACACTCACACACAATATATTTTTTACGTATGTATGTGTGTCTCAAACACCACAGAGAAGAAATGAAACACGGTTGTAGATCCTAGCCAGTGTCGGCTTTACTGCTAAGTCATCTTCAGCATCAGTCCTCAGAATATGGCTTATCAATCAAGCCGATACCGGTTTGGATATACAACCGCGTTTCATTTATTCCCGGGGGTGTTTGATGTATAAAAACACGTATAAGAGAGATTATGTGTATATATATAATCATACACACACACACACACACACACATATATATATCATAGTATATATATATATATATATATATATATATATATATATATATATATAATATAAACAGTGCCAAACTGTTTTAAATAAATTAAGAAAAGCTTTTGTGGTTTTTTTCGCTCATGCTAAGTACACATGTAAATTATGTACATGATATAGCTCGTATCCATAAATTTTAACTGTAACCAGTATACTATAGTGAATTGCTTATTGTGGATCCATTTGAATCGTGTAACTTTACGGTAACTTTAATTTATATTAACTCACTTTTCCGTTTGTAAGAGTAATATGTATATATGCATAAACTACTGTGCTGATACCAAGTGTTTTGTGCAAGAACTACCGATAAATATTTTTATTTTTATAAAAAGTTTTAGCGCATAAAGGGTCAAAAAGATTATATTAGAAAAGTGATAATTCCAATCCTTATATATCCAACGGATGACAAACAAGCATCCAACACATGAAAGGTCTACCTTCTAAGAGAGAGAGAGAGAGAGAGAGAGAGAGAGAGAGAGAGAGAGAGAGAGAGAGACGCCAACTAATTTCCTCTGGACGGCAATTAATCAGACTTCTCTTTAAAACCTTATGTCATTCTTTTTCTTTCTGTAGACGATGATCTTTTGGAGAAAGTGATAATTTTTCACAAACGTAAATAGCCAAAAACGAGGCGGCATTACATCCCACAAATCCCTTATTACATTCACGGGAGCCTTGTCCGCAAGATGGGTCAAAATTAAACTACAATGACTGCTTAACATTATTATTGAGCAAATGGCCTGGTGGTCCAGTACAAAGTCTTAATCAGAACAGGGCAAACTTTACGATTTGGTGAGGATTTAAGTTGGCGGTGGTCATCAAAGGGAAAGCCCCGAGCGCGAACGTTACTGCCCATATAATGCACGCAAATTGTGTGGATGGGGTGTGCGACCTTAATGACTAACGGGGATAGGGAGGAACGGGGTTGGGAGGGCGAGGGAGAGGTAGGATGAGAGGTAAGGAGGATTGCTGGGAGAGGGAGGAGAAGGAAGAGAAGAGAAGAGAAGAGAAGAGGAGAGGAGAAGAGAGAAGAGAAGGAAAGGAAGGGACTGCTTTGTACTTGATGCTTATGGGTCTCCCTAAATATCTGAAAGGGAATAATTGTGAGGAATTTGTTGTGCGGTTTTATTTATGTGTGGGTTGGTGTTAACCGGCAGTATTTAGAATTGAAAGTATATACTTCATTTTCACCAAATAGCAACAAATATTTGAGTCCTTCCCAGCTTCATTGAAGGGGAGGAACCAGTTACAAGTAAATTCGAGTTGCTTCGTTTCTTCCATTTTAATTTCTATATACTTTTTATTTCCGTTTTTCATCATAATGCATATGTAGATGCGTTGTAAGCAGTGTACAGTGTATAGGTAAATGATCTTATATGTGGATTTAAGCTAACGAAAGCTTTTTGTAGAGCGTAGTTTATATTTCCGGTATAGTAAACTATGCTGCAAATATAAACTCGTTTATTATCAGTTTGACTGATATATTTTCAGTTTTCATTTTAAATGTATTCATGATGTTTTGAGCTGACATTTTGGTATGCCCTGTTTTTATTTTTCAAATAAGATGTAATTTTAAAAGTTATTTGATCAATACGTTAAGGTATACTTGAATTCGAAGTCATTAAATTTGCTTGTATTAAAAATATTGGTGATTAAATTTTTATTGATTTTAGTTGGGATATTATGAAAGACATTAGAAGCTTCGACATGAGTTTTACGGAAATTATTTCCCCTATACTATTCATTTATAAGTAGGGAGAAATGCTCGTGTTGTAAAAAAGAATCGTTTCTTTTTCATAAACGTGAATAATTTGTGTGGGGTGGGGGGGTGGGATTTTAAAATAAGATTTACTCTGTTTTGCTTACCATATTACCTCACTTGAGATTTTAATTAAAATTAATTGAAATATTTTGTTATGTCAAACTATTCGAAATATCATGGAGCAGTAGTACCGAATCATTAACGTTCTTTTGTCACACCTTTTTGAATACATGAAAATAACACAGTAAATCGTACAGTCACGCGAGGTGCATGCAAGCGCGTTGTTTACAACGTGTTTTTCAACGACATATTTATAATGTCTCTTCCACCACTCTGACCATTCTTACTTATTGTGTAACATGATTCATTTACTGACACTCTATACGCTTTAATTTTTTTAATAGTTCAGGAAACGTGACGACAGTCATTACCAATTCACAAAGCGAGAAGCTAAAGTTATTTTACTGGTGTTGTATAGTTTGTAGCTGCTTTTATCATCATTTTCTATCGTTAAATATAAAGATTTCATCCGCGATTTATGAAATATAATTTACACATTTTTTCATATTGTTCCTCTCTCAGCATTTTCATCTTTAGAAAATATAGATTAATTTTATCCCTTCGGTTTCTCTCTATATTCGATTAAGTGCCACTCAATTTACGCCTCAGGCTATATCACTTAGACAGTTTGAAGCAATTAACAATTAAGCAACAGCCTTGACATTCTGGAAATTTAATTATGGATTATCCATATTCAACACGTATAGCGACATGCTCATCTTATATATAAGTTAACCTGTTGGTATCCTCTCTTCCTCCGTGTGTGAGCTCGCAGATGTGTGTAGATATATATATATATCTATATATATATATATATATATATATATATATATATACATATATATATATATATATGTGTGTGTGTGTGTGTGTGTGTGTGTGTGTGTGATAGATGTATGTATGTATGTATGTATGTATGTATACTATATCAATTTGTATTTATAATTCAAGACCATAATCATTTTCACACTCATTCTTTGTCAGTTAGATGGAGTTGAACTAAATGCAGAAAATTCAAGAAATATCAACCGTGTCAAGTTACGCACTAACCGCACACACGCACATATATACACACGCACGCGCGTACTAGCTCACGCACACACTCACTTTGTATTAGTTTTTTCTCGGTGACCTCCAATGTAACTTTTTATTTTTAGAGTATATTGGTATATATATTGTATATATATACGTGTATGTGTGTGCATATGGATGGATATGATACTTCGTCTCTGTTGACTGAGCAGGGAGTTGCAAGCCCTAATAGAGGTATGGATCTTATTTTTGTCTATTCATTTTTTTATTTGGTAGCTAATCTGTGTTCTAATATAATTCGTTATTGCTTTTATTTTTCTCAATTGAATTTCTGTTTCGTACAAGGTTGCTTCACAAATTAAGTTCACTCTTAGTCTGCTGTATGATGTTATACCTTTCTAGTTAATACTGATAGCCTAAACAACAGTACAGCCAACACGAGAGCCTTTCAGCCAGGGATCATAAAATCTGTTCAGGAAGCGAAATACAAAACCTGAATCAGTATCCTGCATGGACAATAATATTATGAGACTGCACTAGAGACAATGTAAAGCGTGCCGTGTTGATGACCTCATCTGAAAAATTCCGATAGGAACTGTTAGGGAAAAAGATATATCTCTGAATTGATTAAGCCAATCCTCCCTTTCAATTAGTGAAACAATGGGATTCTTATGTTGTCTCTGATCTCATGATTCGGAGTAACGATCAGACTTTAGCAGGGCAATAATTGTATACACTCTGCACGGGATTTATGCAGCCTGAACTCATTGTTTTGATAAGTATCAATCAAGCCTTATTATACGTATTGAGGAACATTTTCAGTTCATCAGTATTTCCCATTCGTATTATGGGTAATTTTTCTTCCAGTTTACTTTTTTGCTTTTATGCATATACATATATATTTTTTCATGTGATTAGTGGTTACCAGTGAGAATCTCACGCTATGAACCAAGCAGCGAATTATGTACCAGCTAGGTAATTAACTGCAAAAATACCAATAGCTAGTGTGTAGATTGGATTTGAATGATAAACTACGCCTCAAAACATAGTTTGGAAAATGGCTGTTACACTTTCTGGAGGGTAAGTTAAATATTATACACATATACTTTCATACACACTTATGAGGGCAGTTTCTTAACCTTTGTACCACAACGCCCAAATATTGGTAAATTAATATATATATAATATTATATATATATATATATATATATATATATATGTATATATATGTATAAATGTAGAATCTACTGGTCATTTTTACAAGATACATATGAAATTCTAATAGCAACAATGCCCTCTCGAAAAGTTAAGAGGGCATTGTGGCTATTAGAATTTCATATATATATAATATATATATATATTATATATATTATATATATATATATATATATATATATACATATACACATGCGTGCATACATACATGCATACTCATTTATGTGCATGATAAGTCGTTCAAATCTGCTTCTTAAAAAGGCGAGATCATATGCGTTTAACAACTTGCAAGATAAAGATCGGAAGCATCAACGTTTAGGAAATAAAGATAGATGAATTTGAACTATACTACTCTCTTCCTGTCTCTCTCCACGCATCTGATTTAATTCTGATTACGAATGGGCGAATGTAATTTTAATATCATTTCTCTAGTGCAGGGGCTTGCGATGAAAGATTACCCTGTGCTCTGTTTATGAACAGTACCTGCATATATAATTATGAATGGATTATTTAAGAGAGCAAAGAGGCTTTCACGAGTAGTTCGTAGTAAGGTGTGTACCGCGAATGTGACTGATGTAGTAAAGGCTTGGACGAACGTATATTTTCTATATATAACTAGAAAGTGTCATTGATTTTGTTGCGCTTAAAACAAATACCGAGTTGGGTCCATAAGTTATCCTGAGTCAGCTGTCAATGTAATTTGTTTGTTTGTCTTTATTCATCATACTCAGGAATGTCCTTACGCGCTACGGAATCAATTCTGTTTGAGTTTTGGATATTTGAGTGTCAGCGTGTGTGAGTATTGGTAGGTTAATAGAAAATTAAACCGGGATAGAACATGTTAACACATTATTAGCAGTTTTTGAAGACCCTTTTTCATTAATTGATAAGTCAGAAAACAAAAATATTCATTGACAAAGTATTGAGTAAAGAAACACGCTTCTAACCCCGCCTTTCTTTCATCTATTTCTCTCTTTAGAAATAAAAAAAAAAATAGCACCCATCAGTTGCTTTAAACAAAAGTCAGCAATAGGAATAGACGGGCAAAATGAAAACCTCAGTTGTAGACGAACGTTGCACAAATCATCGCCCGAAAGGAAAGGGTTCAGGAGTGGAAAAAAGGATTATTATCGATTGATTAAGTTGTTTACATGACGCCTAAAGGACACATTTATAGCATGATAGAGTAGGGGATGTGTCTCTGCGGAGGGAACTGAAAATGCCTTTTAACTTATAATCATGAAACCCAGGTTGGCAATGCTCCTTCTTTGTAGCACGTTGGTTTTCGCTTAGCCAAGGGGTAACTCAAAATAGTGGAGAGAGAGAGAGAGAGAGAGAGAGAGAGAGAGAGAGAGAGAGAGAGAGAGAGAGAGAGAGTTTTGCACATCGAGGAGAAATCGACGCTGTGATTGGTTTTCATCATATTGGTTGTAAACTAATGCATGTTATTTTAAAGCATTGATAGTAAAATAATTTTAGCCCCTGTAAAAACGCAATTTGAAGCAACTGTTTGCAAATTTGAGCAGATCAAAAAGAAAATGCAGGAAGAGCGAAGCATGGAGAGATAATAAAGCAAAAATGAGATAGGGGCAGGGTGATAAAGGGTAGGAGTCAAAGGTTTCATTGGAGAAGGTAGAATGATGTGTGAAGGGGAAGATTAATTTAATTTTTGGTGGGAGAAAAAGCCAGCCGAGTATCCGGCGCATGATTTAGAGGGAAGGGCATTATCATTTTCTCTTTTATGGTCTGGTACAATAAAGAAACAAGTCATTGGCGGCGAATCTTGTTAATTGTTTTGCGATATTAATTTTAGAGTTAACCTCGTGTTGACGGGGGAAAGGATGCATGAATGAGTGAGTGATTGAAATATATCAAGCCTCGTAACAAGAAACAATTTAGATGTTATAGTGGATGAAAATGTTGTTCAGGTATTCTCGCGCTGGAATGAATGAAAAGCAGCTGTGGTTCCCCAGTTTATATGAGAAATTTATTTCCCCTCTTCAGAATGGAAGTACGATTCATTTACAGATTTTGTGCTTTTATTTTGTAGTTAATGAAGGTATTACATATTAGTCTGGAGATTTATATAAATAGTTCTGCTTTGTTGTTGAGATGACAAGGAACAGCTGTGTATCATCGTTATTGCTTGGCGTTTTCTGAAGGAACATAAAGGAAAACTTGTAATTTATGTATAAAGTCTTGTTAATACAATGATGCCAGACTGTCGCTTTATGGATGGTTTGTTTATATAAATATATATATAAATATACATACGTATATATATATCATATATATATATATATATATATATATATATATATATATATATATATGTAATCCAATTGTATGTATAGTATGCGTAATCTATATAATGATTGATTTCGTTGTCGGGAATGAAATCAAAATACTCTGTAAATGACTGATCCGATCTTATCTAATTGTCAAAGTTTTTGTTCATTCCTTCCCACCTAAAGCGCTTGTTAATTGCTGGTGACAGAGCCCAACAGATGTTGAAAAATAAGTAGTTTTAGGCAAAATATGTTTTTAATGCTTTTACGACATAAAATTATAGTTTTATTCATGTTCACCAAGCATGTATCCAGTACGAAATCGATCGGAAGAACAATACTTTTCCAAATCAGTTAAAAATACTTAAAACTGTAAACCATTGAATAGATAAGTTTTCCTTGACATTTTAAGTTATTTCCTAGATATATTTATTTTTTCCCTCAAAGTAGTAGCAATAAATATATTTATCCTGTTAGTATTTTTATAGCCTAGAAAGTAAAAAGAAACCTGACATTTCAGTATGTGAAGCACATCTGTTGTTATTTTTCTGCAGTACAGGTTTTTTTTTTATGTAGCTTATTCATTGCTTCTTCACTGTCCTGCTGTTACTGGAAGATCACTTTTTATTGTCACTCTTGTGTAATTAAAACTGTGCTTAGTGTGTCCTGATGAGATTTATCCTTTCGAAGTGCTTTTTATGAATTACATCCTGCATAAGGAGAATTATGACACACTAGTGCCCATTGGCCATACGTCTGCCCTGTTGTATTAATCGTGTTTATTTTCCGTATGCTTAGTACTTGTTTGAATATATTGGTATCTTGAAATCCTTCAATAAATGATGTATTTTGCTTTTGGCATTTTTAACTTTCAAATTCTTCAGTCAATGAGAGTAGGGTCAGAAACTCAAAAGATTTCTATTAATTAAACATTTGTTAGGTCCACTAGGATTAAAAAAAAACCGTATTATTTTGGTGGTTGTGCTAACCAATACTTTTTACTTCGTTTTCCTGGACATAATTTTTTTCTATCTCTGTATTTGTATCAGACATATAGGTATATGTATGTAAAGGGGGTTTTCATTTTTAGTAAATTTTCATTTTTTTACTTTTGCCAGGTTTTACGGATTATTAATAAAAAAAGTATCCATATCTTCACTTAGATTTTTGCACTCCTTTAAAGAACGTGATTTGCAGTGCATTTGAGTCTCGTGTTATCGTTGGTACCTTTTGCATCGTTTGATAGTATTTGCTGCATAAATTATTTTCCTAAAAAATCAGTATATGTCGGAAATGTAAAACTCAAGAATAAACCGGTCATAATTCTCTTATGACGTGAAAAGCTGAAAATGGAAACTGATTCCGGAATATAAAGAATAAATGTACCTACACATTATGCTGCAATGATACCGACTATTTATGAGTTTTGAGGTCATAAGTCATGCAACAAGCATTCATTTGATTGGCCACGTAATTCAAGTCCAGTTGGTTCGCCGTCCCATAAGCGACATTTCTTCCTTAATTCGTTTGTAAACAAACCTGACGATACCCTCGGCTGAATATTGCCTCGAAAGTCGAATCGATTTGATCCCATCATCATCAAATTTGACGCTTTCACGCTTACGTGCTCAGCATAGGGTTTTTTTCCACGCTAACTACAACTAAATCTCGTAGACACGAATACTTAACCCTAATGCATTTGTTATGTGTTTGCAGTCTCCTTTCGTGATTGCCATCGGCAGTCATTCGTTCTCTTTTATGGCGACTTGAACATTCGAGGTAATTTAAGTAAATATGCTGTAATGTTCGTTTTTGCATACGCTGTTCGCGATCCCCTTTTGCAAGTGCTGGCGGTTTTATTTCAATCAGTGCAGTGGCGTTCCCCGGTTATGTATTCGGTGCATTAACGTAACCATGGTTTTTGAATAACACCCTAGGAATCTCTCTCTCTCTCTCTCTCTCTCTCTCTCTCTCTCTCTCTAAATTCTTTTCTTTTCATTTATTACTAGCGTACAATTACTGTCAACAATGACGTTAATATGGGAGAGGGTCTAGACGGCATGTCCCGCCCCCACGGACATTAAGTACCTTTCGCGAGCGGGTATGTTTAGACTTATGCGCCAGAGATACATTGGCACCGAATTGGACGACGGCTTGTGTAGACTGTCAAATGCACTGTGAAAAAAAATATGGATACTCATTCGGTTTTATACAGTAAGATTTTATATATATATATATATATATATATATATATATATATATATATATATATATGTATATATATATATATATATATATATATTTGTGTGTGTGTGTGTATGTATGTATGTATGTATGTATGTATCTAATGGAAATTGCTTAAGCTCCTACTCCTTGATTTCATAAATAAGGAATGTCACCACCTGAAAGTATATCACTTCGCAAAAATCATTTTCCTTTTGGTGAATATCTTCATCCTTCGCGCCGTGTTTGACACTACCGTTCTTCTCTCTCTCTCTCTCTCTCTCTCTCTCTCTCTCTCTCTCTCTCTCTCTATTGCGTAGTTCCATCCTCCACCCTTCTGTTCATTGACCCTTTCATCTCTCATTCTTTATTTCATCAAGTAAACTTAATGAGGGGAAATGATGTCTTTCTCTTAATTCCAAAAGAGGTCATTAGCGCGAACTGACGATCAAAGAATACCTCTTGAATAAAGGGGGGATAATGAGATGTTTTTACAACCCCCCTCTCCCTCTCCCTCTCCCTCTCCCTTTCCTTTCCCACCACCCTCCTCCCCCTCCCTTTCCCACTCTTTCATAATTGTTTCCCATTTTAACGTTTGTCCTCTATTTCTGTTCCCTTTACACACGGGCTTCTTTCTTCCCCCTTTTTTTTTGTTCCGTCCCTTTTTAAGATTTTCCTTCGCTGTACTTGTTCATTTGTATTTTAGTTGTTGGTGTTGTTGGTTGTTAGGATGTGTGTTTGTTATTCGTGTTGTAAGTTACTGTGTATCTATTTGACAGCTGAGAGTACTCTATAATCATATATTTGATTTTTAAAGTTTATTTCTAAGGATCTCAATAGCATATCATTTGTGAAAAAGTCATCTTAAGTAATCTTAATCTTCAATAGAGTAGTAGAGAAATTGGAAGTATTTTTATATGTTCACTTCAATAGAATATTGCCATATAATTCATTGAAGTCGGAAAAAAAACATAGTAAACATATTTAAGCGTCTTATTAGCTTTTACTTTTTCCCCTTTCCTCATTCACTCGCATAATGTTATTAATGTCATTGAGGTTATTACTGATATACTCCAGAATGGAGGAGTAGAACCCCATTAACAAGTAAAACTTGAGTAGAAATCGACGATTAGTGTATGTATAGTAGAGTATGCTTGAGAGAGGGGACTGTTCCTTTTGATTAGTAGCGCAATTATTTGTTTCTTTGTACGAAATGAATCGTTTTGGGGGGAATTTTGTGAATGATGTCGTTTAGATTACCTGGCTCATAGTGCGTTGTTAGGAAAAGTGGGTCACTGGTGGGATTGGCAAGGTTGATAAAAAGACAAAGGAAAATGAAAAAAAAGTTTGAAAAATTTTATGTTAAAAAGGCAGATGTCTGGTCTCTGTAAGTGCCCCCAGATTAACTGGCTTATAATTCGTTGGTACGAAATATGGATCACAAATGGGCTTGGCAAGGTTGATAAAAGTGCAAAGGAGAATGTCATTACAGATGAAAAAAAATGGAAAGATTTGCTGTTAAAACGGCAGATGTCTGGCGTCTTTATGTGCGCTAGGGAAGTGGACTGGAAGTCTTCTCGTTATGTTTATCTTTTATCTGATGACACTTTTCTCTCCTTCATAAGGCAGTTCGTCAATTGCTTCCTTCATCGTTAAGCCCCTAACTACTTCTTTCCTTTTACTTTATCTTGTTTTCTTAGAACACTGTTGCAAAATGACACGGGTTACTAATCCCATTTGCTTTTGTTATAGAAGAATGTAGATAATTTTCATGCTGGTACTCGAAAACGGGTGGCATCAGTACATGTCTCGAAAACGGGTGGCATAAGACACCCATCGGGTGAATTTCATCGAAAAGAGACTAGTTCAATGGGAAGGCAGACTACTGATAGCAGTAAAGATTCAGTGTAATCTTTAGTACTAATTCATAATTACCTTAGGAATAATAATGTCACAGATGAGTGAGTTGTGGATAGGAGTCCTTTAAACATTAAATTCTAACAGTAAGTTTCACTGAATATTTTGAAGAGGAAACTGGAGGTATTGGAGATTCGTGGAAGTTTACAGTACTAGAAAGATTTGTTGCGTAATTTGAAAGAGGCCCTTTTACATAACTTAACGTTGAAGGCGATGGTGATGATATAAAATGCTTCAACCTGTTAAATTTAGAAAAAGGTACGATTTGAACATGAATTCATATTTTTTGTGTGTGTACCTTGACGAATTTTCTGTACATAAAAATTTGAAAAACCACGGGTAATTTCTTAAGTACATTTTGAAAGGGAGAATATTAGACTTAACTAGAGAGTTTTTGGCAGTGCATAATATATTAATGATGCTAGGGTATATAGAAATATTACATGTATGTGTAAGTGCCTGCATTTCATATAGGCTATCTGTATAAATGCGCATTAAATTTTATATATATATATATATATATATATATATATATATATATATATATATATATATATATACACATACATGCATACACATACACACACAATGTAGTCCCTTTTTCTCTTAAATGTTGTGGCCCCGTGAGAAGTTAAAACTTCCTTTCAATATTTAAAATTGTAAAAGACATGAGGTTATAATCACTTATGCGTAAATATGGACTTCATACCCAATTTGTTTCTTCCGAATGGAAATGAATGGTGGGAGGCGGCAGAGAGAGAGAGAGAGAGAGAGAGAGAGAGAGAGAGAGAGAGAGAGAGAGAAGGAAGGAAGGAAGGACCCAGATATTCGCGATTACAATTCGAAATGATCTAGAAATTGATTGAGTTTGCATGTGGTCCTCCCTCTTTCCCGTGCTTGATCTCTTAGGAAGTCAAGCAACTGACTCGGAGGAGGGGAAGCTGTGTAACCCTTCCCCTAAATCATATCACTTACTCAGATGCTCTTTTCCTTCTTAACTTGCTTAAATTCTCCCCCCTTTACATATCGTTCTCTCTCTCTCTCTCTCTCTCTCTCTCTCTCTCTCTCTCTCTCTCTCTCTCTCCCCAGCTGTTCCTTTGATTCACAGTCTTTTCTCACACGCCTGCTACTTGTCTCCCCATCCTATTTTGTTTGCATTTCTCGCTCTCTGTGATCTCTATATATCCCCAGCTCTCTCTCTCTCTCTCTCTCTCTCTCTCTCTCTCTCCCTCAGTTCTTTTGTCTTTACTTGGTACTCTTATATTAAAAGTGTTTAGGTCGTCAGTGACTTTCTACGGTACTGTCTCATGAATGATATTGTTAGTGTATGGTATTTATTTAGATATATATATATATATATATATATATATATATATATATATATATATATATATATGTGTGTGTATATTTATATTTTAGATTATATTTCATTTGTTCTTGTGACATATTTCCTTGCTTCATTTTTTATAATGATTTTATTTTATAATTTCAACTTTATCGTTAATAATTTATTCTTGATGAAATGTGGAGGGTAAGGCCATCTTGTTTCGTATTTTTAGACACCTCTAATCGTTTCCCATTCCCGTCACATCAAATACTTTTTCTTCTTTTTTCACTTAACCACAGCAATCCAATATAAATGCAAACCCTGTCCTTTCCATACCCCTTTATCTGTAATTCTTGGATCCCTTCCTTCCCCTTCCAGACCCCTTCCATCTACACTACCTAAATCAGTAATGTAAAATGTAAATTGAGCACACACAAGTTTAGCATTGGGCTTCCAGCGTCACCAGCGTTAATGGTTTTCAATGATACCTGGATATTACAGATTTTCACTCGGCGATACCTTTTAATCATTTCGTGAAATGTGCTCGTGTGACGTTCTTGTTTTGAAGTGAATCATTTCGGCTTGGTGAAGACATTCGGATTAGTGAGCTTGAATTCCGGATACGTGTTGAAGGTGCGCCCTGAGACTTCGAGTTGGCAACGCTGGCAAGGGGCTACGGACTGCAGCTAATCAACTAACTAATTATGATAGAAGGCACGTAGCCCCTCCACTGGCCAGTTGCAACAGCAGCTCACAAGTACTTGTCAAAGGCCGCGTTTCGGACTTACAACGCAGTCGAGATTCTGTTAGGGTTAGAGCGGACGACGACCTTCGATTTTGGGGGTTGTCTGACCACCTCCTGGGGGGTTTCCTCAGAGCACGAAGCTTTTGCCCAAAGATGATTATTATTCAACAAATGTAATTTCTCCTTCGGACCGTGCTAATAGGTTTTGAATAACCAAGATATACTAAAATTTTGTTTCATTTATATATATATATATATATATATCTCTCTTTTTATATTTTATTATCTTCGAAATATTAAACAAGGTCTAATTTATTTCAGTAAGAGAAAGTGTGATAATCTAATTAATAATCGCTTACGGTTTTGTGTAGAATTATTCTTAGGTTCATAGAAGAGTTTTACCTAATTTATTTCAAATTTGGTTATGATGATGAATAAAAGAAAGCTAACTTATTTTGATGTTTTTATAGACATCTATATACTCAATATTAATGGTAAATAAGATTTCAGGTGAAAATAGATTAATTTCGGTTGGTGTTCTTTGCTATCATTAGAATTGTTCTTGGCACATTTCTCACTTATAAAAGAAAGTTCTAAAAGATTACCTCTTTCTCCAGTGACTTTTGTGATTAAATAGACCTCTTCTGTGGCCTGGGGTTTTGATGTCTGATTGGAGATGGTAAGTAGTTTAAACTCATAGCCAGAAATGAAGAAAACATTTGTTTTATACTAACTAATCCATTGAGAAATACTCCTAATCAATATGGGGCCGCTTTTGGTGACATGAAAAACATAGGAATGAGGGAATACGGAGGCTAGAAAAGGAATCCCAAAGCTTTATTGGTGGAGAGAAATAATCACCAACCAAATCATCCGCTTTCATAATCTCCACGAAGTATATGTGAGACGTTGTGGGTTGGCAGTATAACGAGTAGGTTAGAGAGGAGGTAAGAGAGTGCATTTGATTGACGTGGATATCTCCTTCAGGATTCCATCTACAACATTGTTTCCTAAGCTCTTGCCTTCTTAGCTTCGTTGGTTATAGCACCTTTGTTATTCCGCACCAGTACTGCAAGGTTGCCTAATTTAACTTGCGGTGACTTGTTTACCGTTGTGGCTGATCATTACACCAAGGCTGCAAGACTTTGTTCATGTTCAGATTTATCCTTTGGGCGTCACATTTTTTTGCTTCTTCTCCTCCCACACTTAATCTTCAGCCATTCTATGTTATTAGGCATGAAAAAGTGCTTACCAAGTGACATAAAGTTCCTCTTCCAGTCAGTTCGGTATTGATGATCATCGTCAGTATTCATCGATCACTTAATCAAACTTCTGTTCCATCATAATTTTTTCCCCATTTTAATTAACGTATGGTAGTTAATTGGAAAAGTGAGGGCAAATCAAAGCTCTCATAGAAAGTACACATAACTTCATGCCCTAGTTTTCAGAGGTATAGTTAAGTCATAGGACATTTATATGACAGATTCTATATATATATATATATATATATATATATATATATATATATATATATATATTTCTGACTTACATCGGGACCAAAACCCCGGTGTTTCGACTGAGAGTCCGCCCTTCGTCCGCACAGGACTCATTCGAGAGACCAGGACTCGGTCCCAATGTGAGTCATAAATGTATTTCTTTGAAACACGTTTGTATGTGTTCATTTTCCTACTCTATATATAAATATAATATTTTATACATATATGATATATCATATGTAATAAGCATTGGAGGTCTCCCGGCGTAACGGTTACCTGTCACTGGATCAAGGTTTCCACTGTCGAGAGAGTGGGATTGCCCCTGTGCAACAGCTCTTCCACTTTAAAGAAACTCATGGTTAACCAAGAATCATTAAGCTATAAATGTTTAATATCAAATTCGCGGTTAGGTCGTCGACTGGAGTCGGTGGAAGCTACTGTGACTGTGTTGAGGCTTCGAGACCCTTCGTATCACTTATAATTCCCCGTTAATCGGATACTATACGACATTTCTACCTTAATGTTCGTATATAAATCACGGTGATGTGATAAAAAAATTCTTATATATATAGGTGTGTGCATGCTTGTATTGCTGCAGACGGCAGTAACACGATCATTTTACCGCTGATCATCCGATAAGCGAAGTGAATCAGCATTGGGTTTATTCACTATTAAATGAGTGACTGTGACTGCCAAAATCAGCCAGATGCCGTCGGAAATAAGCCTCTGGAACGTCCGTTGGTTTGGGTGTGGGCTTTGTGCTCTCCCCCTGAAAGAAGTAGTATGAGCCAAAAGGATAACCCCTTCAGGAATTATCCTCCTTGAAGAGGAAACGAGTCTAGTGCTAATATAAAGCAATATGTTTTATATCTATATTCCCAGTGTGTCTTTTCATGTATAGGTAGTGTCTTCCAGCTGTCTTCCTGGTGCCTAATTCATAACTGCTCTAGAGGAACACAACCTGTTTCAACAGAACAAGCCTGAATGTTGCTTCCTCCCCTTGGGATTGAACCCAGTTCATCTCATTGCTGAGGGGAGAATCGTGACTATTAGACCATAAAATTTTTCTATTCATTACTCAGATTGACGCCCTGCTTGAAGACTCTACCACTGTAATCGATATTTAAATTTCCCCAGAGATCGGATGGCTCCTGAGAAGAATCACAATGGTTAATGCCACATTCATACTCTAGAAGCTGAATCATTGATGAACCTCCCTCTTTATTGAACTTTCCACAACAGTAGGGGGTTTGTGCTGTTACTCAGATGATATTTCAGTACTACGTTAAACCCCCAACTCATACTGCGCCATTTGCCTCAGTCTTGCACTCATTCTTTGAGTATCCTTTAGCTCTTTAACCCAACTCAGAAAAATGATTAGTCGCAGACATTTTCGAATGTTCTACGTGCATTTACTTCCAGTTCGGCAAATCTGTATATAAAGTGGCGAATCTGGTCGCGGTTGCTCAAATGCATCGTATTGTGAAAGGAAAACAAGCAAACAATTCATCTCCCAAACGAGGGAAATTAGGCGCGGTCATACACAATTACAGTAATCATATTATACAGGCGTAAACACACACAGATAACCACACACACGCGCGCACATGCAGTCTTCCTTTCAGAGACACTCACTGTGGCTGTGCTTTTCCACTTTTTTTTTTCCTTAGATCAAAAACGAAATGAGTTTGAAGTCCATTACATGTGAAGCAGCCCTTTTGGCCGCGGCGCAAATGAGGAATTTGTGTAAATAATTACGAACACAAAGACAACCTTTTAATTTTATTTCTAATTATCTGGCTGAAGCATCAATAAACTCACAATGCCAGAAAACGCAAAAACACCGTTCCTGCAGTGCGCGTGTTTTTAATATTTTTTGAGTATAATCAAAAGAGCTATCTACTACTCTGTCTGCCACAATTAGATTAAGTAATTTGCCGTGCAGCGCTTAGTAGAAAATTTAATCAAATCTATAGGCATTCTGGCATTTTTTCTTTCCATTGTAATTATGATTATAAATCTAATTGAAATCAAAGGAAACAATTCTCATATTACTGGCGTGTTTATAAATATATATTTACATTTACGCAGAAGATTCGCTGGTAACTTTTTGTTTATTTTTTTTATTAAATGTAATTCATTTCAATTAGATCAAAATCTGAGTTAACTCATTGTACCCAGCCGAAAAAAAGTATTAATGAAGACGTGTTTGGGTATACGCACGCTTGGTAACTGCACACACATTTATATATATATATATATATCTATATATATAATTAATATATAATATATATTAAAATAATTTATATAATATTAATATATATATATATAAATTGTTACTTTATGAAATTGGTCCAGATGAAATGGAACTTAGTAGTCATTGCTACGTTCATCTTTGAATGCTGAAACAAGGATTAACAGCCTTTGCAGAGATCGGCTTAAGAATCTTTGCCTTATTATAATGTTTTCGATTTCTCACCAGCAATTCGTCATCTCCCGCCATGCACACAATGCCCACTCACATCGTGTCATATTTGTAGTCTGACATGTACTGAGTGTTAATTTCTCTTCTCTTCTGTCTGGATATTAATTTCTCTTCTCTTCTCTTCTGTCCATGCGTTATAGGTCATCATTTCCTCCCTTTCTCATATCCCCGTAAGTCATATTGCAATGTACTATGCAAGATGACGTTTTAGTAACCTGACATCTTCCGTTTTCTCCTGACCAAACAGCCTCAAAAGACTGACCTGTCTCCACATGTGCTATACTTCGTTCCACTTCTTTGTCGTTTCTCTGTATTATTTACTTTTTCACCTTTTGTTACTTCACCTATACCACACAAAAACTCCATCTTAAGAATTTCATACCCATCTTATATTAGGTATCTATTGTTCACTTCCAGCAAGAGAGTATACATTTTGATTTACTTCTTGTACCAGTCTGTACTAGTAACATTCATTGATTCTCATTCATGGCTTGTCTTTTTTTTCTTATAACGTAATTCGTGCTATAATTCGAGCTTCCAATCTTACAATTACTTTTTAACCCTTTCATCAGTCTCTGCAGCACCTCTTCACTATCGCCAGTCAACAATGCATCCTCTGCAAACATCTACCACTCGTGACACCATTTTCATCTGCCGGAGCTTTGCATGTGCATCTGGCATTGCTCTGTCTTCTCTGATCATTCTGTCTTTAAGAAGAATTAGCGTCAGTGGAACCATAACGCACTTTTGCACGAGGGCCACTTTTAGAACAAACTGTCATATTCTCATCCACACATTCCAGCACATTCTTTACTTTTTCGTAGGAAATTCTGGTCACTTAAATTCCTCCTAAACTGTGCTTCCTCAGTACACTTCATATCATATCTTATCAATTCCATAAGTTTTATTCTTGGTTAATTTAAGAAAGATACAGCTTTTCCTTTTACTATGACACCTTTTACAGGATTGTTTTACGAAGGGGCTAACTTAAGCACCCTCTTTCGTTAAGTCTGCACTGTTCTTCCTCTGTCTGCTGTATTTCTCACTGTTGCAATGAAGATCCATAAATCCATCCTTATAGTTGGGAAGTTAGATATATATATCTATATACGTATATATATATATATATATATATATATATATATATATTATATATATATATATATATATATATATATATATATATATATATTAAGCACGTCTATATGATAATTTGTAACTTTGAAGTCATTAGCATAGGTAAATGTAATAATGTTTCGTACAGGGAAAAATTTACAGAAAAGTATATTTATAAAAATCCACTTTTTAGATTCATAGAAACTTATTAACAATGTTTTATGCAGTTAACATAACGTCAGTGGAGAAATAATTTTCGCTGCGGAAGAACTGCGTTTAATCTGGTAGTAAGGTTGATTTACCGAACAGTAATTACGAGACCAAAGCCTTAATGCCTGGTGTTGGTTACGATTATCTTTCTGCCATTGTCTTGGTGATATATATTATACACCGTGTTATAATTATGAGTGAATGATGCGATCCTTGTTCTCCGTGAATTATTTCGTCCTATGAATTATTATTAGACGAATTAGAATAATATATAAGAGCCAGAATCAGACGGAATGAGCGGCGAATTCAATTCCTTTCATGATAATGAAAATTGGGAGTGACTCCATTCCTTCCCAAAGCCAGTTTCTATAAAACGTGGAATAAAAAAAATGATTTTCATTTGGTTAAATGCACATAAGTAAAAGACCGAGCGCGATTATTTATGGATGAAGATAATGCACGCTAATGAATGTAATATTAATCAGGTTTCACTTCAAAAGGGCAAACCCAATTCTATTACTGCGTCCTAAACAATATTCTAAATAGGATATGCTTTACTAACAGCCATCAGCATAACGAAATATCTAATGATGCAATTGTTATTGTTTCCGACTAACGTCAGTTTTATCGTCTTGCCATTGTTGTAATGATTATGGAAATTATAAATTGTTTTATGAAATTAATTCCGTTGCTTTTGTGGTATGCCCGTCTTTATGAGTATGATAATGGTGCACATTAACTTAAATATATTGCAGGAGGTAACGGCCGGAATGGTGGAAGGTTTCACAAAGCCATCTTTACAGATATTGCTCTTGTAAACATCCTTTTCCTCATACCGCTGTGATAATGTAGGCCAGAGGTATCTGTCGCCGTTGACTTATTTTAATGGCTCCCGCCGCTTTGTTTGCTAATCTCACTGAGTTTTCGTTTAGTTTACATTGTGCTTTTGTCCGCGGAGGGATAAGTAGAGAAAGGGGTTTTACCAATACCTTGACCTTCCTTTGACAAGAGACGGCACATTAGGGAAGAGTTAGTACTTATGCAATGACGGTTTTAAAGTTACTGTACATTGTGTTTACGGCGGTGATCTATACAAAAAAAACTTATGTTCTAATTTCATTGAGATGAAGATAAGTATATTCGTTCGGATTTATCAAAAATTCATAGTCGGTTTGGCCGTGATCTTGGCTATTTTCCTTTTAAGAAGGTAAAATTGTACACACTTTGGTAAAAGGGCAGGTATTTGCATTTTTAACCACGAATTTAAGTAGAAATCTCCTTCGTTACAGAAGTGATGGTTTTTTCTACAATTACTACAATAGGAGAAAATTTGTTTGAATAAAGTCTCTTTTTCTTACTTTAATTTGTTCCCTTTCGCGGATTAGGCGTCTTTTTTCTTGCTTCTTGTTCTCAAGTTTTTAAGTTTCTCTTTTTCTGTCTCTTCCACTTGTGTAGAAAATTCCGGTTTTCTTTCATCGTAAATAAAAAAGACGAAACACAAGCATGCAGTTGAAATTCTCTAATTATTTGAAATAAGCATTCTAATACTCAAGGCTCTCGACTGGACAGCAAAAGTGTGTTTGGGTATTTACTTACTTGTTTTTTTCATTATATTTTCCCAAGTACCATACTGCTGTTAATATATAAGTAGCAGTAATTGTCATCCCATGTGATTCTCTTGTTTGAATAATCTTTTGGTTTATGTATGAATTTAATTTCCATAGATTGAATCCTTAACGAAAACCGGATGACGAAACAGTATCAATTTGGCACGCGCTTGGATACCTCAATCATAACAGAAAATAAGAAAACAAAAAGAAAACCATAAATACGCATTCTGATTCCACACGCGTCCACCAAATGACAAATGACATGCAATGTCGCGATTACCTCCAAATATGTCAATAATGGCTCGAAATACTTTTTTTTTCCACCGTAAGTGGATCACTTAGTAACTCATCACCGTCGGCCATTATCCTTGTTGGTCTTGCTATAAAGTCACTCTTGAATACAAGAATTACGAGCCAGCGACTCGTCTCTGATTTTCTTACTGTTTGGGTGTTATTTAAAGTACAGGGGACTGTCGGCCATAATTCGGGAGTGTGGTTCAGTTTGCTGACCGTATTTGCTCTTACTTTACCGGTGATTTTGTTGCACTTCAGTCTAACGTTTTCATTTTTAACAATAAAAATGTATAAATGCGGAGGTGATCAATGTCTTGTTTTTTTTTTTCTTGTAAGCTAACTATGTTAAGGGCAACGGCTTCATAATGAAAGTATTATATTGGAAACAGGTTCCAAAGAAGAATAGTTACAAGTATACTTAGGGAAATGAGTTACAGAGAACACTAAAACTGGTTATGAAAAAATCGGGTCATGTGTTTGAACATTTAGAAGGAGTGTGACTGGTTTGGTGTAAAGAGAATCCTAGACAGTGGTGTGTTGTCTCGTTTAATGTTTAGTACCTTTGCAGGTAGAGCGATATGAGAATTCAGAGAAAGGTCCTTGTAGGTATAAAACTGCGCGATGAGAAAATTAATCTTGAATGGAATGTTTAATGGTTGATGGTTAAAAATGATGCATTACTAATTGTAGATGGTGAAGAGAAAGTACAGAAAGTAACTAAAGAGGTTGAAAGCATTTCAAAGAGAAGTTGGAAGTACTATATATGAGCAAGAGTAAGGTTATTGGGTTCATTGGAAATCAGAAAGACGGATTAATCAGGTAACATATGTCGTGGAGGAATGGAAGCAATTTAGTTTTGTTAGTATTGTCGAGCAGATTGAGAGGACGGTGGTAATGATTGTTACTGAACTACAGGGTAGGTGAAGCAGTGAAGGGCTGGATGATTTTAAAAGACTGAGAAGACTCTAGGAGTGTCTACAGAAGCCACAAGAAAATATTGAGGCATTGAACACTCAGGTCTCCTTTATGAAAGTGAAATTATTTTGTGTTGGTTGAGAATATAGAAAAAAGGTTGAAGCCATTGCGGTGAATTGCCTACAAGTTTTATGTGCTATAAAAATTGCTGAAAATCTAAGCAGTATAAAGAAACGTAAAATGTATTAAAAGGTTAGTGTAAATAATAGACTGGATCAGGGTGTTTTAGGAGATAGTTTGGTCAGGTGGAGAGTATGGAGGACGGCAGACTGGTAAAATTCATGTATCATTTGGAGGCGATACGACAAAGGACAAAAGTGAGACCTAGAAAGTGCTGGATAGACTGAATGGAAGAGTCACTGGATAGTAAGGTCCTCAGTATACTAGAATGTATCAAGCTGAAGGTGAATGGCAGTGTGTGTAGGTTGGTCCAATACTGTGCTGATGGGCCTTCTGTGTGTGTTTGAAGAGGCTTCTCCCACGATTCAGTCACTCAACCATTGGTCTCATTTTGGTTTTGCACCTTTTAAAGGTGATCACCACATTATAAATGTGTGGATATGGACATTTGTGTTATATTAAAGTCACCATCGTAACGAAGTATGCGTGCATTTTGTAGGAAAAAATGTAAAATTTCTTTAGCATTTGATACTTAGTAGTTTGCTTGTATTTTCAGTACTCAAGCATGCAAAAATTTAAAGTAGCTAACATAACGTCACTGACTTTATGAAACTGTCGTGAGGTTTTATACAGGCTGCATAAATGTAAACTCAGTAAGATATATTTGCAAAACCCATTAAACTCTTTAGGAGCAGATTCGCTTTGAGTATTTAACCTTCAGTGGAGTCAGAAGTCTAAGTCAGTCTCACGCCATAGTCTGTCACTGTGGTGGGTGGCTCTGTCTCCTCCAGGTAAGTGCCAAGTATCCTTGTCACACCTGGGGGACTAGGTAAGCCACGTGCAGACATTGGTAAGGTCCTTTGACCTCTAATTATGACTTGATCATGACCCTTGGATCCTTCATAAAATGCTGAATCTCCTCACCCATTGATAATAATCAATGGGTGTGGAGATTCAGCGTTTTCGATGTCTGGTAATTTACCTGTCCGTCAGTCTGATTCTATCTGGCCATCTCTATGTTTATCTGTTAGTACTGATTGTTTTACAAACACTACAATTTATAACTCTGAATATATAAGACTTCAAAATTTACATGTATAGTTATACATATAAAATTATATATTCAGAGCTTTAAAATGTGGTGTTTTTTTTTAGAAACAATCAGTACTAAGAGAGACACATACAGATGGCCAGACAGAATCAGACTGACGGACAGGTAAATTACCAGAGACATCGAAATGTAACATTGCTATGCCAGTATTCTCAGCCATATTTAACTTCCCGAAGCTGGGAATAGTAAACCCGGGTCACCTGACCCTCCTACATTCTTTAGTGATTTAGGAGGACTCATGTAGAACACTGATACTGGACCCGGAAACAAACTCGCCGCCTACATGCTGTCTAAAGTCAATGGCGTCTGGATGTTCATATGTAGAATACATACACATATACATATATATATATATGTATGTATGTATATACACACGCCAGTTTTAGTAGTCATGAATCAGTCAAAAAAATTTCATACATTTATGTATATAATATATATATAGAAATACCTACATAAAATCAGTGTTTGTTAGTACTGATGTGCAGTCTGTAACCGAGTGTAACGCTTGAGAAAATTGCAGTAATTTTTGATTGAATAAGATTTGTGCAAAATTTCACCAGCGAAGTCTCGAAAGGTTTGAGACGAAGTGATTCTAGATTCATTTGACAAAAGAGCAAGTGATAGAACTGTGAAGTTCTGTGACACTTCTTATGGCTAAGAATGAAGTAAATGTGAATTTTGTACTTTTTTCCTGTTAGAGCAAATCATTACTTTCGAAAGAGTGTTAGTTTAATAGATACAACTTGATCTTACGGCAAATTATCATGGTCATGCAGGAATTGAATGGCAGTTGATGATAACGTTCGGCTTCACAATATTTCCCTTGGCTTTGCTGGTGATTCTTGTAAAAGGGATTTTTTAAAGTTTTTTTTTTTCTCTAGGTTCACACTTATTCCACCCAGGACATATTTGGATTCATCCTTTTATTTTATTAGTGACTTAACGTATGTTGCAAAATAGAAACGAGTATAATAAGATGGGAATAACCTCAAGCACTGCCTGGGTGTATTTTACGGGTTATGGTGGAGTAGGCGTAAATACAGAGTTCTTTTTAACCCCCTTTAGCTAATGTAAACTTATTGAAGTGAAAGGAAAACTGAAAAGTCTAGCCATTCCGGTGGGGGCATTTGTTTGAATGTGGAATAACAGAAAAAAGCGTCTCACCAATCACCTTCTGTGTGTGTGTTTTTTTTTTTTTTTTTTTTTTTTGATAGAACCTTCTTGATTGCAACGTATCGCTAAATAATTTTTGTGAATATTTTTGCAATATAAAGCTAATCAATTAGGACCACGTCCGTGCCGTGTTCTTTGCAGTTGTCATGATATAATAAGAAGAAAATGCATAGCAGGAAAACGTTTCAAGACTCGAATTAGTTAAAAGCTACTGCAAAGAAATATACCATCAGGGACGATTACTGTTCATGTGAATTTAAACTTAAAAGCATTTAATCCAATTGGAACTATAGCTTAGGCATTTTATCAGATTAATCCCAGCTAACTTTAAATTTTTAATATTTTTAATTCAAGAATGTATTCTTTATTATTGAACCTTTCTCCTACCAAAGGTTGCCCAAGAAAAAAAAACATGGAAACGGCACGTCCACATTTATATAATTTTAATTTTTGTGTAGTGGATAAGCCTCATGTGCAGAAAATTTCCACAAGATTAACCTCTTCATACATCTATGCGTAACATTTTCCTTATCTATATATATTATATATATATATATATATATATATATATATATATGAATGAATCTTTGGCATATAGATAGATACTCAAGTTGTTTTTGTCTATTTTCATCATTATTGCAGTGTCGCTACCTAGGTTGCTGATCGTTCATTTGCCGTTTTGTAGAACTGTTTCCTTCCAGTCCGCCCGCGCGCCGTTTACGTGGCCTGTCATTATCGTTTCTGAACACGCCCGACCTTAGGTGAACTATGCATTACATTAACGAATATTCCGTCACTTTTCTCTCTCTCTCTCTCTCTCTCTCTCTCTCTCTCTCTCTCTCTCTCTGCGAGAGGTCTTACTGCCAGAGACTTCAGGGGTCCGCGGGCAGTACACAATGCTGACCTGCATCAGGTGATGCCAATTTTCTGATCTTTTGCAGTCGCTCCACGATTACCATTGAAAGCCTTTTCGGGTATTTTCGTATATCTACTTGCAGGTGCACGCCTGGCTGAGAATAACATGAGAGAAAGCCACATATGATTTCACTCGAAGGTTTGCTTCTAAAAGCTGTCCACGTGGGGAGAGAGAGAGAGAGAGAGAGAGAGAGAGAGAGAGAGAGAGTTATGATTTGAATCCTTTTAAGTCTGACCATCTTTGTGTGTGTGTGTGTGTGTGTGTGTGTGTGTGTGTGTGTGTTTGTGAAAGAGAGAGAGAGAGAGAGAGAGAGAGGAAAAAAAGCATGATTTGAGTCCTTAGAGTCTGACTAACTTTCCCCATGCACTTTTTTCCCTTTTTTCTCTCTCTATCTTTTTTTTTGTATCCAAATCTGGCCAATCAGTTTTTATTGGGAACAGGAGCCACGTTGTACAACTTCTAAATGAGTTTCTTTTTTTTCCCCAGCGTAGTAGTACGCTGCTTGTATTTCGTTGTCATGAATAACTGGGTGTTGCAGATCAACATGCAAATATCTTGAATTTTTATCTCGCCTTTTTTTTCTATTTTTTTTACTCTACTCCTCAGCGTAAATTTACTTGGCGCTCCCTGCATTTCGAATATCGAGTGGCAGACGCGGCGGAAAAAAGCGGAACAACAAATAAGAAATTGAAAAAAACAAAGATGCAAATTTGTGAGAGTCGTTGCGCATTCCCGCCTTCATTTGTGCTTTACGGCACAGAAGAGGAACCCGAATATTAAAGGTTAACTAGCTTTTGCAAGACTGCGAATAAAAATATACGTAATTAGAATATTTATGGATAGGCTATAATTGTTACCTATAAATCAAAGGTGGGGAGATTATACTATTCCATAACGTATATATGCAAATGTATCGAGCGCTTTAGTGGACATCGCCGTACTAGTGAATGAAATTGAATGAAATTGAATGCACATTTTTGTCACTGGGTTTGGATTAAAAGACTGCTTTGTATATGCAACTGCGTGTGCATTTTCTCTACATTTTGCGCACGCTGTTATTTCGTGCATTGTTTTGTGTGTATTTGCATCGCATAGCCGGTTAGTTTCCGGTTATTTCCTTTTTTAATCTCTGTCGCTTTTCTATTTTGTTCCCCCCTTTGGCTGTGTTCATTTATCCAATATCATATTCATTATTGAACTAAACTTTGTTTCATTGTACGCAGCATGTGAACTGGCCACCTGGCCTGCTATAGGCGGTGCCGCTGGTTTCATGCTAGCTTGACTAACTCACACCCATTCATTCTTCTTTTGTCCACCATGAAAGGAATACTGCCATTAGTGCCTCCTGATTTGTAGGGTCGATTTTAAAGATGCAGATTTGGGAGATTCCGTTCTCTCTTTCTCTCTCTCTCTCTCTCTCTCTCTCTCTCTCGCTCGTATCTTTTTGTACTTCGCTTATGATGTCGTCTTCTACATCTGTCTGTAGAATTCAAACTCTTTTTCTTTGCACCCCATGCTTGCTTATAACAAAATCATCATTCATGTCCTATATTTATTTTAATTTTTTAAATTTTTTTTTGCTTATATATATTATATATATATATATGTGTGTGTGTGTGTGTGTGTGTGTGTGTGTGTGTGTGTGTATATGTGTGTGTGTGTGTGTGAGTTCAGTATTTTAATGATACTTTCACAATACACTATTTCGCCGGCCCATTTTTCAGGCCTTTAAATTCCTTTTGTTTCTCATACAACTTTTCACTTTTCCTTCTTTGCCCTTCTTGTTATAAGTTCTCTCTCTCTCTCTCTCTCTCTCTCTCTCTCTCTCTCTGTTTCTGAATGACTTGCCGTCTACTACCTAGAGCATCTCTGTCTCTCTCTTTCTCTCTCTATCTCTCTGTCCACTCTCCCTAATCATCTCAATTGGCTAAAAGCTCCATTAATAAACACATACATATCGGCAGGGTTGGTACCCCTCAGGCGGAAGTTGCCTTGTCACCGTTTATTAAATTGTAATTATCATCATTACCTATCGTGCATGCACTTGCCCCATTGAATATTCCATGCATTTAAGATTAATTGTCCCGGTTAGACACCCCCTCCCTCCCCCTCTCTCTCTCTCTCTGTCTCCCTCCTTCCCTCCCTCTCTGGAGCTCACACGTGACCTCAAGAGGCATAGATGAGATAGGCAAAGAGATATATGTAGATGGCAGAGTAAAGGCTGTTTCTAGGTGTGTGTGTGTGTGTGTTAGAGAGAGAGAGAGAGAGAGAGAGAGAGAGAGAGAGAGAGTAATCTCAGGTACGAGGGTATAGTTCACTTGTGAACGTCAATGAATCAGTCTCCGAGGATGTGGTGCAGTTGCGTAATGCAGCTGAGTTCAGCGGAGTTAAATGTTATTTTTGGAACTTCGTTACTCAATTAGGTGAATATCTTTTGGTTGTTTTGCTTACAAATATTATGGGTATACTTATTTCTTTGCTAATATACTATGTATGTCATTCGTGCGAGTATATTTTCTTCACTCTGTGGTCAATTTTACGTTTATTTGGATGCTAGGTTCCGGTGTTTATGAATCACTGTGGTGATTATAATTCCATTTTAGCTGTTCATTCCCCTTTTCATTGTTTAGATTGCATAACGTCTCTGGGTGGTAGTTGGGTTGATATCTTAAAAAATCCAAAGCTGTTGCTTATTACTAATACTGCAGATCATGTTAATGAAGCTAGCAAAAAAAAAAAAGTAGATATACTGAAAAAATTATTTATTCCAGTTACTGTCTGGAATGGGCCTGACTGTTGACAGAGCTCAAATTCTGGGAATCATTAACTTTTACCATGGACTCGATAATTAGGGCAAGAGGTGACATCATTGCTTTTATCAGTTTATTAGAAATTAGCCTTGATTTCTTATGTCGTAATGATAAACCATGGCATTTAGGTATTGAAAATGATAATTCTGAGGAGCGTCAGCAGTTTTGATAATATTGAGTATTTATGCAACCAGTCTCTTGTTCTCTTATTACATTGGTAATTTTTTCTTATCTTAGTCTTGTTTGCAAATACATAGTGAGTGGTTGTCATGGCTAGTGCACTTTACTGGAGAGATCTAACCTGTGTATCTTGTGAGGTCATTCTGTAAATTGATTGCTTCATGCATATAATATTTTTCAAGCATTTATAGGGGCTAATACATATTAAATAAATTACCCAACATGATTCATCCTCCATATGTAAAAATGTTAGTCCTGTCTCTCTGGTTTAAAGTCATCAGTATCCTCCAGTCCAATACTTAGAAATTGTAACCAGAAATGCATTGCGTTTACTAGCATAACTAGAAAAATCACATAGGTCTAATCTATAATAATTTTACAATTCCAGATTAAATAAAGCTCAGATTTTCAACCTTTCTTGTCGTCCCAAATTTCTACTTTTTTAAAGCATAGCCTAAAATGAGAATTTTTTTCAACATAGGGAAAACTTTGATTTTTTTCTTCGAAATGTTTTTTGCAAGGATTAGTTTTTTTCATGGGTTCTTACGCTAGAAATTATAAATGGCTTTATGCAAGAGAAATTTGGCGTTTTTATTTGGTAATCCATATTTAGATCTTCCAAACTGAAATACTGAAATCATTTGCAGAACTTCTTCATGTTGTCCCTCAAGCATAGCCTATTCATATTTAGGGTTCTTGGCAGAGTATGCATATATATATATATATATATATATATATATATATATATATATATATATATATATACATCTAGCTACAATGTCCTTTAATATCTAATTCGCTCTACCTCGGAATTAATATATTTTCATATATGCTTAACCGAAGGGAAATTTTTTCACGATAATAGATTTGCATTGGTCCCGGGCGCGAACCCAAGAAGACATTCAAATCCAGGACGTCAGTGGAAGCTCTTACCTACCCCACCACCGCGAGAGGCATAAGTTTATGACGTCTCACCCTCAAATACCTTTCGCGCTCAGGTAATTCGTTGGTTTGGAGACAACATCAACCCTCCTCGACTCCGGTGGCGTTGTAGTACTTATGACAGCATGTAGCCAATATATAAGTCATATCACATTACCGTGATTCATATACATACATCGAGCTACAATGTCCTTTAATATCTAATTCGCTCTACCTCGGAATTAATATATTTTCATATATGCTTAACCGAAGGGGAATTTTTTCACGATAATAGATTTGCCTGGTCCCGGGCGTGAACCCAAGAAGACATTCAAATCCAGGATGTCAGTGGAAGCTTTTACCTACCCCACCACCGCGAGAGGCATAAGTTTATGTCGTCTCTCACCCTCAAATACCTTTCGCGCTCAGGTAATTTGTTTGGTTTGGAGCAAGGCCAATATGTGAAAATATATTAATTCTGAGGTAGAGCGAATTAGATATTAAAGGACATTGTAGCTCGATGTATGTATATGAATCATGGTAATGTGATATGACTTATATCTTGGCTACGTGTTGTCATATGTACTACAACGCCACCGGAGTCGAGGAGGGTTGATATCTCCAAACCAACGAATTACCTGAGCGCGAAAGGTATTTGAGGGTGAGAGACGACATAAACTTATGCCTCTCGCGGTGGTGGGGTAGGTAAAAGCTTCCACTGACGTCCTGGATTTGAATGTCTTCTTGGGTTCGCACCCGGGACCAGGCAAATCTTTATCGTGAAAAAATTCCCCTTCGGTTAAGCATATATGAAAATATATTAATTCCGAGGTAGAGCGAATTAGATATTAAAGGACATTGTAGCTCGATGTATGTATATGAATCACGGTAATGTGATATGACGTAATATATAATATATATATAATATATATATATATATATATATATATATATATATATAGATATATATATATATATATATATATATATATATATATGTGTGTGTGTGTGTGTGTGTGTGTGTGTGTGTGTGTGTGTGTGTGTGTGCTCGCGCGCGCGCATGCGACTTTGTGTGGTACGTATGTATGTAAGTGTGTGTATATATGTATATATATATATATATATATATATATATATATATATATATATATATAAAACATACGACTGAAGGGATAAAAAGAATATTTATAAAAGGTGAGGTTCTTTGTCTTAGAAAGACCTAAATCTGATAAGCATTCATCTTCCACATAAGTATGTGAAAGATGAATTGTTTGTCCGAGCTCTGTGGATATATTGCCTTGAGGGATTTGAAAAGAGTTCCAGTAAAAAGCAAAAATTATAAAAGAACGTCCATTTACTTCACTTGCTTTAAATGAAAGTGATTTTTTTTAGTCTACCATCATTAACGCTGCTATAGTGTAATCCTTAAGTATTATTGCAATCTTAAATAATGATAATGTTAAAAACCTCACCATTTTAGGCAGACCCAATATTATCCGAGCTAGTATCCTGCACAATGATCTAATTTAGCATAACCAGTTATATTTCTTCTTGTAATTTTCTCCATTCTGTTTTAAGCACGAGGAAAGTAGTTGAACATCAATGTAATAAATTTCACTGACTCAGAAGGAAAACAAGTAAGAATTAATTTTAAGAGAATAAAGCAAATAACAAGAAGAATCAGAGAAAAGGAGGAGTAGGTTTAAGAAAGTTAATTATCTCTGTGAAACTCGCGGACGCGCACGGTTGAGGGACAATCTGTACATTGCGCGTGACAGCTGTTACTCTGTCGAAGACCCAGTTTTCAGAGGTGGCTCTTAACTGCCGGCTAAATTAACAAACCTCAAAAACTTGTTACGTTGCAGAAAAAGTCTCCGTCATTTATGCTTTTTTCCTGCAGCACAGTCCATTCATACTCTATCTTTTTAATGTGAAGTTCACACTAATTCGTTTTTGACGGAGTCGAGTATTTATTTTACAGAAGATTTTCCTGCTACCGCCATTTAGTATCTCTACTCGCCTATCTCTCTCTCTCTCCTCTTCCTTCTAGTCTCTCTCGCTCTCTCTCTCTCCTCTATCTCTTTTCACACCGATTCTATTCATCTCTCTCTCTCTCTCTCTCTCTCTCTCTCTCTCATCTTACGTTTCCATTATTCGTATTTTCATTAAAAGATGTGTGTGTGTGTGTGTGTGTGTGTGTGTGTGTGTGTGAGTGATTCTTTTTCTTTTAGATAAAAAGAGCGAGAGAAAGTGAAGTGGAAAAAGTACAAAGTGAGTGGTAATGACGTCAGCCGTATGCAGTACACGTTGATAGTGACACATGCTAAAAATGAGACCGAGTATAGGCTATATCTTGACAAACGGAACTAAAACCGGATGTGCGGCCTCAAAGGGAAGGATTGTTTATTATGAAACTCAACAAAGAATGGCATTCTCTTTTAATAGCGGCGTGCAAAAGTAAGCAAAAGAATTGAATGGGTTTTCCCGATGAACTATTTATTTTACTTGTATTTCAAATACGACCTAAGTGCCGTGTCTTATCCGTTCGCTTTTTTTGTCATTGTAACGAATAAATATGGCCGCGCGGCGTATGTTAATGGAAACATGTATAACTATCATCAATATCTAAAAGAGGCGGCTGATAGGGAGGCCGAACGAACGGAAAACTAGTATAAATGATAAATAGACAGACCAAGGGGAGAGAGAGAAAAATGGCATGCCCTTGTGAAATGTGGACGGATTGGTTGAGAGAATTCCAGAGGAGGACCAGTCTGGAACAGAGAGAGAGAGAGAGAGAGAGAGAGAGGAAAAGAAACTGTATGTTTTTTCATTAGCAGAAATACATGCCTTATTTGAAAACTGTGTATATATGTACTATATATATATATATATATATATATATATATATATATATATATATATATATATATAATATATATATATATATATATATATATATATATATATATATTCGTTATAATAATTATTGTCCTTCATTGACTGAAATTGGTTGATGGATCAATTTCTCTAGACACTATTTGCAAGGTTTTTTTTGACGTGCCTTGCAATTCATGTTGTTCTTAGGTGAATCACGCATAAAACACCGCCATACCTCTGGCGTAGAAGAACGGATACATTCTCCTTGATTAGAATAACTCTGTCCACATTTTTAATTAAGATTTCCTCATATGAAATAGTGATATGGATATCATTTTTTTAATTATCGTAAACCAAAACAACTTGTGGTTGTTGATTACAATCCAGGAATGCTTGTAATCTTCTTCAGTTGTTTCATTTTCTATGACACACTGATATTCTCTTAGTGACTTTTGGTTTGTATAATAATTATTCTGATTTGTCTCTGAGTTACATTTATTCTGATTTGTCTCTAAGTTACATCAACTTAGTCCCTAGGGAGGGACTAAGTTGATGCAAAATGTAAGAAAACAAGTATTTTCTTATTTTCAATATCTAGGACAGCTGGAATACGATAACTACATTACTTATGATTTTGCAGTATCCTGGAATTGCGCTTAGACCTCTACAGGGTTATTATACATTTCCATAGTCTCTGTCTAATGATCGGTGGTTCTCGAAAACGCAGGTAATGAAATCTCTTTGCCATTCTTTTGTATTTGCTATTTCATCGTTGAAGTAATGTGGATGTTTCCATTTCCTTTTACGTCATTTATGTTTTTATTTTGAATTGTATCCTTATCTTTTACAGTATTTTTTCCTATATTTTGAGTTGTTTTGGTTTTTTTTAACTATTTTTACTTTGCTTCAAGTATTCCACTATTTTTGCTGAATTTTGAGGGTTGTCAATATCTTTTGCGTTTTTGTTAATGCTGTTAACAATATCTTTTGACGGCTCCATATTTAAATGATTTTTTCTAATTTCTTAATTATATCCTCATCTTTGACATTTTTGGAGGTGTGTCCATATCTTTGCTGCTTTTGAGTTGTGTTGAAGTATATACTGTGCTTGTCAGTGAGAGTTGAATTTTGTCATTTGCTAATTGTTTTCAAAGCACTAGATAAGTGTTTTCGAATTTTGCAGATAAAGATGGGTAAGCTGTAACCTTTTTTTTACAGCCTTGTTGAATTTATTCTCTCTCTCTCTCTCTCTCTCTCTCTCTCTCTCTCTCTCTCTCTCTCTCTCTCTCTCTCTCTCTCGTCCTTGGACGAAACAAAAATTGTTGACAGTGTTAATGTTTTGAAAATCTCAGCTGAAATTGAATTAATTACTTTAAATTGGATTTGTTTTGCTTAGGCTATTGCACGTCTTCGTTAAGATAGCTTTATTGAATGGTGAACATATTCCGCTGTTTCCCAATTGCTGCTCGGTAATTCAGTAAATTTTGTTCTAATTTTTGCGTTCTTATAGACTGTGTGTATGCAGAAATCATTTTGGCCAGTGTTTCCTAATTTTGAAAGTTAAAATGCAATAGTTGTTATTTTTGGTTACATTTTTTGTTTCAAACTAAGAAGAGCATTGCTTAAACTTATTTTCTGTTCATAGTTGTTCTCAAATGATTAAGCCATCCTTTATAAGAACAATAACAATAACAAGCTTGTTACAAAGTGTAAGTAAAAAGAAGTGGGATAGAACAGGTAGTAAACAAGCGTTAAGTTACTTTCTGCGTGTCTGAACTATATTTATTTACTTTTGTGGCCCAGTGAATGTGATCCTATGTTATCGGTAAGTGCACCCCCCCCCCCCCCCCCCCCCCCCCCCCTTTTATTTTGTATGTAGCGTGCGTTTTCGTATTGGGCAAAATTATATATGAATATCTGGCATCTCTTTTTCTGAGATGTATAAGAGCTTCTAAATTCTTTTATGGTGATATTGATTTTATTTGTCATGATATCCTTCCCAAATGCTTTTGATAAATTTGATTTCATAATCGCACCAGAGCACTCCAACACTTTCCCTAAATTTTATTAAGAACATTCAAAAAATGAAATGTTCCTTGTTTAGACTTTGAAAAATTGTAGCTCCTGACAATTATTTATAAAGCCTCGAGCACTGTTAGCACGACACAATAATACTCTACGAGAGACGGATGGTAACAGGCATTTCTATGGCATTACCGCCTGTTATTGAATCTTTTATCAGATTCAAGGCGGTTGAAACGTGTGTGAGTTTGTGTGCCCGATTTATAATTTTCAGTATTTATGTACTAGGACCTGTAGACACAAAGGCTTGCGTATAAACATTTTATTTAGGCTGAAAAATAAAATTAACATTTTTGAATGATTGATGGAAATGGAATAATAATGAAAATTTTAGGTGTTAGAACTATAAAGTTCATGAATTTCCCTTCTTTAACTCGGCTAGATTTCCTTGAGAACTTACCATACAGATGGCCAAATGCAATTATATAGTAGGTATAAATAATAAATATAAATTTATTAAATGGCCCTCTCCAGTTCTCAGAGCAGTAGATATGACTTTATTCCACATTTTCTTAATTTCATCAACGTTATATTAAGGAGAGAGGTATAGTTATGTGGAAAATGTATTTGTGATGTTTAGCGAAGCTATATAGTTTTGAAAAATGTGGCCACTTCTCTCGTGAAATGAAAATCGGAGGAGGAATAAACGAACCCCGTTATAACTAGTGGAATTTCAACCATTTAAAGAAAAATAGTTTCTCAGTTTTACACTTAGATATAAATTTTTTTTTATATTTTGCTGTTTCTCAATTTTGTAATTAAACTTTACTTCATGTGAAAAGTATGAAACTCGTTCTCCCTTCAAACGTTTGTTTTCATTTCAATCACAGCCATATTTTCTTGAAATGGATACCTTTACGCCTCATTCTAATATCCTGGGAAAGACGAAGGACATTACCGTATTTATAGACGTTAAGTAATTTATTAAAAAATCTGGAATAAACATCGACTTTGTGCCTTGAACTCTTCAAAACATAGGTCCACATAACAAGGTAATTTTCAAATAGATTACTCTCATATACATTCAAGTTTACCATGAAATGATAATGTCTTGTTCCCCAAAAAAGTAAAAAAAAATCACTGCTAATATCAGGATCTATTTGAGAAATGAGGTGTTGCATATTAATAATCTTGTGATCTAGATTAGCGGAAGGAACTGCAGTGTTTTCGTAAATTTAATAAGTCCTGTGGAAATCTTAATCACCTCGAGAGAGAGGTAATTACAACCTTGATTAGAATATAATTATCAATTTCATCCTCCTGCCAGGTAAACAGAGAGAGAGAGAGAGAGAGAGAGAGAGAGAGAGAGAGAGAGAGAGAGAGAGAAAGGGGGGGAGGTTGTTGTTGCGTGAGGGAGAATGGTTGATTTTCCTCTTTCTCCATCACCTAATTAGCTCTGAATATGAGTAATAATTTATATTCAAGAGAAGTTTAGTATTGAGGTTGCTTGATCATAAGTTTGATATTAAACAAGCTCTGCCTCCTTTTCATATTTATTCATAGCAACCATTTCATCATTTGATAGCTACCTACAGATTACTTTGTGACATGTAATTACTTTTCCTAGCGTTGTATTATTTTAGTTTTGAGAAATTTGATATTGTACTCTAGTACGAGCCTAACAGCTTTACAGCTACATATTTTTTTGTTTTTCATTGTTTGTCATGGTTGAGGTTTTCCAGAAAATTCAGGATATACAAACTTTTAACCACACAGTCAGTTAGAGATATAAATTATTAGAAAGCGGTCCTTCATATTTTCGTATAAATAGGTTAATTGTTTTGTGGATCATGTATCTAGGATCGTTTTTCGATTGACAAGGCTTCGCTGATAAATACTTCACATAGAAATCATTAATGAAAACTTTAGTAAAAATTAAATGTGTTCGTGCATGTAAGATATTTAAGCAGCTATCCACATTTATATACCAACGAAAAGAAGGTATAGCTTATGTAGTCACAGAGCACCATGTTTAACGAAACAGTATTGTTACACGTGAAAATGTGGACCCCATATATTGTTTAAATTTTGTGATGAAAAGTTTTCAGGCATTTCATAGTTAATAAATGTTCATAGTGCTTTTCTGAAAGAAAACAATTACATTACATTTTATCATCCCATTTTCTTACATTGATTCGTATGTCCGTTTCACCGATATCTGTTCGGGTTGTTCTCGGGGGCCACTTTATGAATGTTTTCGTTCTTTCGCGCAAATATTTTTGTACAGCTCGTCTGCAATCAACATGAAAATACGAGAGAGAGAGAGAGAGAGAGAGAGAGAGAGAGAGAGAGAGAGAGAGAGAGAGAGAGAGAGTTTTTTTATTTTGTTTTTTGTTCATTGTGAACATGACTTATCAGAAGTCATGTTCACAATGAATTCAACACTTTTCTCTGAAAAATAATATAGTCCCGCATCGAATATTAAGATTATTTCGTCAGTCCCCCTTTCCTAAATTAGATTTTAGATTCATAGATGTTTTTCATTTCAAATTACTTTTCCGAGCAGTAGACAGTTTTATTGCAAGTGACATGTCCTCAAAACACACGTATTGTTAATTTGCAACAAAACACCGGTCCGGGAAGAGCGTTGATTATGCTTTTGATTGCTTTTAACGTCGTCCTCCTATGAAAGATTACGGCCTCGTATCTCTGGTAACTTAGTGAATAGTTGCTTTGATTAACACTCTCCATTCCGCAGGAGAGTCGAGGAAGAGACAAATGTAAACAATGTATAATGTTGCATATTAATCCCTTGCAGTGTGCAACAGAACATATATGGTAGTCCACATAATCTTTATATAACATATATTGATCGTTTATCACGGACCCAAACACCGGCGGCTCTGGCTTCAATACGAGTGAAAATATTTGCGGGCTGAAACTGAAAACTATAAAGAAAGGAACAATAAAAACATTAATTGGGTAATCTGTTTTTACCTCGTTATATTAATTGCCCTTTCCATTAGTTATAGAGGCTGTACATCAACGAACAATTAATAATAATTACAACAGATGAATAAAAAAAACCGTACGCTAAATAGAAACCCTCGAAACCGAAACCGGTAAATGGATATAAAGGCTGCAGAGCGATGGAAAACAATGAAAGAGAGAGAGAGAGAGAGAGACAGAGAGAAAGTGTGTGTGAGAGAGAGAGAGAGAGAGAGCTGTTTGTTCAGCATGTAAAAACATACACGCACACGTGCAAAAAATGCTCACAATTGTGTGTTGTGTCTGTGTACTATTTTTTAATATATATATATATATATATATGTATATATATATATATATATATATATATATATATATATATATATAATATATATATATATGTGTGTGTGTGTGTATGTGTGTGTGTGTGTGTGTGTATTTTATATATAATAATATCTATATATATATATATATATATACTTATTTATTTATTTATTTATTTATGAATTTCACAAGCATATACAAGTCATGCCCACATGTGCCAACGTGTTCGTGTTGTTATACATGTATGTGTGTTTTCGAATACTCATACATATAGTAGAAACGCACATTTGGCCATGCATGTTCTAGAAGGATTAGTGCATAGACCCTCCTGTGGTCGGGAAGACTCAATTAAATACTGGTGTCCCTGAGATCTGGCTTTGCAGAATATTTTTCCAAGATAGTTTTATTGTCTTTTATTTTTAAGGGGAAGCCTCACTCTGTATACATCTTCTATTGAGTTTTGGTGTCAGAAATAATGTCAGGTATTCAATTTGTAAGCGGAAATATTTTTATGACGAAGGAAGCACTAAGTTTATTGGGTGTCATTTTGGGCATATTTAGATAGCAGGGGCAATTCTTAGGTCTGTCTGTGTGTATGTATATTAACACACCCACGATATATTTGCGCACACACACACACACACACACACACACACACACACACACACACACACACACACGACCACAACCATAAAGGGTATCCTCTGACAGGGTGTCACCGGAAAAGAAACAATTCAGTGGTTCGGCTTTGCGTTCATAATTCAACTGCACAGTCATAAATGAACCACCTGTGCCACCTCATACTTCAAAACTCAAAGCTCATCTGCAGCATGTGAAACCCTACACACACTAATCAGTCCACCTTCATCTTGCACGCACTCTCCGTAGGCCCTTCTCTCTTTCCCATTAATCCTTTTCACCAACCTATGGTGCTCCCTTGTTTCCACCTGATCTTACCATCTCATTATTCTCTTATTCACTTGTACGTGTACCACATTTCTTTGTATTTCAATTCTTGCTCCATTAGTACAACTTATAATCCCTTCAATATTTCCTCCAAACCCTCAATCTGTTCTGTCATATGGTACTTATAGGACCATATATGTCATGTATAGTGTTTCCCTTAACTTCCAAACTTCTCTCATAACTATTTCACTAAAAAAAAATCGGTGGTTGTATATACCCTTGTCAATATCTAAGCCAGATTTTTACCCTCAGTAATTTGAATTACTTTGACTTCTACAGGGAGCAGAAATTGTTCTTACCCACTTCTCTACAACTTGCCCCTCATCCAGATAGCTTTTATAATCTGCTAAATTCTCTGTCACAGTACAGTGTTTCCACAGCACTGCATCATATTGCCTGTAATTCCATCAGTTCTTAATGTCTACACATTTCAATCTGTTACAACCTCAGCAGTCTCTTTTTAAAAGGATTCTCAACCTTATTATTATTATTATTATTATTATTATTATTATTATTATTATTATTATTATTATTATTATTATTATTATTATTATTATTATTATTAATGTTCCTGAAAGTTGTTTTCAATCTTCCATGGTTTTGCCATACTTCATTAGACTAGAGTTTACTTCTTACTGAATGCCGATGTTAATGCTTCAGTCCTCTATACCTCTTCTAGCATTTTACCTGTACCAATTTATTTTTTTCATAACAATCTCAAGATTGATTATAATTCATTAACAATTCTGGTTTTTATCAAATGTGTATATTTGGACTGAGGATGCATCTATTAAGTTTAATGATCTGAAGAACCAATATTTGTTCATCTGTCTTCTTTCCCATGCAGTTCTTAAATAGTGTACGTATTAGTATCTGACTTCTGCCAACATTTCAGGTTATGTTCGCGTTCAGGTCTGCCGTTGCGAGAGAAAGGTTAGTTGTGATATTCTACAGTAAATTCTCCATTTGAGGTCATGTATTGATTGCCCTTATTTGCCTATGCTAGAGATATTGCTGTCATTAAGTATGTAAATTTTTCAATTATTCAGTCTGAAGTAGTTCTTTTATAACAATCAATCTTCTTGTCTCTAGTACCCTTTTTGGAGGCTTTTTCACTTTTATCTGTTTCTGGAATTGAATTGTGTTCTCAGTTTCAGTTTGCTTTTATTTGAAAAATAAAGCCAGTCCGTGATGTTTAGTATATTGCAAACCAGCAGATTTAAAGATAGTGAACACGAAGGAGAATTTAGAAGAGCCTAATATGTGTTTTGCAGAGTCCACTCTTGTGATGAAGTATTTACCGATTACAGTAACGTGAAAACTGTCAGCAAAGGACATTGGATTCATATATTTTTCAATCAGGTTTTGTAAATCGGGCGACCATGATAGAATAGTGGTTTTAGCGAAAAACTGGAAGTAATTGCTAGTAACGAGAAGCTACAAGAACAGTTACAATTTACCTTGGAATGTTATATTTCGAGGCCAGTAATGAATGTAATGAAAATAGTACAATGAATAATAGTCAGATGGAGCACTTCTTATGATAGAGCGTCACGCAGAATCTTCTAAACTCGTAACCAACATATAAACTCTGAATGTATGCAACCTCCAACAAGCAGATACACTAATACGTTACAAATAACTGAATATAACCCTTAGTGTGTTGTTAACAGATAGACAGTAAAATTCCTCCAATCAAATATGCGGATTGATAGAAAAATAATTTGAGTCGACCCATAAGGTAAACTGACTCTGGCCAGTCAATAAATATCCATGTTTTAGAATATAACATCTGCGTATGTATGTTAAGTGCTAACTGAATTTATGTATATGGGCATTCAGAATGTTGTCCGCATTATTGACACACACCTGCAACAAGAAAAGCATAATGGAGATAAAGTGCAGAACTGAAACTAGGAAGATGGAGCGGCCGATGTTGATATATATAATGGATGAAAGGAAGTAGGACATTCGTGATGTAAGATGTGAATTATGAATAAGTAACGCAAGAAGGTAAAATGTGGTGTAAAAGACGGAGAAGTAACTTGCAGTGCTGTTAGAAGCTAAAGTGGGATTGTATGAGAGGATTGTTAGGCCAACTTTCCGTTCACAGGCGTAAAACGTGATTTTTTTTATTTAAAAAATGGTTAAAAGTGTGGATATGAACTTCTTGTGCACTATAAATGGCATAAGAATATAAAGAATGAGGTACTTGGGAATACATGAAAGTAATAGAAATGTTTGAGAAGGGATAAAAGTGATAGAAATATTGTAGAAAGGATAAATGTAATAGAAATGTTGGAAAAAGGATAAGAGTGGTAGAAATGTTGGAGAAATGATAAAATTATAGAAATACTGGAGAAAGGAAATAAGTGATAAAAATGTTGAAGAAAGGAAATAAGTGAGAGAAATGTTCGAGAAAGGATAAAAGTAAAAGAAATATAGGAGAAAGGATAAGAATAATAGAATTGCTGGAGAAGGATAAAAGTAAAAGAAATGTAGGAGAAAGGATAAGAATAATAGAAATGTTGGAGAAGGATAAAAGTGATAGAAATGTTGGAGATAGATAAAAGTAAAAATAATGTTGAAGAAACGATAAAAGTGATAGCAATGTTGGAGAAAGGATAAAAGTAATAGAAATGTTGGGGGAAGGATAAAAGTGATAGAAAGTTTGGGGAAAGTATAAAAGTGATAAAAATATTGAAGAAAGGTTAAACGAGATAGAAATGTTGGAGCAAATATAAAAGTTATAGAAATGTTGGGGAAAGGATAAAGGTGATAAAAATATTGAAGAAAGGTTAAACGTGATAGAAAAAATATATCTTAGTTTAACAGACCACTGAGCCGATTAACATCTCTCCGAGGGCTGAAGGTCCGAAGGATTAGATTTTTTTTACATAGTTAGGAACCAATTTGTTTCTTAACAACGGGACCTACAGCTTATTGTGGGATCCGAACCACTTTATATCGGGAAATTAATTTCTAATAACCAGAAATAAATTCCTCAGATTCCACACTGAGTGGCAGCGGGAAGATAGCTCGGGCTACCAGAATGTTAGGCGAGAAAGAAACCCACTCATCCAGTGAGGAACTAAACGTGATAGAAATGTTGGATAAAAATGATACAAATGTTGGGGAAAGGATAAAAGTGATAAAAATGTTGGAGAAAGGATGTGATAAAATTGTTTAGAAAGCATAAAAGTAATAGAAATGTTGGAGAAAGGATAAAAGTAATAAAAATATTGGAGAGGGGATAAAAATAACAGAAATGTTGGGGAAAGAATAAAGGTAATAGAAATGTTGGAGAAAAAGAATATAGTAGAAATGCTGGAGAAAGGATCGCAGTGATGTAAATGTTGGAGAAAGAATAAAAGTGGTACATGTGCTGGAGAATAAATAAAACTAATAGAAACGATGGAGAAAGGATAAAAGTAATGGAAATGTTGGAAATAGGATAAAAGTAATAGAAATGGAGAAAGCACAAAAGTGATAAGAAATGTTGGAGGAAAGATAAAAGTAAAACAATGGTTGGGGAAGTATAAAAGAAATATAAATATTGGAGAAAGGATAAAAGATAGAAATTTTGGAGAAAAGATAAAACGATAGAAATGGTGGAGAAAGGATAAAAGTGATAGAAGTGTTGGAGAAAGGATAATAGTTTGTAAGAAATTGTTTGGAGAAAGGATAAAAGATAGAAATGTTGGAGAAAAGATAAAACGATAGAAATGGTGGAGAAAGGATAAAAGTGATAGAAGTGTTGGAGAAAGGATAATAGTTGTAGAAATGTTGGAGAAAGGATACAAGAGATAGAAATGTTGGAGAAAGGATACAAGAGATAGAAATGTTGGACGAAAGGATACAGAAATAGAAATGTTGGAGGAAAAACGGATACAAAGAAGATAGGAAATTGCTTGAGAAACGGATACATAAGACTAGAAATGTGAGAAATGCGGATATCAAGAGATAAGAAAATGTTGGAGAAAGGATAACAGTGGTTAGAAATGATGGGAAAGGTTAAAAGTGATAAAAATTTTGGAGTAATGGTAAATGTAATAGAAATGTTGGAGAAAGGATAAACGTGATAGAAATGTTGGAGAAAGGATAAAAGTGATAGAAATGTTGGAGAAAGTATAAAAGTGATAGTTGCGTTGGAGAAGGGATAAAAGTAATAGAAATTTTGGAGAAAGTATAAAAGTGCTACAAATGTTGGAGAAGGATAGTGACATAAATGTTTGAGAAAGGATAAAAATAATAGAAATGTTGGCGAAAGGTTAATAGTAATATAAATGTTAGATAAAGGATAAAGGTGATAGAAATGTTAGATAAAGGATGATTGTACATAGAACATTGGAGAATGGATAAAGGTAATAGAAATATTGGTGGAGGGATAATGGTAATAGAAATGTTAGAGTGAGGATAAAAGTTATAGAAGTGCTAGAGAAAGGATAAAAGTGATAAGAATGTTGTAGGAAGAATAAAATTAAATGTCGAAGAAAGAATAAAAGGGATAGAAATGTTGGCGAAAGGATAAAATTAATAGAAAGTTTGGAGATATATAAAATTGCTAAAAATGTTGGAGAAAGGATAAAATTAATAGAAATGTTGGAGAAAGGTGAAAGTGCTAAAAATGTTGGAGAAAGGATAAAAGTAATAGAAATGTTGGAGAAATGATAAAAGTAAATAGAAGTATTGTTGGATAATGAATAAAATTGATAGAAATGTTGGAGAAAATATAAAATAATAGAACTATTGGAGAAAGGTAAAAGTGCTAAAAGTGATGGAGAAAGCATAAAAGTGATAGAAATGTTGGAGAATGGACAAAAGTAATATAAAAGTTTGAAAAAGTATAAAAGAAATGGAACTGTTGGAGAAAGGATAAAAGAAATAGAACTGTTGGATAAAATATAGAAATGTTGGAGACAGGATAAAGGTGATAGAAATGTTGGAGAAAGCCTTAAAGTGATAGAAATGTTAGAGAAAGTATAAAAGTAATAGAAATGTTAGAGAAAGATATATATAGAGCTATATCTATACACGTATGTGCGTTTGGAAAGCAAAAAACTAAATGCTGAACTGAATAGCATTCTTAAACGAATCTGTGGCGGGAAGCAAAATGTGAATAGTCAGATTGTATCACAATTAACACAGGCGAGGAAGAGGATATACTGTTGTAAAGAAATAACTACATATGCACGCATGGTATCTTGGAGAGACATGGAGTTATGTACATTTGTTGAATTAAAGTAAAATGGAATGTCGAGCGGACAGGTTGACATTTACTAGAGAAAGCATTTCGTTATATATACGAAAGAATGTATGATTTACTTCTCTGAGAGAGACAATTGAACGGACATAAATTACACAAAATAGTATTGCAGGCGAAAGAATCTCTATATACTTCCTGGAGAGCGGGATGGCTGGAGTAAAGCAAAGAAGCAAACAGATTAGAACAGCAAACGTATTTTCTAAAGCTGACAGTCATACAAAGTCTCTTCCGCGCAAGCGAATTGGAATCGTCTGAAAATACATTATTGGCGAAAAGCGTGTAAATACATCATCACCGGTCAGGCCAATGAAAAGTGGAAGCGAACGGACACGACCGTAAAAGAGGAAGGCAAGGAAATTGCACTTCAGTGGCAACTAGAGCAGTATTAATTTAGAAAATACAATGACCCGACAGGGATTCGCTCGTTTTTTGTTTTTTAGCTCTTGAACAAACACGTCGGATTGACATGGACATGCTCGTGATGCTTCATAAAAAAAAAAATACATGGAAACTAGCAGAACAAAGTTCTGGAAAATAAAAATGCTTAGATTGGTCCGGCACGTAATATATGAAGACTGCCACTTGATCACATTATATTCCCTTCACGGAATATTAAAGGGATAACTAAACATCCGCATTCGAAAGCAGAACAATTTCGCGCACACTAATAAATAGACAAGACCGACCGACTGTCAGATAGAGAGCAAGAGAGAGAGAGAGAAAAGAGAATAGAAGCAGAGAGAGAGAGAGGAAAAGGGGAACAAGGAGAGAGCGAGAGAGAGAGAGAAAGAGAATAGAAGCGAGAGAGAGAGAGAGAGAGAGAGAGAGAGAGAGAGAGACTGCGTGGACATCGAAAATGAACCGCTAATCATATTCTTCGGCATCCCTAACAACATCAGAGAGGCCGGGAGAGAAGGCCGGCCCTGGTGGGGGATCTCATTGGCACTTCCCTCACCGGATTTTCATAATGCAATTTGCAATATCAATTTCTCTGGCCACGGGCCGCAGCGCTTTGTACTTTCCATGAATATTATAACAGCCGCGATGGGGCTTAATTGGGGTATGAATATATCTTGGGCCGCCGAGACGAGTGTCCGGCGATGATGATGATGATGATGATGATTATGATGTAGGCGGAGACTTCTCTCTCCTACATATTGCAGAATCTGGAGGTAATTAGTCGGTGAATTTTCAGTATGTAATTTATATCTTATTTCGACTTTTACTCATTTATCTCATTTTCATTAGTTACTGTAAACAGTTCTTTATTTCGCGATTTCCTAAATCCGAGTAATAATTTTGTAATATTATTCATTTGGTGCTTCACCTTCATTATCGCTGTGCTTTGATCTCTCCGGCGCAGGAGAAATTCATCCCCGAGGTGTTTCATTTTTATTTCCGTTCTTCAGTCTCGTAATTATATTGAATTACCATACATTTAACGACATTGGCATTATCGTAAATCGTATTGAGGTTATTTCCTTTAATGAATTAGGTGCGGTGTTGATAATGAGAGAAGGTACGGTCACGTCCTTGCTTTTCATATTAATATGTTTCCTTCGTTTGTTCATTTAGAGGTAGAAGTGACGATGATGAAGGCACTGAAGACTCTCAAGGTTTGCTAACCGATTGATTTTTAAAAGAATTGACGTCTTCCCATACTTCTGTATTATTATACATATTAAGGCCATCACATATCAATTTTAAAATCTATCTTGACCATGCCACACACTTATTTGATACATAGTGTGATGATTTGTTATTTAGTTTGAATTATCAGCATTTAGATACCTCTGGCTAACGCTTTTGTGTTGTGTTGTGCTATTGCTGATAATATTGGAAAGGAGATTTATCTCGCCCTTTTCTTTAATTACCTTGACCCACGTCAACAAAGTGAATATGGTCTGATTACCGTATATACAGACTCATTACATATACAGCAAATCGTCTCGGTCATCATCAAGATTTCCGTGTGAGTGCCAGATGCTTGAATTATTCATGTGTGTGTATATGTGCGTGTGTGTTTGTGTGTGTAAAACTTGTACGTTGGTGACGTTATGAAAGAAGATGGAGGAAGAGCAAGACGTGTAGGAGTAAGATGACCTTATAAGAGAAAAGTGCGGAAGTGGAAAGGGGAATGGCAGATGTTAGCAGATTATATGTTAATTAGTAATTACTCAGGAGTTCAGATATGGCCCTTAATTTTTTGTGTCTTGTTAAAGGATGAAGTTGAAAGCGTATGTCAGCAAAGGCAAGACCATGAGTGCATGTGAAATCCGGAGATTACACAGACGCTCATTGCCATGCAGAGAGGAATGGTTGAATGGACGAGGAAAATATCAAGTTGCAACATTTGCTCATGTTTAGTACTACTTGTGGAAAGATGCATAACGTAAGACAAAGTATCCAGAGTAAGTTGCGCAAGAAAAGAAGCTGGTATTCTCAAGTATAGAGTTCGAGAAACAGATGTGGTTAGAGAGTGAACTTTCCGGAAATGAGAAGAAAAGTGGGTAGGCCTCACCTCAAAGGGAACGATAAGACTTACATACTGTAGAATGGAAGATGATAAGGACCACTGAAAACAGTAGGCAAGGTGTTCCAAAGCTCGGTAGCAGAGGGAAAGGAAACAGTGACGGACTTCAACACACACACACACACGATAAATTTGGGGGTAGGTGGTCTTACGCTTTTTTTTGTCACTTAAGAAGAACAGGAACTATTCCACCATCTTTCTGAAAGGAAAGAGTGGTCAATAGAATACTCACATAAAAACGAAGAAAAGCCAGTATTAGGATGAGAGGGAGAGGATGGAAAGAATCAAGGACAGGGCCTTAGATTGAACGAATCGCCATTGATGATTTCGTATCCAGAAGGTAGACGAAAAATATTAACGAAAACATTAAAACAGTTAGATAAGGGCTTCTTGAAGCTTCAGTGAGTGGAAGAAGAAGTAAACTTGCCACATAGAAACGAGCACCCAATTATGCTTATGTTACAGAGTAGGTGAATGGCAGTGACGTTATGTTACAGAGTAGGTGAATGGCAGTGACGTTATGTTACAGAGTAGGTGAATGGCAGTGACGTTATGTTACAGAGTAGGTGAATGGCGGTGACGTGATGCTTGTGAAGTTGTCGTGTGTATGATATAGCTACGAAGCTTTGGAAGATTTTATACAGGTGTTTCCTGCCGGAATCAGATTAAGATTAACAATGGAATTAACGTTAATTTTTCCTCCGGAACAAGGATAAGTAAGGTTTGTGATGTTTTGACACATACATATATACATATTGATGTGTGCGTTTACACATGAAATTTTTAAGTGCAGTCAAGAAGTTAGGCTAAGTGTACACTCTCTCTCTCTCTCTCTCTCCCCTCATCATCCACTTCCCCTTGTGACATGCTAGTCGTGTAGTACTTTGGGTGGCAACCCAAGGAACTCTTATTTGTTCGGGGAGAGGAGCATTATGGTGGCGTTCCTTACAAATCCAGTTTGCCTCTGCGGACCTAACCAGTGAATAATGTACCCACGTTGTTATTAGATCAGGTACCTAACGCGTCACAGCTGGGTACGGAGAGAGATCAGAATTAAGAAGGAAGGATAGAAATAACAGAGGAGAGTGATCAAGGGTTATTTAATGTATACATCATTATCATTATATCCAGCCTCAGCAAAGGTAACAATCAACACCTTGGGATTTATCCGCCTTCTTCATCTCCGAAACAACTGATTTGTGGATGAATTTCATCCGAATCTGGAACGAACTTGCTTACAGATTATTCTGTTCTGTGAGCTCTTTGGTGACCTTTTTCATGAAATGTTTTCTGTTCCGTTACTATATGAACATTTCACGCTGAAATACCGCAAATTAATCCACTTGATTGGTAGCAGGTTAATTTTAAAATGACTCGTTGTTTCAGATGGGTTGACAATCATGATTGTCGTCATCAAAATGAATTAGTTACAGCGTTCTTGATGTGTATTTGAGAAAATATCACGGGGTTGTTGTTACTAGATTTGATTAACACAAAAATTGATTTGGAGATAGTATTCTAAAGTGTTCACACTTTATATGTTGGGGCCTGTAAGAGAACTGACAAGGATTTCTCTCCTGGATGATAGAGTAACTTTATTCAAAGGGTTGCTTTATTTTTACTAGCTTATTTTTGATTGACTGATCGAGTACTATGTTTATTTGTTTATGACGTAAAAATCACTTGTTGTTACAAAAAAAACAATATATTTTCTGTGATAAGTATTTTATTCCAAGGTTTAGTAGTATTCTGTTTGTAGTCAGTTTTCATTCAATGGTGATTAGTGCACAGTTCCAGGATTAAAGATGACTCATTAAGAAAAAAAACTTATTTTCATTTGCATTTTTCGCCTCTACCACAAACGTAGTTGATAGCTTATCCTGGATATGCTATACTTTAGTTTCTCTGCCTTGTTAAAATCTTTACTTTTATCTTCAATCTCTCTCTCTCTCTCTCTCTCTCTCTCTCTCTCTCTCTCTCTCTCTCTCTCTCTCTCTCAACACACACACACCACCACCACCACCACCACTTTTTTTCCCAGGTTGGGCGGATTTTGAGATATTAAGAGAATATGGTGATATATTTATTTGTGTGTAGATACAAGTACACAAGCGATCCACATCATTTTAAAAGTTAAGAATGAAGGGAAAACATGAATCAAACCTAAAATTAGTAGTAAACAAGAGTAATCAGTTTAGTGCACTCACTACCAATATAAAAAAAATTTAATTGGGAATGGCCATGCATATTAAACTTGACTTACTATGTAATAAGATAGAGAGTAAGTGGTCATTTTGATAATCATTGCCTGTATCCCAATACGTTTTCAGTAAACCCCAAGATTATGTAAATCCCGCGGTGGAGCTCCCTCGTGGTAATTAAAATTACACAGAACGTGTAATGAGCCTTTTGGCACAGAGATTAATATGAATTAATGTGATAATTTCAACCCACCCAACTTCTTGGGCCGCTTGTGTCCGCGGTGATATTGTCAGCTGAAGTCACTTCCGATGGCTTTGGACAATTTCATGCATATAATTATTCTCGACGATGATGATTAATGGACGTAAATTAGCGTGATTAAACCACTCGCATTATGAAAATGACTTCGTGTTACACCAGAGGTTGGGAAGCGGAGTGGTTTAAGGGCCTATCCTGGTTTTATTTACAGGTTTTAGTGTATTGTTATTGTTCAGATATTATTTCCTCTCATGGGTTTTCACATTTTCAGTTTTAATTTTGTTATGGGGGTGATTTGGAGTATTCTTAATGAATTAGAAGTTTGCCCTTTGCATAATTACTTAGCAAAGATAGAGAAAAGCTATGTCAGGAGCTGAAGCGTGTGATGAACACGTTAAAGTACCTGACTGAAGGAAATCATGTGATGTAGGGATGAAGTGGCCATTAGCAATTACCATGAAAACTCTCAAAATATAACATTGAAAAGAAGGGTCATTAGCAACTAGCTCGAAATATACCCGAAGTAGGGGAGCAGAGCAGAATAACTAATGCTAGTTCTTTGTATATTCAAGAAGTACATTACAGTGTTATGATTATATCTAACTGTTGATTGTTGTTCACAGCACGTGGTATGTACCTTGCCACCTTTTTAACCAACCAGAGTAGTGCGATCGTGGGTGGGAGCGACCGAGCTAAGTCGTATTCACGAAAAATCTTCTCTATCTCTGTTGAGGTAAGTTAGAAATTAGGTACCTGGTAGTTAGTAGTGTGGAGAAGGTCCCCCACGTCCCAAAATATGTGGTTCGAACACAAATGGCGCCATCCTTTTGAAGGGAAGAGCCCCATGGGTATTTAACAGTAACATTGCTTCTTTTGGTTGTAAGAGTTCTATTACTACAGGATAACGATTTGAAACAAGTAGCTCCTGAAAAATAACTGCTCATTGAAACTGAAAAAGCAGTTGATCAGGATTAAAGTCTTTTGATATTTATATGAGGCCCTAGCCGCAGAACACCTATTATTATGACTTATTGCTGCTAACACCAGAACACTAAGGCTTGTTATATCTTTCGTCGTCGACAGAGTATTTGTTGAAGGCTGGCACACGTTAAGTGACGCGCAACGCTCGTATGTGCTCACAGGCATGAGGAGGTGGCTTATCTTCCTTCTTTGGTGAAAAAGGTATTTATATTCTCGTAGGTCTGGAACTATAGTTTTTTTCTCCGGGATCATATTACACAACGAAATAAATAATGCATTTACAGAAAACTTGAACTGTCGTTGGATGATGACCTTGGATAGTTGTACCTTTTCTTTGATGTTGGTTGGTAGTTTTTTCTTTTATCGGCGCTGTTAGGTCGTTTTTTACTCTTGAGTATTTTAATAGTTTTTATTTGTTTTTCTATTTTTAGATTGTTTTATGTTTTAATAATATAGACGCTTGTTGGTTAGTTGCTGACGTGTTTAGGTACTTATTTCTTTTAGTGACGATAACTGGAAAGCTGTTCTCTATATAGACACCATAAGAATTTATTTAGTGTTTGTAGAAACTTCTTAGTAGTTTTTTTATCATTTATTGGAGCTATTTGGTAGTCTGTTTATTCAGAGGATGCCAATTAATGTTTTAATCGATTATTACTCGTTATTTAGCATTTTCCAGTTTTTTAAAGGTGTATCCAGTAGAGTTTAGTTCTATGTGCATAGTTAATAGGAGTTATTTATATTATATTTATATTGTTTTTTCGGACGCTATGTGTTTGCAGATAGCCACAGAGTACACGGGTGCCCTTTTTAGTCATTGCCTTCAATGTTGAAAATCAAAAGATCTTATTCTTTAGCATTTATTTCTGGTTTTATTGTTCTTACAGATAATGTACTGTTATTGTTATGCTAAGAGAAATGGATAATATTTCATTTTCTGTCATTACACCATTTTATAAGCAACCGTCGTATAAAGCTAATGTGTGAAAGTATTAAAAGATAATTGTGGAACGCCAGATTGTAAATTTAATCAGTAACTTGCTTAGACCATGACTATCACAATATATGAAGGTCTCTTTTAAGTATTATTGAGACCCTGATAGACAGTGTGCAAGCTGTTCACCCAAATCAGCCATATTTTTTTCAATTCAGCGTTTTGAGGTACCACCCTTGAACTTTCAGACAGTTATTTTTAGGTATATGGGTCTTTAATATTTCCCTTTTTCGTTTTTGTCAGTTGGTGTGCAAAATTGGTTTTGTAATTTGACAACAAAACGACCGGAAAAACTAATGTCTTTTTGCGTCTATAATTTATTTTTGTTCAAGCTTTTAAGGTACATTACTTTGTAATTCACGTTCCATTTTCGAATATATAGCAATATGAACAATTTTTCGAAGCGTTTCCCATCTAAATACAAAAGTATGTCGGCATGAGTCATGTGGCGTAAAGTTATTTTACCAAAGATTGTTGATCATAATATAATATTTCAACGTTGAGTTCATCTTAATTATGTGAGAAACCTTTGAGAGCCAGGTGGATCAGAAACACCAATTAATTATTCATCAGCAAAACTGCGTCGGAATGAAAAACATTACAGATGTTAAAAGAACTTTGTCCTTTTTTCTTACCCTATTTTTTTTTTTTTTTTTTTTTTTTTTTTTTTTTTTTTTTTTTTTTTTAGCTCTTATGACTTAACAAACATTGGTGAAGAAATAGTTTGACGCTTTGTGAACCGAGAACTGTCAGTAGATTCTCTCATCAAAGCGCAAGTAATTTGATTATTGATAATTTTGTTAATGCAAATGTAGAATTAGTAATAAATAGCTGAACTAATATATTTGAAGAATGGTTGGCGTGCAGTAAATGCAGAGCGAGCTATCTGTATATTATGCTCGTGAACCTCGCCGAATTTCATTAGGTAATTTTCGTAATAATTCCATTATTACTAAAGTAACACATTTAAAGAAATATTTGACGTGATGTGAATGGCAAGCTATCGGTAGGATATTAGGATATCTTATAAACGAATGATTTGGTCGATAAAGAAGAATGTTGAATTTAGTATTGGTCACTAGTTGGTACAAAAATGTTTGCATTTCATATTATAGTAGAAACAAGTTTGTATGTATTGTAGACATGGGCTTTTGAACTCACAGACAAAAGTGGTCGATAATTAGATAGTTTTTTTTTAATACAACTAGGTCTTTAAGAAAATATTGTTAAAATATTTTCACTACGAATTGATATAACGACGAAATAACTTTATTATCCAATTTTTTGCATATGACAACACTTCTTATTTTTCAAGGTATTTGTCGCGAAAAACAATCATAAAGAGGGATTTTAAGACAATGCAATTATTACCTGGATATTTTAGAAAAAATGAAATCACAATTATGCGGTGACCCCAAGAATCAAAAGAAGGGATGATGTAAGTAAAGTAAGAATTTAATTAAATGAATGGACTTTATAAACATAAAAATAGGCAGGTTGTCAATGTTGAGAACTGTTATTTACAGGCGACAGTCTAATACAATATATTAGTTTGATGATTTGCTGTTGATACACTAACCAGTGTGGAAGCACTCTTGAATTATTTGTCGTATTTGACTTATACTGGAAGCAGTTATGCTTTATTGGAGAAAATTGTCCTGTGTTGTATTATGCAATATCTGTGACAAGTGTCTTGAGAAAGAAAAATCAAGGTGAATTTCCGTAGACCAGCTGCAGTAAAAAAATGTTGTATATTTTGGGATTTTCTCAGTGACTGATCAAGGCTTTGGCTTCTAGTAGTATCATCTGTAACAAGGGGTCGTTTTCGTTTTTTAGTACTTATATTTGATCAGGGTTCTTATATAGATTGATTGAGTCAGTATAAGCTTTCATTGATAACCAAACAATGTCTCGACATCAGTAGAATACAGTTCTGAGAAACTTACCGATAGTCTATGTAGCATCTGTGTTAGCGCACATCAAAGAATGTTAACGAATGCGAGGCAGTAAATGCACAAGGAGAGAGAGAGAGAGTGAGAGAGAGAGAGAGAGAGAGAGAGAGAGAGAGAGCAAAGCCGCCATCATCCTCATCATCTGGCCACATACCTCACGGGAGAGCAATGACGATGGTAATATATAATTCTGAAACTTGGGTGGGAGACTACGAGCCTAAACGAGACTGGTCAATTTATGTGAGCGGCTGGGGAATTGAGAATAAAGTGGTCTTCGCTTTCATTGTAGAATATAGCGTAGATAGGAGTTCCTAGCGCCGCCACTCGCGTTTTGCTTATATGTATAGATATGTGAATGTGTACAGACCCTCAACGCGCGCGCGCAACCACTCACATTATATATAATATATACTTTATATATATATATATATATATTTCTTAACACTTAAATATATAATATCTATATAATATAAGTAATTAACAGATAAATGTGTATATTTACAGTGTCTGCTTATGTAGGTTTTTGTGTGCTTGTATAGATAGATAGATAGATTTCATTGACCACAACATACACAGGTATTAAAATTACAAGCTCTTGAGTATGATCCAATAAAAGTGCATAAAAATGCACATATGCACTCATGAATGAGTATACATTGTGCAGTACAGGTATCGGGATATTTATTTTAGAGATAGTTTTTTTTTTTTCGTTTTCAAGATGTTTAGTTGAAGCTTGTCTAGTAGTAGCCATTCACTGAAAATAGAGACTTGGAAACTGGTGCAGTCACTGATTCCTTAACAGGCTAATCTGTCTTATCAAAGTGCTTCAGACTTTCTTAGTTCAAAACAGTTAGGGATAATATACGACAGCCTTGAAACAGCAGAGAAGAATCTTTTCCACTTCAATGTTTATAAGTGTGAAATTGACTGTAAATCCGGCAGCTCCTATTGTAACATACATATTGACATCTTATTGATTTAAAATAAATCAAAATATCAAAAGGAATTTTAGAGGTAAGGAGTGAAAATATGTGCAAGATATCCGTGCTGAAGCTCTATAAATAATTACCATGTTATAAGGGTAAATGTGAATAAAGAGTTTAAAGATAATCATTCGCTACTAAATGGACATGGCTCAAGAGGATTCAGTTCTCAGCCGGTCTCTGATGATTCTTAAGCTAACATTTTCTCCTTGCCATTGTTCAAGAACACGTCTAAAGTTATGAGAAGGAAAAAAGTAAAGGCAGCAATAAAGTGAAATGAAAATAAAAAAGTAGAGGACTGATGAGAACTTATCCATAATGTTAACATGAAAACAAACATGTCTACCTATGATAGGATGAAAGTAGACCTTGGTAGAATGTACAGAAATAAGCCAGTTATCATACCACACACACACACACACACACACACACACACACACACACGAGGAATCTATGATACACTAAGACGGAAAGAAGATGATTACTCTCAAGGGCATGAAGTTTGTTTTTTCAATAAGCAGCACTTATTATTTTATATAAAAATGCACGTAGTGTAACTCCACAGAAATAAAAGACAAGGGGTGTTTTCCCCCTCCTCTGAGGTCCTGTCTCATTGTTCTTTGCAGAGTTGGATTCATCTCAGATGTTTGCCAGAAAACGGCTCACCCTCCTGAATTGAAAAGGAGGCAGATAATTTGGCAGAACATGAAGTCCAAAAAACATTGTCCAAATTATAGATATAAAAAATTACCAAGAGATTTTTAAAACTCGGATTGAATCACTATCATAGAATGAAAATAACTTGTCCTTCACGGTAGGTCCCAGTTGCTTATTATGGATGTTTTTATATGGATAAATCTTGATAGTGTGATCAGATATTCTCAGTTTGCAGATATTCTAGGTTTTTATTTGTTTTCCCCCAATGTAAAATAATCTAAGTATTACTGCTATGTAGCTTTTTTGGGGGGGCGTAATGTTGAATTGGTATTTTTAATTGAATTGCACGAGGATTGGCTTTTGTTCATATGCTAAACAAAATAAGGTACTTAAGTGCAAGGATCTGCTTATGCACACATGAACCTGTTTTTATTTTTGTCCCGTGAGCTTGTGCATTTCATGTACTAATTTAATTTACGGGTTTGCAGAACTTACAATCGTGGTCAGCGATTGCAAGGTTAGTATAGGGAGGTTCGTGGTAGTAGTTTCATGACGGTGAATTATGATTCACACTTTTTCTTTGCCACTACTCTTGACCAATTTCGGAGGTAAACCTCAGGCGAAATTTGGTGGGCCAGAAGGGTACTCTCTCTCTCTCTCTCTCTCTCTCTCTCTCTCTCTCTCTCATGGGTTGAATGGGAACATCGAGGGAGAAATATATCAATAGACTGAATAACATTTATATTGCGTAATCTCTCTCTCTCTCTCTCTCTCTCTCTCTCTCTGTCTGTAGGGATTCTGAACGAGAGCCGTCAAGTATGTACTACAGTAGCGATGTTTGAAACGATTAATCTTTTGATGTGAATAGGTTTGAAAAAGGGTATCAACACCCGAATTGTGCACTTCATTACCTCAGTTGTTAAAGGCTTTTGGCTGCTCAAATTTGTTTGCCCCTCTTGCAGGTTAACGTTTATACAATAGAACGTAAGGGTACTTTCCCTAATTCTAATAATAACTTTGTTACCATGAGGCAACCTGCCGTGGGTCGCTGGCTGGGTACTTGACTGATCGCCGGATCAGAGTTTTAAATGCAGCGTGCGTGGGGTAACTACGTGTGCGAGGGTTTTGTGTCTTTTTCTTTAATAAAAAAATTGAAGTTTTTTCGAAAGTATCATATGTTACTCCTCTGGAGAAATGGAATTGTAAGGACATCAAGAGGTGGTGGAATAAAATATGCGAGATGCAGCATTATCTTGGTGACAGATTAAGTGACTGACATACGTGTGTGAGGCATTCCTTGATGAAGAGTGTTTCTGAAGGGACAGGTTAGGTGAGTGATTGTTCCTTTGCACAAGGGTAAACGTGACAAAGGAGACTAAAATTTATGGGAACACAGCATTACTTAGTATACAGTGAAAGTGTTTATGTGATTTTGACTGAGGGAAAAAAAAACGGATAAAAGAAGAATTAATAAGGGAAGAACAGTTTGCAATCTTGGAAGGAATATGATGTGCTGATCAAGGATATGTTATGAAACATTTTTGGGAGAGTTTTGAGAGATAAAGGGAAAAGCTGTAGCCTGCATCCACGGTCTGAAAATAATTTATGACAGAATCTGAGTAGAGGTAATGTATAGTATAGAAAGTAAGTATTTGAAAAAAGTTTTCATGATGGATGCGAAGTTTGAGTAGGGTACAGAATCACCGAATTCATCCCGTCCGTTTCTCACAGCTAAAGTGGCTTTTGTGTGTACAGATGTGTATATCAAATGGCTAAGCTGGATGTACGCGTGTCATTGACGAGTTTTCCGCTAACGCATCGGACGTTCAAGTAAGAAAATATTTTCTGCCTTAGTTGGACGTTCGTCTTCATAATGATTTTGGTTATGGATGATTGTATAGTAAATACCTTGGTATTCATTAATTGCAGAAGTAATTGGCCAACATGAAGAAATTCGTGTTAAAGTTATATATTTAGTGAAAACTTTATGCATATATATATAATATATATATATATATATATATATATATATATATATATATATATATATATATATATATACGTATATAGTACATATAATGTGCTACTAATTAACACAAAACCTTTTTACACTCTCAAATATCAGATACCGAATTCCCTTTACTGTGGAAAAAACTGACACCCTAAGATGAGTGAATCTTTCCCGGCTGTCATTGGAACATAGGCTTTTAATATTTAATACTGAGGTGCCGAAGGACTTATTCATGCCAAATTATGGTTCTGTACTCAAAATTGAAATCAACATATCTGAACCTTGTTAGGTAAGTGTTAAGTTGGTACCATGCGGCTTTTTTATGGATGAAATGATTACAAGCAACTAAAGAGAGGACGTTAGTTGCAGGTGCAGTTGTGGAGTGCGAAAACTGGTCGTGAATTTGGTGTGGAATAGTAGATGTTTGCTGATGATGGTACTGGTCAAGGAAAACTGCTTGGATTAGAGGAAGTTTGCAAGAGGGTTAATGAAATTCAATTGTAATGGAGTAATGGCTACAACTTCGGATGGTGGAATAAAGATCCCAGAAGATATCGGTCACAGATTAGCTGAAGCATGGAAGGTAGCTGGTCGAGTGAGGAAGATCCGGAAGAAACGTAAAGTGTTTGTGGACCTTTAGAAGGTTGAAATGAATGAAAGGACTGTTGAGCCAGCTCTCCTCAGTGGTAGGGAAATTTGGATGTTAGGTCTCAGTGAAAGGAAAATAGTTTAAAGCTGTATGGGGGGAATAGTTTGATTAGTATATTTGGCGTATAAAGAATTGACACAATAAGAAAATGACGAGTTGTATTCAGACTAGTGTAGGTGAAAGGTTGCATTAAGGTGTTTTGTAACGGTGCAGTCATTGGGAAAGACTGGAAGGCATAGGAAACGCGTAGAATTTGTGGGAGAAGTATTATATAGGAAAGGCCTTAATATCCAAGAAGCATAAGAATACTTGCGAGGTAAATGTGAAAGTCGCAGGGTATAAAGGTTTTGATACGCCACTAATGAACCATTCAGATACCGAATAAAATGGCTAAGATTTTGAAAGATTTTTGCTCAAGGATGGATTCTGCTTATGAGTGGGGCAGTGACTATTACATCATGTTTTCCTTAAATCCATCCCAACCTGGAAATGAGTGGTTTGAAGGACTGATCATACGAGTTAATTCCGAGTCTGATGACCTCTGCCTGAACCTAAGAAATAAGGGCCTTGTTGTTCGATTCTTGGGCATTCCATTGAGGTGTGAGAGATGTGTATTATATTTCTGGTAGTAGAAGTTCACTCTCGACGTGGTTCGGAAGGTATGTAAAGCCGTTGGTCCCGTTGCTGAATAACCGCTGGTTCCATGCAACGTAAAAACACCATACAAACAAAACAAAACAAACAAATGAAGACCTTGTTATTAAGTAGAAATCCTTTGATAGAAATAAAGAATAAAAAATATTTGTGAAGAATGTCTCCTCTCTGTATGAAGAATGCTAAGTGAAGAGCAAAAGCTTAATGGCCAAGGGGAGATTCAAATAGAAATATTCTGCCTGAAGATACTGCTGACCTGTTTTGCTGGAGGGAAAAGTGTTAACGGCAATGTTATAATCGAGTATGTAAGGAGGCGATTAGAAGGGTGAAGTATAAAGATGCCAGGCGCTGGTGGGATTACAAGTAAGATGCTGCGGTAAAAGTGTTGAATTTGCTGGCCAGTGTGAGTATGGCAGTCTGGATGAGAGAATACTATGGGCTGCTCTGTGAGCAAGAGCCCGTGCTGGCATAAAGCCAGCTTAATTTAATCTTAAACAACAACATGAGAGAATATCCAGAAAAGGGGTTGAGATAATAACCATTCCTTTTACGTTTTATTTCTTTCAGATGAACACCGTATTCTTTGGAAACTTGAATTTTTAGTCCGTGGCCCATGTGGGTTTATTCCACATAAGTTTTTAAGGATATACCGTTACTTAGCGTACTGTTAGCTTAGCTGTCATTCAAGAGGCCTGGGGTTTGATTTCCCCGTAAGGTTCATCTAGTCAAACTGTAGATGGGAATGTACTCCACAAAAAGCCTGACCTAGTATAAATACCTCTTTGTAAAACACTACCAGCACCATTCGAATGTATAGGAGTGACTTTTGAACTCTACTGTGGAAGGTATATGGTAGCATTTTGATCATGCACGACACACGACAGGAAGATTGGTAGGGTTTAGACAAGGAAGAGGTTATGTAGATCAGGTGTTTGTTATGAACGAATTATGTAAAAAGTATGAATGCAAAGTGAAAGAATTGTGTGTGGCATAACTGAACATGGAAAAAGTTGTCCAAAGTATTGATAGGAAATGAAATGTGTAAGGTGCTAAGGGTATTTGATATCTTTATGTATGGGGAGATGTCAAAAGTCAGAGATTGAACAAGTGCAGGTGAGAGGTTCGGAATAAGAACATGGGTCGTAAATGGAAACTGCAGTAGCTAATGTTTGAATGTTACATTGTTTGTTGACTGGAGATAGTGAAAGAGAAACTGTGGAGACTAGTGAAAGAGTTTAAAATGGTTCATAAAAGGACAGAGTTGAGAGTAAATGTGAGCAAGGTGAGGAATGTTGAAAGGTGAAAGGAGGAAAGAATGGAAAAATAAAAGAGTAGGAGAAGCAGAAATGTGTGTACGACAAAGATTTGGTAGAGTTAGAAAGTACGAAGGGATTTTTGAAGCAAGAGTGACTTAAACGGTAAGAAAGGTGTGAAGACTCCCGGTGGTAGGAAGGGTGGGTGAAATGGTCGATCGGAGTGCTTTGAGATGGTTTGCACATGCGAAGAGAAAAGGGACTGAAAAGCGTTTGATTTGGAAGTAATATAAGGAAGGAGAGAAAGACCTAGAAAAAGCTTGTCAGATAAAGCACAAAAGGTATTTGAATGGAAAGGCCATACTAATTTTTTCAAAAGGGGAGTATATTGCCTCCTGTGGATATTGGAGCTCTCTCTCCTCTCTAGCCTTGAACCAGATAAGAAAAGTGGGATGGGAAGTCCGAAGGGCTCAGCTTGTTTAATATCAGAAATATTCATTGAGCTTGCTTGCAGTATAGTTGGATGAACGCTGTGCTTGGTTACCGTACTCTTTGGTGACTTTCATTTCCTCTCTAGCCAAGCTTTGAAACTTTCTTCCTGCTTCTGTGTTTCCTGGCTTTGAACGTCTGCCCCTCAAGTGGCACGTTTATTGCCTTCATTGTTACTTGTCACTTTCACCTTCCCTTTCTTCGTACCTGAGTTTGGGTAAGGGAACTGCCAACCCCCTCCCCCAACCAACCAAAGAAAGTCCTCCCCTCGTTATGTTTCATCATGTCAACACATTAAACAGGTTTGCACCAGAAATATCATTCCTTTATATATATCTTATTTTATTATATTATATAGATATAATTAATACTATTATATATATATATATATGTATATTTGTGTGTGTGTGTGTGTGTGTGTGTGTGTGTGTATCTCATCTGTTCTTCGAAGTGTTGTTTTAGAATTAAGCCCAGCCAAGAATACGATAATCATGTGTAGAGGTTTGTGGTCGCCATTTCTTTTACGATATTATTTCGGGAAAGAAAAGAACAGCAGCCTTCTCTTAAGCAACTGTATTCAGCAGAGATTGCATTTCCCAGGATATTTGCAGGATATATCACGCCCATCCTATTAAGTTGTACGAGATTACGTCTCACGCTCTTAATAACTTCAATCACACAGAAATCCATATTTCATTTTTTTTATATTTCCCCCCATTTTTTTATCCCAATAAAGTGTATCAGTTTTTTCGCTCTCACCAAAAATAGAAAAAATATCGCGCATTGTTTTCACTATATTGAACTTTTACATATGCCCAAGTTTTTATACATTCGTAGCTATTTTCATTACAAGCAATTTGTTCGTATTCTCTATTCATTACTCCATGATTTCCCGGCACTGAAGAGTTGGCGCTATTAAACATTTCAATAAACGCGCGCGCACAGAGAGAGAGAGAGAGAGAGAGAGAGAGAGAGAGAGAGAGAGAGAGAGAGAGAGAGAGTGTGTGTTATATTGGCAGCTCTTGAAATCCATCGATTTACTCATTTTTTGGCTTTGAATTTTATTTTATTTAATCCTTTTTGAGGTTGGCAGAGTATTTGTATGCATGGTTTAAAAAGCTCTCAGGCACTTTCAACTCTTATTCAAGAGTTAAAGAATGTTCTTTCTGTTTCGTAAGGTGTTGGTGAGAAATTAAAAATCATGTTTTTAAGCTTTTTTTTTTACCGTATGTTACGTGGAAATAGTGCAAAATCTAGCTAATTTTGTTGTTAGCTGCCATCTGTTGTATGTAAAAGCATCACTTGACACAAGGTGTTTCCAGGCACCATGCGACCATTATATTATGTCCATGTTAATGCAATTTTGATATTAAATGTTCATCTTGCGTTTATCCATAGCATATATGTAAATACAAATCTGTTAAATAATGTGACTTCCTGTTATTTAACTTGTAGAGAGAGATCTGACGCATTACGATTAAGCCGGTTGAAAGCAACATAGGTCTGCGATTTTGCCAGTCTCGCTTATCTGTCCTTATACTCGAATTCCTTTAATATGTGAGTGCACTTGGATGGTTTTGTGCTGTTACCCTCGCTCGCCCCAAAAGGGGGTCGAGAGGACTGATAACCAACACATTTTAGGTGTTGAACTGCCATTTCTTCCATAACAGGAACGTCGGCATCTGCTTGGGAATAATTCAATTGTTCTTGAAGCAATAGTACTGATTGAAACCTCCCCCACCCTCCCCCCGTTCCCCCGAAGGACACCTTTAAATATGAAAGCTTCCTGTGAATTACCTGTGAATATCCACAGTATGAATTGATTATATCTCCTTTATGAATTAGATTCAAATACCTTCCGTTGTAAACGCATTCGTCTTTCGCCTAGATGATCTAACAGTATATAGTACTGGTGGCTTTTTGAAGCTCGATACCAGAACTATTGTCCTTTTTCCTCATTTCTCGTGTTGGTGATCAATATTGCTTGCTTTTATTCAGTATTATAAGTTATTATGACTTCGTGAATATAGTTAATGATTTTAGAATTGTACAGTGTAGTCATTCTAAAGCAATGAAGGTGAGAACTGTGAAGTTTAGACAAAAATTGACTTTAGGTTTCATTTATTTGGATGAATCCCTGTTCGAAATTCGGCAGAGGCCTGCTTAAAAGACCTACTTCAGTAGGTGCAAGGAAAGTTAGTTTGTTGAACCGGTTTTTCTCTTCCTGTGAACTAGATATTATCGTTTGTAGCCGTTTTTGTAATCCTTATATAACATAGAAGGAAAAGACTTGGCCGCAACGTAAATAAAAATGTTGATCGTTCAAACAATAAGGAATCAATTTCCGAAGAGATCACGTCCAAACATTTCCCTTTTCCATTTCTCCTCCAATTTCCTGAATTGTTGCTTGTTATTCATTTCTTCCCTGTTTTTGTTTTAGTTTCTTAAGAATCACTTAGCGTAAGAAGTAAGATGAGTACCGGCGAGGTGTCTTTCATCCGCCGCCATTCCTGTGTCTCAGTAATCTTGCATCGCCAGAAGTCCGGTTCCTTTTCGGTCAAACAACGACAACAAACGGATGCAAATAAACGATCCGTATCTTTTACTTTGGCAAAGCAAATACAACAAAAGCCCTATTGCACATGCATGAGAATAAAAAAAATGCATTGCTGGGAAAAACAAACTGTAATAAATGAATAGAGACAATGAAAACTGTAATAAATGAACAAAACAAATAAAATACAAAAGAATAAAAACAATGGAATAACCAACAAAAGGATGAGCAATGAGTATATATTTCCCGTGCGTCAGAATTATACAATTTATTTTCATTTCAGCTCAATGATGGAGATGAGCGCATTTATTCCATTACTGTAGTCATAAACAAAACAAATCAACTCATTTTCTCCAAAATGACCCTCCTTTTTTTCTCTTAATGGCAGCCCATCACCTTAATCAGGTACCAAATGTGATTTAAGAAGGACAAGGGAACGCCGCTCCCCAAGTCTCATTTACTCAACGCGGTGTATTCACCGTGCCAGTAAGGCCAGACATATTGCCTTTACTCATTTGCGCTGTACTCACTATGTGAGAGAGATGCTTTTATTCAATTGCTCTGTATTCACCTTGTGAGTATAACGCGAGTGTAATATGCTATAGTAGATTCACATCAACCGTGCATTTGATGTCTAGGCCCGTCCCTTACGACGCTCCTGATTGGCTGTTGATAAGCCAACCATAGGGCTGGAAACTCTCATTCTCTCTCGAGAGTTCACATGGGGAGTATCTATGCTCCACCTCTCCTTAGGGATACTTTTGAAAGATATATCCCTCAGGATACGTGGAGCGTACATCCTGCCTACGTGAACTCTCGAGAGAAACTGGGAGTTTCCAGCCCTGTGATTGGCTTATAAACAGCCAATCAGGAGTCTCGTAAGGGACGGGCCTAGACATCAAATGCACGGTTGATGTGAATCTACTATAGCTGTCATGTATTCACTGTTCGTCGGACAGCAGACTCATTTACCAATCCCTGTTGTATTCACCTCAACGGTCCTGTTTTCCGACTTAACATCTTTGGTGTATTTCACCGTGGCAGTGACGCCAGACTTTCACGTTTACTCAGCTGTGCTGTGATCTCCATGTGTTGGTTACACGAGTAATGTCAGAAATTTTCATTTATTCAACGTAGCTGTGTTTATTATGTGAGTAATTTCAGCTTTCCTCACTTACTGCTGGAATATCGTTGCGATAACACTGAGCAATTTTGTACCGTCTGTTTACTCATTTTAGCTGTATTTAACATGTCACGTCGCACTTTTCATCATCAGATGAGTCACACAAGAGGCTTGATGTCATTACTCATATGTTGTTTCTTCGTGAGATGAGTAACAGGAATCTCAGCATTGTTATTCAGGTCTTTTGACTTCACCAAATGAGGAACGTGAGACTGTACCTCATATCTCCATTATTCACCAGTGAATACTGAGAAACTTTTCATTTCCCGAACTCGTCACCTTTATTCATCTGGTGGATGAGGGGATTTTTTTAGGTTCACATGAGTAACGAGATGCATTTCATTTATTTAATACTTCTTTACTCGCCAGATGAGTAACGTGAAACTTATCATTATTACTCAATCCATTCCCATTCAGCAGCCGAGTGAAGCGAGACGCATCATCATAACTCATCTCTCTTTCCATTCACCGGATGAATAACGCATGGATGTTATTCTCCATTCACGCGCGCTTTCACTATTCATCATTCGCATCCCATACATTGTGAAAAAGAGAAGAGAAGAGAGAGAGAGAGAGAGAGAGAGAGAGAGAGAGAGAGAGAGAGAGAGAGAGAGAGAGAGTCGAAAGTTCCCCTCCAAAACACGAAAGCAATACTATTAGCGTTGGCCGATATAAAAATAAAATATATATAGATATATTTGAGGGGCGATCAAAAACACGCATTAATACCCAATATATAATCAAAACGAAAAAATGAAAGCACAAACAAAGCTTCCAGATCATTGGAACAAACATTAATTTAATAGATATGCAAAAATTGTTCATCGTTGATTGTTGGGGTAAAAGAGAGAGAACAAGAGGAGATGAGAGAGAAGAAGGAGAGAGAGCGAGAGATGAGAGAGAGATAGAAAAAGAAAAAGAAAGGAAGAGGGAGGATAGGAGAGTGGAAGAGAGGAGCATGGAGAGAGAGAGAGAGAGGGAGGTACAGAAAGAGAGATAGAGAGGGAGAAGGAAAAAACAGAGGCAATAGTGAAATGGAAAGTAAAATTGGAAGTAGATGCGAAAATAATTGAAGAATGATACATGTCTGCTTTCTCTCTCTCTCTCTCTCTCTCTCTCTCTCTCTCTCTCTCTCTCTCGCTGCCATGCAAACACACGTGCATCATGATGCGCTACATTTATGATCGTTATTATACGCTCTTACATAATTGCGCATATGAATGCACAGTGTTGGTGTTGATTTATTTATGTACATACATACATACATACATATATGTGTATATAATATATAATATATACATACATTTATATATATATATATATATATGTGTGTGTGTGTGTGTGTGTGTGTGTCTGTGTGTGTGTGTGTGTGTGCGCGCGCGCGTGTGTATAGTTGTAATAATCAAAGTAATCTCTAAACTTCTTGATTACTTCACACATTATGATAATACATACATATATATATATATATATATATATATATATAATATATATATATATATATATATATATATATATATATATATATATATATATATATTATATATATATATATATATATATATATATATATATCATATATATATATATATATATATATATATATATACATAGATATATATATATATATATAAGTATATATATATATATATATGTATATATATATATATATATATATATATATATATATATATATAATATATATATATATATATACACGGTATACACACACATACACACATACACAATATATTACCAAAATGCAATAGCCAGAGGAACCTCTAAACCTCTTGGTTCCTTCACTCATGCTAGATACGCTTGTTACGGGAATGCTCAGGATCATTGGATTGGTGTGAAGTTAAGCTAAACCACTGGGGGAACGAGAAAATGGCGAATTATCGCTGGTTCAGTTAAGCTACATTCTTGGGTGACCCTTATGCCTACGAGGCGTTTGTTTGGGGCCTATATGATTATCTGCTACCGGCAGGTAGGCGGCTTGCTCAGTGTCTCATATTTTCGTCTGTAGCTTTGGAGACTAGCAATATGTTTATATTTCGTCATTTATATCGCGTTTTGCACAAGATACGGAAGTTTTGGCTTACAGGATTCGTAGTAATTGTCCAACTAAATCATGATTTCCTGAAATTAATAAGATAAAACACAAAGGAATTACGAGTAAAAGGGAAGAGAGAAGTATTTAATTGCATTATTCATGCACTCAAGATTAAACTTAAGTTGTGCTTCCATACTATAAATTCACTCTGAATACGCTGGTGCTTTCAGATTTTAGATGTGTGTGGTATGCGAAGAGAAGATGCAAAATATGTCTTATTATGTTGCATCCATGCTTGACTGCCTGAAAAAGTAAGTAGTCTTGCTTAGTTCTTTGTTGTTTATTACTCCACTGAGATCATTATTTCATATCGCTCAAATAAGTCTGATATATCTTTCGTTTGAAACTATATTCATATGAGAAAATTAGAAACAATATGTTGAAAACAACCTTATTAAAGCATAGGTTAAGTTGAAGACTGCGAAGTCTGTCGATTTCAAATTCTTCCCTGGATTGAATTTCCCGCTGCCCGCCTAGATCTCCAATGATACCAGATGCATCCATCTGATTTTTTTTTTTTTTTCAGATATGTCCAGACATACGGACATATATGGTTTTGGAGCGCAATTGTTCGACAATCATAATGGGAATTCTATGCATTTATTTACAGAAAATGTAATGACATAGTACGGTAAATATTGTCGAAACTGCAAACTTCTCATATCGGTAATTGGCAACTATCAACGGATCCTCATAGCTCTCGCTGAGAGGGCCAACTAACGACATTGTCTTGCAGATCACCGTCTCTCAGCACTACAATCAAACTGGTCAAGTATGGCAGTAGCATAATAAGACATATTTATTTTCTCTTCATATATCACACGCATCTAAAATCTGAAAGCACCTGCGTATTCAGGGTGAATATATTAAATGAAAACATAAGTTTTATTCTAATCTTCCTTGGATTTAGTGCACGCTAATTTCTGGCATGTATTGGCATATGCCAGAATTTAACAGTACAAGCCAGAATTCTGGCATGTACTGTTAAATTTTGGAACCTACTGGCCAGAAAGTGCCAGTGTTTAGTGCGTGCTAAATTCTGTCACATACTGGCCAGAAGGTGCCAGTGTTTTGCATGCTCTAAATTCTGGCACATGTTAGTGTTTGGCGCATGATAAATTATGACAGGTAAAGCCAGAACGCGCCAGTATTTAGCATACATCAAATTCTGGCATGCACGGGTCAGATGTGCCCGTATATATATATATATAGCGTGAGGAAAACTGTGGAACATGCCAGTATTTAGCGCACTGTAATTTCTGGAACGTGCCAGTATTTAGTGTGTGCTAAATTCTGGAACATACTGGCCTATGCCAGTATTGAGCGTGCACTAAATTCAGGCATGTACTGGCCTGTGCTATTATTTAGCGAGTGCTAAATTGTGGCATTGCCAAAATTTAGCACTTGCTAATTTCTAGCACGTACTGGCACGTAATAGAATTTAACACTCGGTAGATTCTTGCATATACTGGCATGAGCCAGTATTTGCCTTGAGCTAAATTCAGGCACGTGCCAGAATTCACTGTGTGCATAATTCTGGCACGTGTTGGAACATGACAGTATGTAGCACACGTAAAATTCTGGCAATTACTGGCACGTGCCATTGTTTAGCACACACTAAATTTTGGCTCGTACTGGCATGTACCAGTATTTAGCGTGCTATAAATTCTGGTATGTACTGGCCAGAACGTGCCAGTATTTAGCGTACACTAAATTCGGGTAAGTACCTGCATGCGCCAGTTTTTAGTACGCACTAAACTCTTGCACGTACTGGTACCCGCCAGAATTTAGCGCATGCTCTGGCATGTGCCAGTATTTACTTGCGCTAAATTCTGTGAAGTGCCAGAATATTGAATGCGCTAAATACTGGTACATGCCACTACGTGCCAGAATTTAACAGACTAAATACTGGCACGTACCAGTAAGTGCAAGAATTTAGCGAGTGATATATTCTGGTACGTGCTAGTACGTGCCAGAATTTAGTGCAAAGTAAATACTGGCACGTGCCAGCAAGTGCAAGAATTTAGCGCAAGCTAGTTTTTTCCTAGTATTGTTTCTACATAAATTGTGTCTAGGTTTTCCATTCTACTCTCAACTATTCGACATCTGATTCTTTCTCTGCCATCAAAGCATGAAATCTTTACCCTATGCTGAAGCTTCTTGTAGTCTTTCTCATAATTTCCAATAGGATTTTATCGAGAGTCTTCATGACTTCAGTTGAAAATAATTCCCACAGTGACCATGAAAATACTAATGGTTACTGGGAATGTTTTATGCTGTATATTTTTGGCAAAAACAACGAAAGTGTATGGGCACCCAGTTCAGTATCCTTCCAATTATGCGGTTAAATCTTTATCTTGACTAGCAGTTGTTATGACAATATTCTTGACTAGACAGAAAGGAAATCGCTCGTTTTTAGTCTATAATCGCAAACGTAGAGAAGAGTCATTCGAATGGGACTAATTACCAGATAAGCTGCTGCAGGAGTGTAGACTTGTTTTGTGATGATTAGTGTATCTGCAAGGGGACACTGGTCTTCAAGGCGCCTCATATTTTTAGTTAAGCTGGCAGTATGGGGGCAAATGTTGCAAAATGTGGGTTTGTGCGATCGAGCTGTCTAAAGCAATTTTCTTGTTAATTCTGGTGAATTAGGCCCTTAGAAGCTGAAAAGTGGATATTGGCATCCTTTTCTTCTTTTTTGCGTCTCTTCTTCCATATTTGGCAGGCTGCTAAAGTTCGATTCCAGTCTTCCTTGAGTGAAAATTAAGCTTGAATATGGTCCCCTTATATATTGTTTGAAAGCTCATTATGAGCTGATAATTTATAAATTTATGGTTGAAAAAAAAAGGCTGAAAATAGGATTGTAAAACGACATTCTTCTTTCCTTGTGTAGATGGAGCGACTTCACAACAAGTTCTTTGTTTTTAGTAGTTTTCAAAATAAGTCCTTTGATTTTAGTAGCATTTTGTTTGGTGTTTTTACGTTGCATGGAACCAGTTGTTATTCAGCAACGGGACCAACGGCTTTACTTGACTTCCGAACCACGTCGAGAGTGAACTTCGATCTCCAGAAATATACTTTTCTCATACTTCAATGGAATGCCCGAGAATCGAACTCGCGGCCACCGAGCTGGTACGCCAACATCATACCGACCACGCCACCAAGCCGCTTATTTTAGTAGAAGGTCAACCTAGATATGAAAGTGATGAAATATCTGTGCTCCCACATCAAGAGTTGAACAGGATATGTTCAGTATTTTAGAGATGAATGGCATATCAAAGTCTCGACGTACCTTGTATTACCAGCCGACCAGTACAATGATATAAACTTTGATTTGGTTTTTGAATATTTGAAATTAATTTGATAAATAATGGTGGAAAAGGTTTTCAAAATTTGTATAAAGAACAAAAGAATATTCATAAAATATACATTTTATCTCCTATTAAAGAAACATTTTGTGTACACATTCCTTAAAGCACTATAGATCAGCACTGTAATTTTCATTACGATAGCTTATGATAACCCAACCCCCCTCACCGATACCCTAAAGGTAATTATTGATTAATAAAAAACATGATATTTTTTCAAGCAATTTTGGTAATTTAGTCATTTTAAAGGCTGCTAATAAATGGTTAAATGTCAAATTTGTTGGTATAGATTCAGTAACAACAAAATATCAAGCTAAATTTCCTTGGAGAATCAGTCTTTTTAAAGCATACCTCGTATCAGGTAAGATATTTGATGAGTAAAATTGCTCTTAATTTTAAAACTGCTCATTTCTAACACACTGTTTCTATATGGAAAGGGATCAGCTCATTAAGAGCTTCCCATAAATGTATCACATGACCATATTTGGTTAGGTCAAGATTTTGGAATATGGGGCTCTGGGACCAAATTTGTAAACGGCGCCAAATTTGGTAAAAAAAAAATTAACTTTTTTTTTACTTTTTGATGTCGAAATTGATTGAATCAATCAAAAATGGCCCCACTACTAAATGAAAGATGTTAGGGTCTGTCTCAATACAGAGTACATGGAATAATAATGATGACTGTTATGTTGATGACATGATGACTTGTCATGTATCTGGCTATTTTTCGTGACACAAAGGTTGGAAATGATAAAATTGAAAGAGTATGAAATTCATAAGTTGGTGACTAACGGGTGGCAGTATGGCTGATAGTGCAATTATGAAAAGTATATTTGATAAATCGGAAATGAAACCCGCATCCACTGAGCAACAGAATGAGAATGGTCTATCCTAGCGTAGTATATGGGAAGGGGGTTGTGTGGTTATTGAAAGTTAAGAAAAAGGAATAAAGATTGTAAGTAGATTGTTGAAGATGAGAGATTCAAGAAAAAGAAGAGGTTATTTGAAGGGCAATTGCATTACAGAAGAGATGATGAGGCTTAGTAAAGAGGAGGATTGATATAGTTTTCAAGAGGAAACAAAGAGAGAGAGAGAGAGAGAGAGAGAGAGAGAGAGAGAGAGAGAGATAGAGAGACGAGAGAAGAGAACGAGGGGGGTGGGTGGGGGGGGGGGGGCCGTGGGCGGCACGTAAACTGGATGGCAATAACTTGAGTTGTTCAACAGGCAAGCAAATGCAGAAAGAAAGGTTGATGAACAAATGATTCTCAGAATACAAGGTGCTAATGGAGAGATGCTGACTGGGTTGAATACGATTTTAGGTAGAAAGGGAATTTTGAAGATATATTGAATAGGGAAATAAAAAAAAAGAGTAAGGGCTAAATGAACTACAGTAGAATAAGTTAAAGTTTAGAATGCCCGTGCGACTGTTTGTGGAGATGACCGCTGTAGTTCATAAGGAGGGCTCTAATGATGTTTAGGAATAAAAATGCAACAGGATTAGATGTGATTGCAGGTACTAAATGAAAAGTGATAGAGGTAATTGTATTTTTGGTTAGAATGCCAAAGTGATTTAGAAGATTAGAAATATATTTGCATAAAATTTACTCAGTATATCAGGGAAGTTGCATTGTAGGACTTGAACAGAGAAAGTGAGACAGAGGACAGAAAGACTGATAAAGATATAACTAAGTGTGTTTAGACAAAGGGAAGGTTTTTGGGGAAACTGTTGGTTATGAAACATTTATGTGGGAATTTTTAACACTTAATGGGGCATATATGTACTTGGAGGAACCCTATGATGGATTCGGTAGAGAGGGATTGTGGAAGTCGTGTAATTCAAGTTGTTGATGGTGATCAAATTTTACAGTGGCAGTGAGACACATAAGAATATGTGGATGGGAGAGTGACTGGTATGGTGTAAAAGGGTCTCTTAGGCAAACGTGCGTTATGTGTCCATGTATTAATTCATGTAGTGATGTGAAAAGTTAGAGGAAGGACATGAAGTGTAGATACAAAGTCGTGGGTTGAGGAAATGATTCCTCAGTGGAATGTGGAACGACTGATGCTGGAAGGTGACAAGGTAGTGACTTGACAGTGACATGAAAGTGCAGAGTCGAGAAGTTGAAAGTGTTAACAGCAGGAGAAAGTAGACAAAAGTGTAAGCAAGGTTTAGGTTATGAGGGTGAAAGAAAACCAGAGCGAAAAAATGAATTTGAATATGGATAGTGGAAGAATAGAAGTATTTAATTCGTAGTTTTTACTAAATTGATATTTGTAGGATTACATGTGATTCATAGAACTGGAGCAAGGAAAGTAGCACGGTTTGAGGAAATGATTGAAATAGATTGGGAATCCCTATTGAAAACTGGGTAAGAATGCTTGAAAGGATCATTGAGCCAACTCTTCTTTATAGAAGTGGATTTTTGTTGTTGAGTGTAAATGAAAGAAAAGAGATATATGATAGTGATTTAAAAGGTTAACATAAATGAATTAACGAAATTAGCTTCCTATATTTGGTTTATATTTTATATATATATATATATATATATATATATATATGTGTGTGTGTGTGTGTGTGTGTGTGTGTGTGCGCGCGCATGTGTGTGTGTATGTATATATATATATATATATATATATATATATATATATAAATAAATACATATACCTATACATATACATATACATATACATACACATACACATATACTATACATATATATATATATATATATATATATATATATATATATATATATATGCACGCATTTCTGCAGTTCATAAAGACGAATATCATAATATTTAGCGGCCAGAATGCTTCTCCATAAACCTAACAGCCCCAGAGATAGTTCGATAGGCCTGAAGCCATTTTGTGTTCATCACAATTCATATCGAGAGGCTTTCTTGCCTCAGAGAAATAGAGATATTTCTTTTCAGCATTATGCTATTTTTTGTGTTGTATCAAAGATGATACCCATTTGCAGAAGGCTTTTTGTAATGTCAGCTGTTTCAAAATTGACTAAGGTTCTCTGTAAATCTGTAGGATTCATGGTGAAGGATCTTGTCCCATGAAAGTTAATATTAATTTTTGTGAACTGCAAAAATATTGAAAAATTTTCATTGTGGATTCTTGTTTTAAGTCAATTATTTTGGTCACACTGACCAAAGTAGTTGAGTTGTAGATCTTTTTTTAGTCCTTCAGATGGTAATGGGTTAATGGATGAAACAGCTAATGGCTTAGAAATAGACACTTGGAGCAAATCGTTGACCAGCTTAGTTTGCAAGTTTAAATTGTAGTAGGTGTGAAAGTTTCCTACAGATAAATGCTTGGACGCAAAATGGCTGCAGACCATTTGGATTATATCTTTATTTTTCTGAATGAAGAAATTTATGTAGAATTTTTACTTTATAATTTTGTGTACAATTAATTTCCTGGCTGTATTGACCTACGTATAGAAATGCTGTTGCATTGTAGATCTAATACAAATAGCCGAGTGTTATTGGCTGAAACAGTTGTCGACATAAATAGCATGAATAAATGGAGAAGCACAGTTATAGTTTACTTATCCTTTAAAGACTTCAGCCTTGAGGAGAAGAATTACTGGAAACTGCGATTGTTCCCAGCAAGAAATAAATGCTGCATGTGCATTTGAAAATTAGTGACAATAAAAGAAAGCATGCCAGAAAACACACACACACATATATATGTATATATATATATATATATATATATATATAGATATATATATATATTTACTCGTAGTGTGTGCGCGTGTATATACCCAAGTGTGCAGTGTATGCTCAATGATTACTATCTTTTCTTCCTATTGAAAAACATATAGGGATACAATAACGTTCATACCTAGAAAACTGTTGCACCCACCTGTTTCAAACATTCTATATATATATAAATAATATAATTATATATATTCTATATTAGTGTGTGTGTGTGGGAGTAGTGTGTGTGTTTGTGTGTATGTGGTACGTTCTTGATTGCATATAAAGATGAATGGCATTCTCATGAATTTAACAATAATTATCATTATATCCCGGCATGTGTGTGAAAACTATATTTGGAATTTTCTTTGTATATAATTTCATAGTATGCTCTCTCTCTCTCTCTCTCTCTCTCTCTCTCTCTCTCTCTCTCTCTCTCTCTATCATCTCGTCTCTCTCTCTCTCTCTCTCTCTCCATGGCCTCTGCTACTAGGAATTATATATCTTTATCCGGAGCTTGAATACATTTATAAGGCTATAAAGGGCACGAGACCTTAATCCTCTATTCCTTTCTTGCTGGCGTCGGGCCACAAGTTAACACGTAATTATTGCCAACAACAAACGTCCTCCTCCACGGGTTGGGGAAGGGAGGCGGGGAGGAGAGGAGGGAGTGTTGTCTGAGAGGAATATATGAGCCCCACCAAAGCATGCAATTAGAACACATTAATATGAAAATGAGGCCACATTAACATACTTGCCGGCCCAGTTGAGTAATACGGCAAACACTATGAGTTGCACTCGCCCTGCTCCTGCTGCTTCTCTGCCACGGAGAGAGAGAGAGAGAGGAGAGAGAGAGAGAGAGAGAGAGAGAGAATTGGAGACGTGGGGTAGGGGGAGTGGGAAAGGAATTAGATACGCTGCCTTCTGTCATAACGTATTTTAGGAAAATTATGTTTTAAAGTTATTCTTTGCTTCGTTATTAATTTATTTCTTAAAAAAATTGTTTTGGTTGTGTTGGCTTCTTGATGTCCTTAAAACAAAATGACAGATGAACAAACTAATAAAATAATGTTCAGTAATGAAGGAAAGAATAATCCATTTTGGTTTGTAACTGTAGGTAAAGTCACGAAGGAAAATTAACTTTTAAAAAGTTCATTCCAGGACAAACAAGTTCATTGGTTTTTTCTTGTAGATTTGACAAGTTTTCCATTTTGTATGCATTTTCATACAATTTAAAGGCCAGCTGTTCCCTAGAGCTAATATTTTTGCTAAAAGGTCTTTGCTTAATTCAAGGCTTAGCGTCGTGAATAAATATTTTATCTTAGATTTATCAAATGTAACTTGCATAACTGGGGATAAATTATTGCGTTGCTGTACATAAAGGTCTAGATCTTTTGTATGCCCCCATCTATGTTCATGATTTTGGTTCTTCTCCCATCCATGTTCATGCTTTTTGGTTCCAGATAGTTATTTTTTCATTAATAATTCAATCATGCACTTTATTATATAAATCTATATCACCCATTTAGATTGTCGTATTTCTCCCCTATACTACGGCTTGAGTTATTTCCGAGTTAATGAATCACTGTTACAAATATTATGCTATTTATGAGATCAGAAAATCATGAGGCAATAAATACTCTTGGAAAAATATGAAGGTTGGTCATAAGGTTTTTGCGCTTTTTCATAAACTGTCGGCTTTTTCGTAAGAGAGTTCACCTATTGTTTTTCACCTTACGAAGCAGAATGCAAAATTTAGACGTTTTCCGGTGTCTTATAGAAAACTTTGCATTTTATACATCCATTCAAGGTTTCTATTTATTCAGACAAGAGAAAAAATTCGTTAGTTCTGAATTGTTTCTGTCATGTGAGATTCGTACTTTTGGAAAAATATACCCTTGTAATATAACCGTTTCATGCTATAGGTTGCGTACATCGCATACTTAATTCTGTGTGAAGTTGGGTTAATTATCCTAGAGTTTCAACTTTTTTTGTGGAAATTGGTGATGAAATATAACGTTTTAGTCAAATTCATTAGCACTGTGGTCACCTCTGTAGTGACTCAGGAGGATAGAGATTCTCAGTCTTTGTTATGACTGGCATTGTTGGTCCTTGAGGATGAAACTTCCTCCTGAGTAACCCTTCGTTGTTTTGTTTTTTCAATATTAATTACTTGGATTTCAGTGTTTTAGTCCATTCCAACTTTATTGTTTTGTATAGTTATTACCTTGAGTTAGGAGGCAGGTGTAATAATTACGAGACTTAATTGACCATTAACTATAGCCTCTCATTTCCTTGTAAAGTGTTCTTGGGGCTGTCGGTCAAGTCCTTCGAAACTTCAGAACTCAACCTGTGGCAACGGTCACTACTATTATGAATATTTTTGAAGTAAGTGAATATTCATTGATTCTTAACGACTGGTTGTTTGCTGCGTCGTAAATATATATTTAGTATGATAGTAGATCAAAAATGTCAAAATCGACGGTGTTATGAGCGTGTGTTGAGTTGACAGGTCTCGACCATAGAAGTGATACTCTCCATTCCAAAGTTCTGATAAAGATGCCTTAATTCTACATATTTATATAGAGCAGTGGCGAAATAAGTTTGCCATTGGATGAACTACGGAAATTTCAACGCCAATCTTATTATTCATAAATTTTCTTTGTGGCCGAAAAATATATGGATAGCATTGTATTTTATTTAGTTGGGTATGCAGAGTATCTCGGGAAAAATCAAACAAAATATGTGAATCTTGGCTGCTGTCGTCTTCTTTAGACGTCATTAGCATTCCTTGAAGTGATATGAATGGATGAATGGAACGAAATTTGTCAAGATTCATAACATTTGTTTTATATTATTTCCCTCTGGTACACAACATTTAAAGATCATGTGCTCCTATTTGTTCAACGCACATTGCAGTATATATATATATTATATATCTATATATATATATATAAATATATATTATATATATATATATGTATATATATAAATAAATAATATATTTATATATATATAATATATGGTTTATATAAATGAAAAAAAAAAAAAAAATGAGAAGACTAGGTTCAGGTTCTGACCGGTTTCAGCCTTATAGCATTTCCAAGCTGAAGCCGGTCAGGACTTACATCCAGTCTCTCATTTTTCACCTGTTATGGTTTGATGATATATATATATATATATATATATATATATATATATATATATATATATATATATATATATATAGCGTGTGTGTGTGTCTGTGTTTATGTGTATGTTAGTTACCGTGGCAGTTGGATTCATATAACATAGCACGTTTTCAAGATTTTTAGACGCAAGTTTATGTTACCCCTATTGGTGGTTTTCCTTGTGAATTTTTCTTTTGATATCCTTCAGATAAGTAGATTCCGCGCTGAAAATCACCGGTTGCAATCAGATTCATTAGAGAAATAACTAACGCAGAGAAGCTAATCTGATGGAATAGGATTTGACATTGTGTAAAGTTGGGCCAGGCCCGAGGAGGCTTTATGACTGAACTTATTGGACAGGACAGCTTTGAAGTGACTTTTTCTCCCGTTCGGTGATTTTGGAATCAAAATGTTGCCGAAATAATCAAAACGTGTGATTGATGCTCCCGATTACGGGGTCATAGGTGTTGTTCTCAAGATTAAGGGAACTTCATTTAAAACTGTCTTAGGGTTTACGCTGTTGCAGTATATAGAGGGTTCATAACTCAGTTTTGGGATTATTCTTTCTGCGTGTGAATTTGGTTGATCTCTTGGCGCTCGATTACTCTTCTGTGAATGGAGTTGTATGTATCCAAATTTGTCTTTATTTTCTTTTTTACTTCGCATCTTGATACAATTGTCAAAGGTTTATTCTGATTAATCCTTTCTGATCGTCCTATCAGAATAGTTTTAGACCCTTTTATTGGTTTTATGAAGTTATATTGTTCACTTAATTATCATGTACGGCAGTAGTCATGGTTGTTGAGAATTTTGTACCATGAAAAAATAGTCTGGTTTTACAAGTAACAAATTCGTGAATATTCTGTCTTTTCGAACTTGCGAAGGCAGTATTTTAAATATGACCTTGGTTTTAATCCATATGTGAAAAATACATATATGGAAATAGGATACGCATCTTAACTCATCAAGAGAATTTACTGTCTAATTCGTTTCGCAAGATACTGAGAAACAATTTGAAACTAAGGTTGAGCAATATAAATTTTCTCCCGTTTATCTCCCACCCTGACGCAAGCCGACTTTGGTCTGAAAGCTATTCGGTCAAGACTCTAAAGTTGATCGCAGTGCGTGTTGCCTATCGCATCTGAAGACTGTCTTAATATTTGAGTAATCTTATTTACCGGGTCTTTTCACCTGAGGACATCTGGTGATATTGAAAGCGGCTCAAGTGTGGCCAGAGGATGCTAAGAATGGCCGAGAAGATTGGCTGAGGGTCACTGTTATTTTGGTCCTTTTGGATATCTATTTTTTTTTTTTCTTCTGTTTTGTATTTTTGGCGTCCTACGTATTGAGATCTATACATAACTACTGATTTAAAGTTATGACCTGTAAATCTACTTAATGATTGTTTTTTTGAAGGTGTTTTCCGAGTTATTATTATTATTTTTTTGGTTATACACGCTCGAATATATACACAGTGCTAATATAATATATATATATATATATATATTATACATACTTACTTACACACACACACACACACACACACACACATATATATATATATATATGTATATATATATATATATATAATATATATATATATATATATCTATACATCGAGCTACAAATGACCTTTAATATCTAATTCGCTCTGTCTCGGCATTAATATATTTTTACATATGTTTAACCGAAGGTAAAGCGATGTATGTATATGAATCACGGTAATGTGATATGACTCATATATATATATATATATATATATATATATATATATATATATATATGTATGTATATATATGAATATATATATACATACATACGTGCATACATACATATACAAATGACCTTTAATATCTAATTCGCTCTACCTCGTAATTCATATATTTTCATATATGTTAAACCAAGGTAGAGCGATGTATGTATGTATGAATCACGGTAATGTGATATGACTCATATATTATATATATATATATATATATATATATATATATATATATATATATATATATATATATATATATATATATATTTATTTATTTATTTATTATAGGACATTTGTATCTCGCTCTATGTATATGAATCATGGTAATGTGATATGACATATATATATAAATGTGTATGTATGTATGTATGTATGTATGTAGTCACAGGGCAGTGCTGGGTATAAAATTTTATTTGGGAAAAATCTAGAGAAACTGGCTCTACTTTAAATTCTTTGGAGAAAAACGACAACTGACAAAGGGGGCCTGCCGCATGTTAACAGTAAATAAAGGTATGTACTCTTAGTAAAATTATCACAAAATACGTTCAAAAGGATTGAAGGTAAACATATGTCCACTTGAAATATACTTCACTAAGGTAATTAGAAGAATAACAAAATGGACAACAATGGGGAAGCTTACGGGACTGATCAATGCTTTAATGGAAAAATGCAAGAATGCACATACTTTATCAGAATATTGAATTAGTGCTAAGTTTCTCAATTGTTGTAAGCATGACCAACAAAGATTTTAAGAACACTATCACAAATAAATTCAAAATATCATTAATGCACAGTCACAAATCATTGGGGTCTCTGAAGGAGACAGAATAATAGGATCATGGGAATAGGAGAACAGGCGGAACAAGGAATGAGTGCAGGGAATAGTAGTTGAAGGCTGACAGTCAACTTCCAATTCAGTTACCTTAGTTCATGGAAGAGACTTGTGTGGAGTTGAGCCAGGGCGCCGGAGGAAGGACTTCGTCACTTGCAGTTCTCCACTAAAGAGCAAAATGAAAGAGTGCTCCACGAGGTACTTCAAGGAGCATGTCAGGGCAGGACGTCGAGGCAGAGTCCTGGTTCCAGATGGTACAGTAGAAGTGTAAACTAGCTGTTTAGACCTTCACCAGGAAGCAGTATGCTAGAGCAGATTGCCACGTCATAAGACTAGGGCGCGATGCCGCTTTGAATGGCTAGGGTGAAATGCGATTTGATTAGGCACACCTGGCCACATATGTATATACCCAGTTCGAGTTTCACTGGAAGTCATGTTACCTGACATCTGTCAAAACAGGGCGACATCTCTCGTTCCTTTGGTCTTGCTGCTAATCCCGGTAGGTACCTGAAAAGGTCATTGAAAGCCGTCAGAGAAGGGTATGGAGGAGAGGGTACAAAGAGGTGCTAATTAAGGTCAAGAGGATTTGGGCTGGTGGGCAGAGATGCAGGTGCAAGACACTGCGAAAACAGGGATAAATGTACGAGGCCAGGTCATGAAGACCACGCATGAGAGGGTGTGAAACACTGAATTTTAGGGGCTTGGTTGCTTCAAATAACTTTCGTAAGATTGGACTTGGAATTGGAACCATGGTTTCGGGGGGTGTGGTCCCAGAAGTCTTCTACCTTTCTCGAAAAGGCAAGTCGTTATTGGCTTAAGACTGGTGTTTTAATTGGATTTGGGAGCAACAATATATATATATATATATATGATATATATATATATATATATATATATACATACATATATATATATATATATATATATATATATATATATATATATATATATATATATATATATATATGCGTAAGTATGTCGGCAAACGAGTGTATGGGTGAGTGTGTTCACACGTGAGTATTAAATATTAACGTACATGAAATCTTGATGGCGTATTATTACAATACGAAATTACGTAAAATGTACAATAGCTACCATAATCCCATAAGGTGAGTAAACGAGCATGATTACTTTATCAAGCTTCGAAAATAAAAATATATTCCAATATCACTAATTTTATAATTTCATTCATTTACAGAATGAATCAATCAACAAATATATTACCTTCAATGATATTTATGTCTTAAGTTCTATGCAGTTCCAAAAAATATAAATAATATACTAGATGTTACCAAGTTAAAATACTTAGTTGAATTAAAAACTTTAGACTTTTAAACTATTTGGAATTTACCAAACTAATCGAATCTAACCTTGAAACTCGGATCTGATATTTATTTACTGATTCCTGTAGACTGGCACTCAAAAACTAAGGTCATTGGAAATAGAGGTCATTTCAACAAGTTTTGTCTACCTAAACAAACACAATATATATATATATATATATATATATACATATATAATATATATATATATATATATAGATATTATATAATATATATAATATATATATATAAATAATTATAATTATATAATATATTATATAATATATACTATATATATCTATATATATGTATCTATATATATCTATAGATATATACTTCATTTTGCAATGAAGTCTTCGACAATCTTCTTCCAACCTCAGTCAGATGGACTGTGCTTCTGGCTGGCTCAGAATTGCCTAACCCCTTGCACAACCTGCCTGATATTTTTGTTGAAGCAGAGCTGCTCTGGTTGAAGGGATGGCTTCATGTGGTCTGCTTTTTGGCAAACAGGTCTGGGACTGGCTTTGGCACTACAACACTTGGTGGTGTTGGGTTTTTGGAGTTGAAGGAAGCAGGGGGTGTTATTTGTGAGAGTCGGGTAGCTCAGGTAAAGATTTTCCCATATTTGGCCCAAACTGTACTGCTGACGCTCTTCCCCCAGTTGTCTTTGGCGGGGTGCTGGAATGGCGATTTGAAAAGGGCTAGTAGCCGTAGTTGTTGAAGGGTTGTGATCGATGTTGTCCATGACCACAGTGGTAAACCCCTTTCTCAAGACAGGTGGGCAGACTACACCCTTTTCCTCATACTTGGTGACATTGGCATCTCCCAGTTAGGCTGATATCTTCAGCACCCTATCAGGAAATGCTTGTGCCATGATCATGAAGCATTTTTACCAGGTTTCTCTTCCAGGTTTTGGCACAGATAGTCATGCCCATGAAAAATGGAAAAGGAGTTTCCGTATCCTTTGAGTGTTGATGCACACTTGCTCCTTCCTTCTGTTTTGAGAAGCACTTGTATTGCAGGACCTGAGCAACAGCCAGGTCTAACTTTGAAGAGCCAAACCTTAGCTGTGACTTTGTCTGCTCCATGTTCGATCATACTGGTAAACTGGAGCAGACTTTGAGGTATGGCATCATTGATGCATCCTTCACCAAAGGTGCCATCAAACCTGGACTGGTGATCCAGAATATGCTTCCTTGGTATCTTTGCTGCTTTAACAATCACAAGTGTATCTGAGTAGTCAGATGCCTGAGATAGGGCTATAGCTACATCTTTCTGCAAGGCAAGTAGCGTGTTTCTTCCTTTCTTGTGTACTTCTAATTCAGTGATTTCTGCTAGCAATTAGTCCTTTAATCTTGTTGTATTTACAGTGGGTGAGCCAATGTCTAATTGTTTCAGGCAGTGCTGGTATAATTGGGATATGTCTGCAAGGAGGAAATATGGCAGGACCATCCGAACTCAAGCTGGTTTCAATTATATAATTAACCATTTTTGATAGAACCATTGGATATACCTTTGGTTCTTCACTGTGACATTGTTCTTTCTTAGAAAGAACAATGTCACAATGTTGGTATTTCAGCTCTTGTGCAATTGCATCACCGGTACCTAGTTTTGCTGATAATTTATCATCATTAAGTGTGTGACATAACTCATATAGTCTCTTCTTGAGATTCATGGTCATTACCTTTTGAAGATCTGATCCAGTTGCCACATTTCCACAAAAAAATGCATCTTCATTGTCATGACTCATTTTACGATGTTAAGCATATTTTTCCTTTGGTTCACTATCTTCAACTGTAGATCTTCACCTTCTGGCACGATCAAGTTTTGCATTATTAAACATGACCCTACACTTCCTGTGGTATTTTGCCATGTTTTGTTGCAGTGTTGCCTCTATGCCACTGCCTTCATCCAGCCTTGCTTGGTTAAAGTTAAGCTGCTTTTCACCATCTCCTGGTGGAAATCATTAAGTATGTACTCATTGTGTTCAGGATTATGATGTACAGAGGCCAAGGGTGAAGTTAGATTTCAATCTTTCTTGTCTTCCTGGCAAAGACAACATTTTCTCCAGTCGGTCTTCCTATTAGCACCTTAATCTGATATGCACATTGATGTATGGGATACAACTAGTTTTGGTCATCCTACACCTAGCTTGATCATTCGTCCAGTGCCATTCAAGTCTCGTGTGACCTTTACACCATCCAGGTAAGTACATGAATATATATACTCTCTAATGGCTAATTGATATGGCGGTATGAGACAACATTTGGGACACTAAACTACACCAAAGCAAAGCTAGGTACAGCGTAAGTAAAGCAAGATTAGCTGACACTGAACCCCAAGTTGTGTTACCCAGAAGTGAAGTCACCAACGTTCCATGGTTGTGCGCTGACATCTACTCTTTTAAACTAAAACGAAAGTTAAAACCACCACCTAAATTATTTATAGAATTGCAAACTATTATACTGAACAAGAAGACATTTTTCCATGCCTAGTGAATCCTGAGACGCGATTGTTTTAGGTTTTTGGCTGCCATATTGGATACCATCTTTCTTGATATATGCTATATGAAAACTTTAACAAAAATACATTTTACTTTTACTTGGTGACTGCTTCAAACGTGTATAACGAAAACAAATACATAAAAACATGACCAGAGGCACATGAGCCCGATGTTAAAACCTTGACTAGCGGCCATCTTGAAAAACAGCGGCCCTTTTGGAATTTTGAGTAGGCACCCAGTTTAAATGTTCAAAAAGTGGATTATGGAGAAGATACATAGCAAATTTTATGCTTGTATCATAAACTGAATTATTTTAGTGAAAAAAAATTATTTTATCTGCTGCACTAAATCAGAAGACTTCTCATCAGCTTTTGACCCATGCTGTCTCCTTTATTTATTTACTTATTTATTTATTATTTTTAAATTATTGTATCAACTCTTACCCTTCCGTTCGAACATCGGTCGCACCCCATCCAGGGAGTGTTTTGTCTATCTTTCTCTGGTCTTTCAAATTTTGCCAGTTATCCTAATCATTCACTTTCTTATTTCATTTTCTCCATGTGACCAAATTACTTCAAATGACGCTTGTTCATATATTCTTCTTTGCTATCCTTTTCACTTTTTTTGTCGTTTTTACGTTTTTCCCGCCTTATACTCTTCGTAATTTACGTACACCCTAAAGGACTCGTCCTAATAGTTTTCATCTTTTTCATGCTATTCATGTGCAACCTCCCTGCTTCGCTCCGTAAAGGGAGTTGACGCAACACACTTTTTTTTACATTTCCTCTTTTATTTCTCTGGATTTCTTCCATCCCAGATTCGTTGCAGGATTGCTACCAGCCTTGCGTCACCTACTCTTTGATTCACTCCTTTTGTCGTCTTACAGTCGTAGATTTCGTCATCTCCGAAATACTTTTATGAATCTACTATATTTTTCATAATGTCATTTATTGTTTGATCTTCCTGGCTTCCATTTACCGTCACAACCACTTTTAACTCTTTTTGGACTTTTTATCACTCTACATCTTCGTATCTGTAACTCCAAACAACTGTCATTCTGTACCCTATTCGCTGTTCCTTTCCTTATGTCAGTAATTCAATCAATAACTCGTGTCAATTTCATGACTGCTCTGGTCACGCATTAGTTATGACATAAATCCGTGAAAGAAGGCCTAAAGAAAGACTAAATAGTGTTTATTAATCCATTTACTCCTACGATAAATGTGATGCCAAACTTGACTTAATTACACTTTATGCTAAATAGCTATATTTATAAAATCATTAGAGCGTTGTACATCGAACAAGGTCACTCTACGTCTTAAACGCCTCAGGCAGTTATATATGGAGTTCTGCTACGTCCACATTTACCCCATATAGATGTTTCCCCCATTTCTCCAGTTTTTCACATACCTGTATCAAAACAAACATCCTTTTCCTTCTCTTGTCCCCATATTACTCTTCTACCAGTTTCATTGTTATCTGCCTTACATTCTCAGCTCAAACATAACCGTATATATTCCCAGATCAGCTGAGTATTGGTATGACCCATATCATCTTTCCACATATGCAGATAAGCAATTCATTATTATTCATTATCCTTTATAATAATCATCCTGCCATCTTGGCGTAGGTTATAGACACTCGTCAGTAACTGTTACACGAAAACCATTATACCACAGCACATCACTTTTTAAGCCATCATTCCCGTTAACGAGTGTGTTCAGTTTTTAGTTATCATTCTTGCTTTTTCAACATTTGTATCCACAAGCACTACTCAGATTTGTATTAGCTTGTCGCAAGTGCGTCTCTTTCAAAATATTGCTTCTATCGCCACAAGACTTCGCCTTCTTTCCACCGCACCTTTTACTCGAAGATCCATTTGTGAATTAACTTAGACTTCCTGACCTCCGTTTCAACACCTGCTATTTGATTATATATATATATATATATATATATATATATATATATATATATATATATATATACATATATATATATATATGTGTGTGTGTGTGTGTGTGTGTGTGTTTGGGCTTTGTTATGAAATGAACTTGGATTGAATAACTGGAGAAACCACCCTGCAGTATTAATTATGGTTTATTTGAAAATGAATGGTATTCAAATAAATGGCGTTTACTATCGTATAGCAATAGTGTCGAGTAATTTTAGAATTAAAAAACTATACAAATGAATAGAAGTCTATCTTTAATGTCAAGAGTAAGCACGTGATTATGAATATGGTATCTCAGTCAATACTTAAGTGTGTGTGTGTATGAATGTGCGCGCGCACAAGCGCGTAAAGGCTCGCATGTGCCTTAAACAGAACAACTGAGGAAGTTGTAAAAGCTCCCAGTAAATTTCTTCCATATTGCTCTGGTGCAGCGGGGTAAAAGACTGCCACTTAAATCTCACAAATAACGAGGCAGGAAAAATATTATCGGAATAAAACGGTGATTCTTGTAAGTTAAGTACTTTTTTTTCCCCCTTCATCAAATCCGCCATTCGTGAAACATCC
>NC_061087.1:86715902-86730902 GCF_015104395.2 Macrobrachium nipponense
TTTCATCCTTTTTTATATTAGCTTTTTTATATTTTTAAGGTGATTTCGTCACGTGATGGGAATGGGCGACATTGAGGGGATGAAATCTGTTTAATTAAGAGGTTCTTTCAGAAGAAGGAAAAAAAAGTGTGTTGGCCACATGATGTTCAAGAGTTGTTGAAAGGGAGAGGGCCTTGGTACTCTGGAATTGTATGTAATCAAATGAGGCTGGCGGTCAGTGCTTATAAGGGTTAGTGTGAACGTTTTCTGAGTAGGGTTCAATAACTGAAGAGTTATAGTGGCAGTGGCTGAAGTTTTTCCCCAAAACACCCTATTACAGAAAACGGCCCTTTGGCTAAATACATGAGGTGAATATTGCTTTTGCTTGTGCTTATATAACTCTACCGACTGAGTACGAGCTTCAGATTTGCGCCTTTGCTGCTGGCTGTCAGTTATGGTGGCAAGTTGATAAAACACGTCAAGAAACGCAAGGTCAAATCAATCCCAGGTCAAGCAACCGATGTGGAAGTGATGAGCATCACCGATGGGAAGAATCGTCTGGGAAGAAATGAGAGTTGCTGTTGTAAGATCACAGTACCTAAGATGTTGGTAAAAGTGGCTTTCTTGCTTGCCTAGTAGCAAACAATGAATATATATGTGAATGAGGAGAGCAGAGGGCATGACTTTCTATGGTATGATTTAGATGTAGATCTATAGTATCAGAGTCCAAAATCAGAATCTTTGTAAAAGGAAAACGCGAAGGAAGGTCTAAGCTGCGAGTAAAAGTGTCATGGAAGCTAGATCGTAATTTATATTACCTAGGAATTTTTCTCATAACATTGCCACTATTACTGACTTCAAGCGTTTCACTACATTACTATTGAATCCGGTGTTTCTCTTGACATACATACTCGTACAACCTCTTCTGTAAAAACCTGGTCAATAAATTGACGGCCCTTTTCATGATTCCATGTGAACGTATGCAAAATTTTGATATCATTAACAGCTGTGATCGTATCAATTATTGGCGTACTTTTCGAAGGAAAAGGGAGATCTGTATACCCAATCAGGATACGAAGTGACCCGAGTGGAAAGTGAATAATTCTTCTCAAAAACACAGTTTCGTATCATTTTGGGTTATTCTGCCTAAGCCCAGTTTAATACCAACGCTGCATAAATGAATTAATATTTAATGTTTCCTCATATTGTGACCAGTACATAAAACAACCCGCAATTTTATTTTGGTGTTTCTTGTTCAGCTGAAGATATCTTTTAAATGTTCTTCAGTTAAAGCATTTAATAAGAGGGACATTTGTTGCTCGGAGACGTCGCTAATTATTATTATTATTATATCATTATTATTCCTAAAGCAATTATTAAAGTATTAGCAACAATAATAATATTAATTTTTATCATTATTGCAAATTATTCAGTAAAGTTGCCACACTCTTGCGTTAGATTTTTCCCCGTTAGCCCTCCTCTAACCTTTGCACTTTTTCGCCCAAAGGTATTTCTCTTCTTTTTTTTTTCTTTTTTACCGTTTGTTTTAAGTGTACTGTCCGGTATCGATTATCATTATCGTTGCGGTAGATTACCAATCTTTTATGTTTATTTCGTTTTTTTTCCAATTCTTTTTTTCCCCCTCTTCTCTTTATGAAATTGATATTTTTTCCCCCGTGCATATCCAGGATCAGTTTCCACCGGGATTTATCATGAAAACTTGATTGTTGCTATTCTCTTTAGATGGTTTCATGGTGCCATTCTCCCTTTAAAGGGTTTCTATGCGTTTTTTATCATGGCCTATTCTCTCTCTCTCTCTCTCTCCTTCGTCTCTCCCTCTCTTCTCATACGTCTCTCTCCGTCTCTCCTCTCTCTCTCTCGTTTCCCTTAGTTTCATTTTGTTTCATGCAGTTATTCTTTCATGTATTGTACAATCAAATTGCCTCTTGTCACTTTCCTTTTTGCCGGCGTTTTCATATGTTCTCCATTCTGCTGTCTCAGTACGCTATTATGTGTTTGCTGCTCGCATTCATTTCGTTTGTGTTTATTCCCTTTTTGCCCCCATTTTTAGCTTCTCCCTCAAAAAATAATCTCTCTCTCTCTCTCTCTCTCTCTCTCTCTCTCTCTCTCTCTCTCTCTCTTTTTATTCCCTCTGCCTATCTACCAATCTTTCATACCATTTCCTCGTTTTGCAGTTCTCACTTTAACCGTTCTCTTTCTGCCAATGTGTGTGTGTGTTGTGTGTGCTTCTCGTTGAGTTTGCTTCTTCCTGTGCTTCTCTTTGTTAACAGTCTCTCTCTCTCTCTCTTCTCTCTCTCTCTCTCTCTCTCTCACTTAGGAATTACAATTCTTTTGAAAGGAAAATTTCCCCCGTCCTCTTCTCCCGCCTACATTTGATTTGCCTTCTTCGGTTTACTGCGTCGCATTTTCAGCTTCTTTTGCAATTCTCGAGCCATCGACGACGACGACGACGATGACGACGACGCTGACGAGGATGCCGTCGAATCGACAGTGGCCTCGACCACGAAAGATCTTATCGGGCTTTGTCACTCCGGCGAGAGAATTCTCTCACCGCCTGCGACGACTTTCGCTCCATCTTTTGGCTAACCCGTTAGCGAATGCAGCAACCAGTTCATAAAGGAAAAGTCCTCTAACCACCAGTGCCTGCACTAACTGCCTCTTCTTCCTCCCTCATCCCCCTCCCTCCCAACTATCCACCCAAGCCGGAGCTCTCCTCCCTCCCCCTCCCCTCGGTGCTGTAACCCCTTTTCACTCTTCCCCCTTCAGCTGCCACCGCCAACCAAAGCCGAAGCCCTCGTCCGTACCTCTTGTCAATAAATTGGCGCAGGTCACTGTTGCACATTACCATCAGCATGGTCCTATTTATCCCTATTTACCGCCATCATGCAAACAATGCAAATAAATTTGCCGCATCCAATCAATCATTTCTTTATGGCCACATCACCAATCCCTCCACAAGCGCAGATAAAACCTTTTTACAGCGCGCAGTCAAAATAATATTATTCCTCCTCTCTCTTGCCTATTCCTACCATTCCAATATTCCCAATCCTTCTGCTTTTACACATTTTTTCATGAATTTTATTACTTCCCCCCCTTTCCGTTCTCTGGTGTGGATTACTATCTGTCAGTCAGTGAAGCAAATCTGTTGAAAAGTATTTTTCACTAACTATCACACGAGTTCCTTTTTTCCACAAAATCCTTCTCTTCCTCCTTCTCCTCCTCCTCCTCCTCCTCTTCTTCTTCTTCTTCCTCCTACTCTCTCCTGCTTCATCTTCTCTCGCTCTCTCTCTCTCTCTCTCTTTCTCTCTCTTTAGTTCTTCCTTTTTTGACCCCTTTCTGAACTTCAGTCTGAATCCCAATGGCTCTAATTGGCCTTTGGTTTAATTGCATATTTATATATAGAAAAGAGAGCCGCCGCTGCTGCTCCGGGCATTCATTCCTCTTTAATCAAGGAACGGTCACCCCTCACAGCATTCGTATGATATATTTTCAATTTTCAGTTTGGGGGGCCAGAATCCGGATATTCAGAGTAGCAGGCAAAATGTAAAAATGTTAAAAGAAGCAGCTGACTCGCTCACAGAGCGAGGGAAAGGGGGGAGAAATGGTGCCTCGCCACCTGTGCCTGCCTGACACTGACTGACACTGCCCTTACTAATATCTGGCCCCTTCGCCTGACAACTCCTGACACATCCTGACACTCGCTGACAATTTTGAATAAGTTTACAAGACTTGCCAAGATGTTTTGTGCTTGTCTTCGACACTGATATTCACGACTCTCTCTCTCTCTCTCTCTCTCCTCTCTCTCTCTCTCTCTCTCAAATGCATTCTTTCGGTGGATGCAAAACTTTAGGTTGGGTTGAGTCAGTGACGCAACGTAGCTCCCGGTATCGACGAACGTAAAATAGATATTGTCCAGTTTGTTTACTCCATCAACTGGTTGTTGACACACTTTTTATAAACACGTCAGTAACGCGTTGACTTTGCGTAGCATTCATCATGGCGGCCATCGAGATGAACAACTAACACGTGGTCGCTGTCGACAGCACCTGGACTTGTTGATTTTTGCGGCACTACGGCGACGAGCGTCATCGCTCGCTTATTGGTGTGACCTGTGGTCGTCTTGTCATGGCAAATCTTTTTTCTTAAACGCCTTAGTGGCGTGGACGGTATGGTGTTGGCGTGCCACTTCGGTGGCCGCGAGTTCGATTCTCGGGAATTCCATTGAGGAGTGAGATATGTGTATTTCTGGTGACAGAAGTTCACTCTCGACGTGGTTCGGAAGTCACGTAAAGCTGTTGGTCCCGTTGCTGAACAACCACTGTTTCCACGCAACGTAAATACGCCATACAAACAAATAAAACAAACAAACAAACAAAATAGTGATTTTCTTAAGAAGGTTTAAGGAAGGTCCAGTTTCGACCTACTTCATATCTGGGAGAAAACTGCCACTACTAGTGAAACCTCATTGTGTAATTTTTACGTTAGTAAGTATTTTGGTCACGTATTGTTTTGATAAAAATCTCACATCATTAGATCGTCTGTGTAAGCGTTGCAAGTATGCATCGTTTCAGATTTATTGCTCAGTGCATTAGGTGGCCAATGCACATTCCTACAAACTTTTATTCGGTAATAAGAGATTTCCCGTTTATTAGTCCAATTAATCTCCCGTTAAGCTTTTGTTATGTCGTGGGACTTACTTCATTTTTCTAGTAATTTTCGTGTAAAACCGAAAACACCCTACTCTGAAGCCTGCAGTATAAAGAGTTAATTGTAATCTTCGATGTTATTAACATAGTAGCGACATTACACTAGTGATATACATATGCGTGTTTTTAATGATGTACCGATTGATCAGGATACTAAGGCAGTATGATATGAAGTCGTAGAATTTTTTTTTTTTTTTTACCTGAATAACCAACATCTTCCTGCAGTCTAAAAAGACGTGTTAGAATACAAATAATCTATGTATTTCACTTTTACTGAGTTTTTGTGAATTTTGTTTTTTGATTATAGGACTGACGTGAAAATCTCGCTCTCTCATTTGTTAAGTGTTAATTTTATATTCGGGAAACGGCATAATGTGGAACCTCGTGCGCAAGCGTACATACACGCACATATATATATATATATATATATATATATATATATATATATATATATATATATATATATATATATATATAGATTATGACTTATATATGCGTGACCTTTTGATATTTGCAAGTGTTCATCCACAAGTATTGTTTAATATCGAATTCAATATACTTTGGGAATAACATACATTCAAAGGTGTGATTGATAAGTATTACTGAGTCGGCCTGGCTTCGAACCAAGGTCTGGTTTAGAAACAGCGATGAACAGTGACTTTGACCACCAGGCTCTCTCTCTCTCTCTCTCTCTCTCGTCTCTCTCCCTCTCTCTCTCTCTCTCTCTCTCAATTTTATTTAACAATATATATATATATATACTCTCTCTCTCTCTCTCTCTCTCTCTCATCATATATATATATATATATATATATATATATATATATATATATATATATATATATATATATATACACGCTAAATATACACATACATACATGCTCACATGCACGCCTAATTTCATATTATTGGGTGTTTGATCGTACTCATCTGACATGTTTACCTGCTTTGGTACCTATACAAGCGACTGAAGATCCCTAAGCACTTTATGTAATTTGTCGTTTACGAAAAACGATTGTATTCGGATAATTTTTGGGCTGCTCCTATTTTGAAACCTATATTAATAAGTTATCAGAATTGCTACAAGACCTTTCTGAGTTTGATTAAAGAACTTTTGTATTACAGGTATTTGAGACGCTAAATTTACATTTTAAGATTAATCCGGCTTTTCATTTTAGCGTAAGCCGAAAAAGAGTATGTGCAAAACCTGATTTTTGCCATGTTTTTCCTGTTATAGTAATGGTTTTTTTCTTATTTAAGCAACCCGAAAAGGGTTGCTGTCTATAGCCACCATCCTATATACGCAACCTGTTATGAATTTCAAGTCAAAACACAAAAGCAAGGTAAACATCATAGCTAATGTTAAGCCAGTGCATGTACTGATTCCATTTTTAGGCATTCCCTGCCAATTGTTTTCGAATGTGAACGCCTACATGAACAATCTGGCCGAATTGCCAAATAGCTGTTTTTCTCTTTCTCTCTTTTATCATTTATTGGGTTTGTCATGTTTTACTGCAGATATTACTAGTTCTCTTGCATTTCTTATTGGTAAGAAAGATGGTATGGGTTATGTATCTTGAGGTAATCTTGTTTACACTGTAACCACTTGCCGCCATGTTTGTTTTGAAATTGTTTGATTTCACTCATGCTATATCTGTTATTAACTCATGTTAATGTATTTTAGCCTCCTCATTTGTTCTGCTTATATTAAACTAAAATATAACACTCCAAACGGGTTGCCTGTGCTAAAGTTGTCAGTAAACAGATTTTACAATGAATTTCACAAATGAAGGTTCGTCTCGATCGTGACTAATCATAGCTGAATAATTTACAGGCTGCATCTTCGCCTCTATATTTATGTACTCACGTAGACATTATTGTTCTCTCTAGAGTCCTTCGTCTAATGCAAATTTCTGAGTCACGACTTCTGTATGAAGGTTCCTGCCTCGTGTCCAAATCCAAACAAAAGATCTGATATTATAATTTTTGAACGAGATTTTTTTTTCCTACAGCATCTAGATAAATGAATGATTTCTTAAGTAAGTAGACAGGAAACATACCCTAGGATTTGAAACAGTAAGCTATCAAAGAATCTATGAGTAGAGCTAGATCATTAGTCTCTAGGTATATTTATGTGTCAGAGGGAGGTGATATCGTATACACAATTTTTTCTTAAGAGCAAAGTAAGCCTCGAATACATAGTGTAGATCTTCACAAGTAAGTTGTCGTTACTCCATGAAAGATCAAGTAAGTATCGTAGACTTATGGAAGCATTATGTAGATGGTAAATAGTCAAGGCAGTTAAATATTCCACGATTTTAAGAGGAGATATAATCAACTTTTTATGTATTTATGTATTTTATCTATTTTTATCTTTTCTCTCGACTTCTTGATAATCGTGAAAATTTGAAGGTGAAATTGATTTCCTGAAGAAACTTCGTATATAAAACTGAATTTGGCACGTAATCTGCTCATCATTATTCCCAATATGTCTGACTCAGCATTAAATGGTTATGAGAATTATTAATTTTGATTGATGAACTGCTGCATTTAAAAATCAATACAAACTAGAATATCTGACCAATTTTTATGCTCAGTAAAATGCTCATTTCAGGCGGAAATATTAAACGCCCAAAATATCCAACTTTTCTGCCTGTTGTATGTCCGTGTCATTTTGTGCCTATCCGTGTTTAACTCAAGACAATGGATGCACAGGAATAGATTATTCATCGGACATTGGAAGGTTAAGCTCGTGGCATTTCGACGGAAATGTTCTTAGGTAGCGTGTGCCTGGTCTATTTTAGAGCCCTCTGGACCTGCCTGTAGTGCTTCATCGTAATATTCTTTATCCATAAAGCCCTATGTTTGTTTTTTATGATATAGAGATGAGGAGTAACTCTTTCTTACATAATCGTAAATTGTACAAAAATACGTAAAAAGATGGCTGACTATCACTCAAGTTAGTCCCATGCCATCTAATGGCGTTGGGGAATGTCATTTGACTGGAAGGCTCCGGTCCCAACCTCCTTTCTCTTCCACACAATGGTTCGTAGCTAGTTACTGGTACCCATTTACAGCTGGGTCGACTGGGTGAGCTGCCTGAGGGGGAGGGGATGGTTGGAATATAGAAACCCTTACAAAGCTAATTCCACGTCAGTGGTAATTAAAAAAAAGTCTTAAACTTCTGACAGTATTTTTTCATTTATCTGAAATATTTTCTTTTTATACATGGAACGGTTGTGCCACTTATAATATACCAATAACGAGTGGATTATCATTGACGGGGTATATTTTGGTTTATATGCCTTCGAGATGGTTTTATAACTTTTTTTATACATTCATAGTTACAATTGTATAGTAAAATATGATCCAGTTGACTTGGTGGGCCTTTTCCCAGAGTTAACAATTAAACCAAAATGAACAGGTCGTTTACAATGTGGCACTGGCCTAAAAAGAGAGGGGAAACTTCGTTTCTTAAGAAGAGATTACAGGGCACCGGAAAAAAGAGAGGAAAATGCTGAATTTTGTAGTGCAAAGGCATAGGAGAAAGGCCAATCAAAATTGGCGATTCAGTTATCATGCTGGACATAATGTAAGCAGAGTTTAATCCTTGATGGTTTTAATGAATTATATTAGGATATGAGCGTTTTAGAAAAGTTATTAAGACATGAATGCCTGATGCTTGATTACTTGACTAGACGAATGGCATTGGGTTCAGTCCTATCAAGAAGAGAGGGAAATGAAAATTTCAAATATATGAGAGCATTCCACAAGGAACGTAGGAAATTATAATGAAATACGTTCCGTCAGAATCAAGAAGGAATTCTACATAAATGCTACCCAGACAAAATGCTACTTTGATCAAGGATGAATATGCATGTAGCATATAAATAGACGAAGAAGCTTAATCGGTAAGGTCACCATGACTAGCTGAAAACTGGTGTTAAAATAAAAAAAGAAGAAGAAGAAGAAGAAGAAGAGTGACAGCGCAAATTACACATTCTTTTAATGAGAAGAAAGGGATAATTTTGGAATTATTAGTTAATTTGTTCAATATTTCCTTGTGATATACTTAGAGCAATATTATTAAATTTTAAACTTACAGCGTAGGAATGCGTAGCAGACGAATAAGATTAATGAGTACCAGCAGTATGGAAGTCTTTAGAAGTTATATCCTCTTTAAAAAGCTGACTAGCAGGAGTGGTGAAACCATTGTATATCAACGCAGAAAATTAAACCGGTAGTTTAGGCGCATGCCTCGCAGCCCAAGTCATGGCTAGAATAGCCCACGATGCTGCCTGATCAGGGTTTTGTGCCCTAAAGCCCAAGTCCTTTGAAGAGAAATGAGTGGAAAAGTTCCATACGTTTGCCCTCTTGCTCTATGGCAGTTCCAGAGAAAGCAGTGAGTAGAGGAAATAGTTGGGAGATGTTGAAAGATAGTACTTAGCAATATGTAGAGCTGGCGTAAAGGACCAAGAGGGACAGAATATTTAGAACGAATGTTTATAAATTATGGAATTTGCTTACAGGGTTGTTGTGATAAGCGTAGGACCTGCATTGTGTTTTTAACACTGTCATATTTGATTCCACCTTGTTGCCAACCAAGAGAGGAAATGGAAGCTCTCTCACCTTCGTCAGTATAGGAGTATTGTGTATGTTGAAGTAAACAGCAAGCTTCGAGAATTAGTGAGCAAAATTATATAGCTTCAAATAAATGAAGTACAGCACTGAAAATCCATTAGCTTCTTTTTAAAGTCCGGAAAAAAGACATTTAGAATCCATAGCATCATAAGAAGGGGGGTTCACTTGTCCAGTTGAATTTATTCAAGTGCTGCAATAACGAATTAGGTAAAAGTCACAAAACACAGGCTTTGGAGAAATGGAGTGACGCTAAGAGGGTTGAGGCTTAATGGGCATGAGTGCTGGTGAGTGTTTTGGGATTGATGGAACCTGCTGAGTGCACAAGGTCACTGGCAATAAAACTACTTACATGCGATTATTTATTTACCAATTTTTTTTAACATTTTGTCAAAAAAAAAATCATTACACAATTTAATGCAAGTTTTTTACCTCCATCAATTTTCATATTTCATTTAACCTTAGATTAAGTCAGAAGTGCTAGCTTCTCAAAGGGATAATGCCGTCAATGCGATTCACGTGGTGCACTGTAGGCATTAGTGAAGTTTTGTACAGTGGCCCTTCATCCGTTTCCATTCCCGTTCTTCCATCTTGCCGTCCGACCATTCCCTCTCCATCTATTCACCTTTTCCAGAGCTGAATGGCTTAAAGTGTCCAGTACCCAGCTTTAGCTTTTTAGCCAAATTTTCACCAATCATTAACAATACTATAAGTGCAACATGTCTATATAGTGTCTCATATATTATACTATAAAATTGCAACGTTAGGAGCTGAAAAAATCCAGTATTTTTTTTATTGTAAAATGTTGATACGTATGACATTATATATTTACATGCTTCATCGAAGGGTTGGGAAAAAAATGGATCGGTTAATTTCTTATAAGGGCTTGAGCCGAAAATCTCGCAGTTCAAGCAACTGCTGACTCAAGATTCACTGTGAATCATAGAAGACGACGCTTGTCTTACACGTCGGTGTACGCAAAAATGCTTCGGTTTGTAAAGAATATTCCGTGCTTTAAACATTCCACACGAAAAAATGGTTTACTCTATTGGTTTATTTTCAGGTGGTTTGCAGTATTCGTTTATTTTTTTGTGTTGGTTTTTTTTTAGGTATAGAAGCGTTTCGATCGGGAAGTATATTTACCTTAAAAGCGTTTCGTCTTATAAATAGTTATTATGTATATTGCATTCCATAACCCTTTTCAAGGATTATTTCTTACGAGAGCCACTAAAAAAAGTAACAATATATATATATATATATATATATATATATATATATATAAATATACATATATCTATATATATATAATATATATATATATATCATATATATATATATATATATATAACTATATATATATACTATATATATATATATATGTTTGTGCGTGTATGTGTGTGATGATTCTTCCCTGCATATTTTGTGTATTTTATTAAAAGGTATCTTTGTATTTGCACTGCATATGTTCATTCCATTTATTGCAAGTTTGCTTTTGCAATTGTTGCCATTTGAAGCTTGTTCCACATCAATATAGTAGTAGTAGTAGTAGTAGTAGTAAAGTTAATACCTTTAGTGTTGAGGCATTACGGTGTAAAATTTGCCTATTCTCAGTTTAATGTGTTTATTCATATTTATGTTTAATTGCTCAAGTGCAATGCAATGAATTTCATTCACATTAGTGATGTATCGTGATTATTTGTGATTCCTTTTGAACTGCGAAGTATTCATGCTTTCTAATGCTTAAACTTACGTTAATTATGAAGGGATTTTAGCTTTCATACTTGTGGTTACATTGATTATGGATAGCAGGTTATCAGTTGTAGTTCATAAGACGAACATCGAATTAAAACTCCTGGTAACACTTCCTTGAAAATTATATTTGATTTGAAAAATAAAGATATTAGATTTACAATCTGTAAATCTGGATATATGTTCCAAAGATTTATTTTTACCAATAGAAATTAATTGTTCAGTATTTCACGTAACGTTTGCTAATAGGATTATAAAGAGGATTAGAAAATAAAATGCTATTGCCATGTAAGGCGATGGTTAAATTATTCACAGCGTTTTTTTTTATTTCCACTTTGCAGTGTTTTGTTCAGTGTTTTACTTATGTTGAGTAATGGTTTAGCGTATGTATTTCCTTTTAGCTATGAAATTAAATTTCTTCTTCTTCTTCTTCTTCTTCTTCTTCTTCTTCTTCTTCTTCCTTCTTCTTCTTCTATATAAAAATCTCAGAATTGCGCGAGTCACTAAAATGGTGATGAAATCGTAAGTGGATTTTACTATAACTTTACCAAAGATGGGCCTTCTGGCTTCCAACAAATGATTAGTTTTTGGGAGAGATAGGAACATAACTCGACTTAGTAGAGTGGACCCCTTCTTTCAAATGACCAGGCTTAAGAAACCGAAACACTATGCTCAAGTGCAGTAGAATATTGCAACTAAATTTATTCATGACTTTTGCAAGTAATTATTATTATTATTATTATTATTATTATTATTATTATTATTATTATTATTATTATTATTATTGTTGTTGTTGTTGTTGTTGTTGTTGTTGAGTAAGCTTGAGAAGAGGTTATGTTTCCTTTTAACCAGTAATATTGCTTTTTGGCTGCCCACAGGTACTTGTTTCTGGCCGATAAGAATACCTGCTTGACATTGGCGGAGGTATGTGATCTCTGCATGTTTTTTTATGCTTTATATAGGGTCTTTTTCTATTTCCCCAATGATCTTTCTCTCTAAATGTGAGATATTCCAGAAACGCAAACGGTGGAGGTATTTGTATTAAAAACCCCAATATGACCTGTAGAGAAAAATCAACAGTGATATGGAGTGAAACATTATATTCATTATTTTATATATAATATTCGTGCTGCTGAAGAGGCTTTATTATTATTATTATTATTATTATTATTATTATTATTATTATTATTATTATTATTATATTGTTGTTGTTGTGTGTTGTGTTAGTGGTGGTTGCGGGGTGGTGGTGGTGGATAATTTCTTTCATATCAATAGAAACAATTTTGATTCTAACAAGGTTTTTTAATGTATTAAATTTATATATTGTTTATATAATAAAAGATGAAACCCATTTTAACATCATCTTCAGCACCCCATTATTAGTATTGGTATTTTTATCATCATGACCGTCCTCATTGATCCTTTAAATAGTGGAAGATAAGTTTTAATGCATGCATGTCATTAAAGTTAACAGTAGAAATTTGAACACTGTATCTACAGCAACATATTTTTTCCATATAGGCACGTCTTTTTCTTGTAGTTATTAAGTGCGCATATATATATATATATATATATATATATATATATATATATATATATATTATATATATATATGTGTGTGTGTGTGTGTGTGTGTGTGCGTGTGCGTGTGCGTGTGCGTGTGTGTGTAATGTTGTGTGCGTGTTGTGTGCGTGTAACTGTTGGTAATACCCTGGCCTGGTCTGTCATTTGAGAGACCCGTGTTTCGATCCTGATTGGAATCTTTATGTGTGTGTGTGTCTATATATAGATGGATAGCTGGATAAATAGATTGCTAGATATGAGTTTTTCATCAGATACTTTGTTATAGATTGTTCCATTGTTTTCATATGAATATCCAGAAAGATCCTCTTCTCTCTCTCTCTCTCTCTCTCTCTCTCTCTCTCTCTCATATTCTCCGAAACCTTAGCGGTCACATCTTAAAAGTCAGAGAGCTGTTTGAATGGATAAATTACCCACGAAATTTAACTGAATTATTCGACCGATTTCCTAAAAGATTCTCCTGGGGTTGTATTCAGCGTCAGGCAACCATAAAGTGCTTGATGCTGTTCTTTGAGAGACAGAAAACTCACCCTAATGACACTTTGTCCTTCGATTTAAATTACCGCTCCACAAAAATCACGGCTTGGATGTTTATAATATAAAAGCCCCGGGAGAGGAGAACGCAACGCTCACCCGTCCTTTTGGTCGAAGGTCCTGTGGTAAGGAATGGCAAGAACGTCCCTCCGTCTTTTCCAATGCCATCATTAACTCCTCCCTTGCCGAAAAAAGGGGGCGAACTTGGCAGGGGACGCAGGGGGAAGGGAGGGATCGTACCTGGAAGAGAGAGAGAGAGAGAGAAAGAGAGAGAGAGAGAGAGAGACGGGGGGGCGGCCCATAAGAAGAAAGAACTTTGTAAGGTTCCTGAAACTTTGAAAATAATGCATCGGAGCGATTAACTCCAAGATGAATAACTAATTCATGGAAGCAGATGGAGAAGAAGATGAAGAATCGGACCGGCCGGCCGACCGAAAAGCGCTCTCCTCGAAATCACTTTATGCATGTGATCCCCATTCTGTAGGAAGCGGGCTGTGGCTCTCCGGCCTTAATATCTAATGAACCCAAAATCCCGTGAAGGAGAGAATTTACAGAGTTTATTGCCGCCATTTATGAACTATTAATGTCAACTTTCGGTGTGGGGCTTGGGCTTCGGTAGGGCCCCACCGGGACGCCGGATGGGCGGGGTAGGAGGGCGTTTAGGAAACGAGGCCAGATAATTACATTTTGCATTATTAGAGATATCTGTAAGTTTGAAGTTCATAGAGATCTATGAATATTAGATTGGCTGTTCCCAAATGTGATTGGAAATGATTCCCGGCAAGTTTATAGGCCGTGAATTATGCAACGCTTCCAGATCTTAACTCCCTGCTATACGACACTTCACTGGAATGGCCTTTCTTTCAGTAATGGAAAATGGAATTGGGCCCTTTGCATTTTGGCCGTGGCGGTAAAAATAGAATTATGCCGTTATATATTGCCTTTGAATGTATTGCCCGTTTATCTAATTTATTGATGGATCCCCCGAGTTAATTTTAATGATATGAATAACATAATTTATGGTAATGATATCATATGGCTGAAAAACATCAACCATTACTGCATATTTCGTGAATTATGTTCATATGCAAATAAGAGATACACATTTCTGACATGCCAGACGGAAGCTCTCTCTCTCTCTCTCTCTCTCTCTCTCTCTCTCTCTCTCTCTCTCTCTGTTGTAGTTGGTAACATTTTCGCTTTCTCTCGCGCTCTCCTTTTTTTTTCAGGTAACATACTCTTTCATCTTTTTCGCGGTAGGTAAAATCCTCTCTCTCTCTCTCTCTCTCTCTCTCTCTCTCTCTCTCTTTCGTAAATTTGGTGAACCTGGATTCATATATGCCTGTGAGAGGGAGAAGCTTTATTCCACTTGTGTATGCATCTCATGAAGAATTTATTCATTATCTAAAATTCACTTGCTCCTCTTTTTATATGCAGAGTGGAAGGATTTCTGCAATTTCATTATCAGCCTTGACGTTTGCTGCCTCTTACGAATTGCAACAGCGCTCTTGGTTTTGAACCTTCGGCTTTGTCAGATGAATAGTAAACAGTTTAGTGATTATTACTGGGGGAAAAATAAATATGTTCACACTTGTTGAAAATTTCTTTCTTTTAAAAAAAAAAAGATATATATAAAGGCCTTTTAGGGGAGAAGATGTTTTAAATTGTAGCCAGCAGCGATCTTTCGAGCGTTCATCTACCCGACTGTTTGACAAATAGTTTTCCCTTTAGTTTCGCAAAGAAAGTTACGCACGATGATTTAGGTTGCAACAGATGAGATATATATATATAT
>NC_061087.1:86733402-86740902 GCF_015104395.2 Macrobrachium nipponense
CTAACGTTAATCGTGACAGCATCTGAAGGACTCGGCTTAAATGTCTTATAGTATTATGTTATATTTCGGTATTTTTTCGTCTGACGGTAAGTTTAGATATTCTTATGACTGACCCGCTAGTAGCTACTGTTCTTTGACATTGTATTTGTTAATTAACTTATTTTTCTTTGTTTGATTTAGTCACTTGCGTTTATTTACTTATTAACGTTAATTAATTTATTTTTCTTTGTTTAATTTAGTCACTTGCGTTTATTTACTTATTAACTCAATTTTCCTTGTTATGAAATTCTTCGCAATGATCACAATTCACTTAAGAAATACACGAAATTAACAGAATCATTTTATTGTATATTGAATTGGTCTTAAGAATGTGATTTTATTTTTACTCAATCATTGCCATCACCATATTCAACATCAGATGTTATTTTTATTATTTTAATTATTGTTGATTTTAATTTTTTTTGTGTAAGTACTTTTAATTTCCCATTAGTTTTTTTTATAAGAGATCAAATTAGTTTTACTTGACCATATTTTCTCGTCTTCATCATCATCATCATCATCATTATTATTTTTTTTTTCTTTTTGCTCTATCACAGTCCTCTAATCCGACTGGGTGGTATTTATAGTGTGGGGTTCCGGGTTGCATCCTGCCTCTTTAGGAGTCCATCACTTTTCTTACTATGTGCGCCGTTTCTAGGATCACACTCTTCTGCATGAGTCCTGGAGTTACTTCAGCCTCTAGTTTTTCCAGATTCCTTTTCAGGGATCTTGGGATCGTACCTAGTGTTCCTATGATTATAGGTACAATTTCCACTGGCATATCCCATATCCTTCGTATTTCTATTTTCAGGTCTTGATACTTATCCATTTTTTCCCTTTCTTTCTCTTCAACTCTCGTGTCCCATGGTATTGCGACATCAATGAATGATACTTTCTTCTTGATTTTGCCAATCAACGTCACGTCTGGTCTGTTCTGATACCACAGTCCCAGAGGATCTTTGCCTGATCGTTTTCTATCACTCCTTCAGGTTGGTGCTCGTACCACTTATTACTGCAAGGTAGCTGGTGTTTCTTGCACAGGCTCCAGTGGAGGGCTTTTGCTACTGAATCATGCCTCTTTTTGTACTGGTTCTGTGCAAGTGCCGGACATTCGCTTGCTATGTGGTTTGTGGTTTCATTTTCCGTATTGCACTTCCTACATATGGGAGAGATGTTATTTCCATCTATCGTTCTTCGGACATATCTGGTTCTTAGGGCCTGATCTTGTGCCGCTGTTATCATTCCTTCAGTTTCCTTCTTGAGCTCTCCCCTCAGTAGCCATTGCCATGTGTCATCGCTGGCTAGTTCTTTAGTCTGTCTCATGTATTGTCCGTGCATTGGTTTGTTGTGCCAGTCCTCTGTTCTGCTTGTCTTTCTCCTGTCTCTGTATATTTCTGGGTCTTCGTCTACTTTTATCAGTCCTTCTTCCCATGCACTCCCATGCACTCTTGAGCCACTCGTCTTTACTGGTCTTCATATATTGCCCCAGTGCTCTGTTCTCGATGTTGACGCAGTCTTCTATTATTATTATTATTATTATTATTATTATTATTATTATTATTATTATTATTATTATTATAGATGTCTTAATCGTGAAAAGTATTTTGATTGATTTATTTTTACAATCACTTTAGTTTTATTTTATGTTCCGTATGAATTTGTTATAATACAAATATTGTGCACTTAACATAAATACAATAATTTTCTCCACATACCTGTACTTGGAATTCACTTATAATTGACCCTTAATTACGGCGCAAATATTTACGTTGCTACTGTAGGCATAGACATTCTGAAACGATACGATAACGCGTATTTTGGATTTAATATTTTTGTTTGGATTTTCTTTATATGATTATGTCCCCTAAATGTCAATCATCAGAAAAAAAATCAATTTTTATTAAATACGGTACAAGTTGAAAACTCACGGACCCAGAGTAAAATACCTGGCCGTATCTTTTATTTTTTCTACGAAAGTGAATATTTTGTTGGCATTTGTTTTTACCCGATGTCTCGTGAATTAACGACGACAGACCTCGTGAAATAACGTATGCTTTTGGTCAAAACCCTTTAGAGCGATTTATGAAGATCACAGCATGCATTTTTAATTCTCTCTCTCTCTCTCTCTCTCTCTCTCTCTCTCTCTCTCTCTCTCTCCTCCTCCTCCTCCTCCTCCTCCTCCTCCAAGCAAGCCATCTTGCTTGGTGAGACGTACCCGCGTGAAGTCAGATTAATCAACAGATATCACAAGTTTAACATACGACTAGAATTTGAGAAATATCTAGAAGTGTTCGTGAACTATCGGTGATAAGATTAGTGTGAAAATAGTAGGATAAAGCGTCTTCTAAGTTAGTTTTATCAAGTGCAATACTATAAATCAGAACTAAGATGGCAGTAAGTTCCAACTGCGGGAAGAGGTGGCGTAATTTGGCGTGTTTAGCAGATTCGCAATACGATGAGGTAGCAGGAAGGGAACTGGCATTTATCATCTATGAAATCAGCAACAGTCCTAACCAAAAGATACAAAAGCATTCATAGATATATTAGAAGGATATAATCCTTCAAACTGGAACAAATCTAATGAAAACATCTTGAAAATAATTGAAGAAGTTCCAAATAAAATCCAAGTGGTCAAGAGACTCATAAAGAAAATATACATAAACCAACATATTCCGACAAAGAAAATGAATAAGGTGAATCTTGTGAATATCCTAATTGATATTTGGCATTAGGAAAAAAAAAAAAGAATGCCAAAAGCATGCAAACTGTGTAAGGTTTGGTATAGCATAGTCAATCCACAAAACCTAATCAGAAAATGTGCTGCATGCAACATTCCGACCCATCCACAGTGTGCTGAGGTAATACAAGATTTGAGAAAAGATACAAGAATTTTTTGTTCAACATGTCTATCATGGATAGACAATGTTATTAAATCAAGATTGAATGTACAAATAGTTGAGGATGAAGAAGAAGAGGAAGAGGAAGAAGAAGAAGAAAAAGAAGAAGAGGAAAACGGAAGAGAAGTAAACAAAAATGAAAGAACAAGAAAAAAATAAGGAAAAAAAAGAACAAGATAAAAGTATGGATGCAGAGATACTCATTGATACTACATATGAGGCAATAAAGCAGCATACCTACGAAGAAATAAAATTACGATATGACAACAGAAAAGCAAATCCCGAAGAGGCTCTACCCAGATCTATACAATGACGGGAAAGAGGAAAAAATAGACAAGAAAGACAAAATCTGCAACCTTTTGAAAAGAGGGAATTGCAGATTTGGAGAAAGATGTTACTACAAACATCCTAAGATATGTCAAAAAACTATGAAATATATGGTAAATGTGCATACTTAGATGGTTATGGGGATGATTGCAGAGATCTGCATCCAAAAATATGTAAAAACCTAAAAGAAGGAAAAGGATGTAAGTTCGACAAAAAATGCAAATATATGCACCCTGTAGCCATGAATCATAATCAAATAAATAACCAACCAAGTAATAAAATCCAAAATAAGAAAGAAACAAATAAAGAGAGAAATCAAGAATATCAGGTAAAAGAGAAAAGCAAACCACCAATGAGATATGCAGAGGTGTCAGCAAAAAATTTCAAAGCATCAGCTCCGAAATTCTACTCAAGAGATAATAACTGTATTTATTATGCAAGAGGATATTGCAGAAACGGAGAAATTTGCAGATTCAGACACAAATGAATAATTATGATGAAGAAGGAAGATCAAAATATTATGGAAAAGTTGGATTTTTTAATGTCAGAATTTCTGGAAATGAAAAAAAGAACAACATACCAGAACAGGAAAGAGACATGGGAAAATCCTTATTACTACCAGTATTAAATGAGGAGAAAACACGCAAACCATCATAGTGATGAATGCGCAGGGTTTAGTTACGGAGTAACTCAAAAAGAAAATAGAGTACTTAGAAGAACTAACCCAAAATGAAAAGAAAATAGAGATAATGAATATAAGTGAAACCTGGTATTCCCAAGAGACTGGGAATGATGATCAAATAAAAGGGTTCCAAACTTATAGATCAGATAGAAAAAATAGGAATCAAGGGGGAACCGCAATATATGGGAAAGACAAAAAAAACAAGGAAAAATATATGAGAAATATAGTAACTCAGAATGTGAACTAATAGCGGTAGAATTTGAATCTGAAAAATTGATGAACATAGTAAATATAGACCATTCCTAATACTAAAGAGTTTGACTTAATAATTGAAAAATTGGATGATATATGTAGAAATCACAAGGACTGGACTATTCTCCTATCTGGTGACTTCAACTTTCCTTTCGTAGAATGGAAAGAACGAATAGGAGATTGTGGTTGTACTTATACATATAAAAAAGAGAGTAATAGTAGTGCAGAAGATAAGAGGCAATTTGAAAAGCTATTAGATATGCTACTAGAATACAACATTCAACAAATAAATCACCTGCCAACAAGAAAGGAAAATACTTTAGACCTAGTATTTGTGAACGAGATGAATTATGTTAAAGAAATAATAGTTTATAATGCGAGTATTTCAGACCATAAAATGTCATAAGAATTAACAGTTCATTCCAAAGCAAGTGAAAATAGAGATAAAGCAGAAATGAAAAGTGGGCAAGGATATGGAAAATACAACTTCTACAGTAAAAATATAAAATGGTCAGAAATTAATGAAGAATTAAACAAAGATTGGGATAACATTTTCGTAAGTGATGACATAAGGGTAAATACGGAGATATTATATAAAATGGGATTGGAGAAAATAGTGGAAAAATATATACCGAAGAAGAAAAGTAAACATCATTCATGCATACCAAGAGACAGAAGGATCTTGTTCCAGAAAATCAGAAAGTGGAAAAAAGGAAAAAAAAAAAAAAAAAAAAAAAAAAAAAAAAAAAAAAAAGGTCTTGCAAAAGAAAAAAATGCATGGAAAGTTATAGAACTAAAAAGTAAGATAGAAAATGCAGAACAAAAGATTATACAATCAAAAGAAAATGAAAAACGGGACTTGAAGAAAAAACCCTATTAAATATCAAGCAAAACCCCCAAACTATTATACTCATATGCGAAGAAGATGAATAAAAGAAGAATAGAAATAGGCCCTCTGAGAATTGAAGAAGGGAGATTAACGAATGAAAAAAAGGAAAATTTGCAACATACTGGCAGAACGATATAGAGAGAATTCACCCCTAGAATAGATAATGAAGATAATGATATAGAAGTAAGGGATGAAAATAGTGAATATTTAGCTGACATAGATATTAATGAAGCTGATATTGTGCAGGCTATTAATGAAATTAAAAATGGAGCTGCTGCAGGGCCTGATGGAATTCCTGCTATTTTGTTAAAGAAAGTAGTTCATTCTATCGCAAAGCCACTTGCAATATTATTAAGACAAAGTGTAGATACAGGCAAGATTTATGATGAGCACAATTAGCATATATTTACCCCTACTTTCAAAAGTGGATCAAGACTGAGGAAGGTTTGGCAAGTAATTATAGGTTTTTTCCTGGTGTGAGTCTAACATCACATATTATGAAAGTGTATGAAAGGGTAATGAAGAAAAAATATTATATTATGAAAACAGTTTAATAAAAAAATAATTTGTTTTAATAAAGGACCAACATGGTTTCGTACCCGGAAAAAGTACACAAACCCAACTGTTAGTCCACCGTGAGAACATATTCAAAAATATGAAAAGCGGAAAATGAAACAGATGTGGTTTAATTTAGACTTTGTTTGCAAAAGCTTTTGATAAAGTAGACCATAATATATTAGCGAAGAAAATTAGAAAACACAATATCCGTGGATAAAGTAGGAAGATGGTTAAAAGAATTTTTACACAACAGAAAACAGATAGTTATTGCAAACACGACGAGAAATCGGATGAAGCCAAGGTAATATCCGGTGTGCCGCAAGGTACGGTGTTAGCTGCAATACTGTTTGTTATTATGATTGAAGACATAGACAATAATGTTAAGGATTCGGTAGTGAGTAGTTTCGCAGATGACACAAGAATAAGTAGAGAAATTACTTGTGATGGAAGATAGGAACGCTCTACAAAGAGACCTTAACAAAGTATATGATTGGGCAGAGGTAAATAGGATGGTATTTAACTCTGATAAATTTGAATCAATAAATTATGGAGACAGAGAAAGAAAGCTATATGCATATAAGGGACCTAATAATGAGACAATCACAAATAAGGAAGCAGTTAAAGACCTTGGTGTGATGATGAATAGGAACATGTTATGCAATGATCAAATAGCAACTCTGTTGGCAAAATGTAAAGCAAAATGGGAATGTTGTTACGGCACTTCAAAACAAGAAAAGCTGAACACATGATTATGCTTATAAAACATATGTTCGTAGTCCACTTGAATATTGCAATATGATATGGTACCCACACTATCAAAAGGATATTGCACAAATAGAGAGTGTACAAAAAGTCCTTTACAGCTAGAATAGAAGAAGTTAAGGACCTAGACTACTGGGAAAGACTACAATTCTTAAAATTATATAGTCTAGAAAGGAGAAGAGAACGCTACATGATAATTCAGGCATGGAAACAGATAGAAGGAATAGCAGAAAATATCATGGAACTAAAAATATCAGAAAGAGCAAGCAGAGGTAGATTAATAGTGCCCAAAACTATACCAGGAAAAATAAGGAAAGCACACAGGACATTAATCCACTTACGCACCCAGCATCGATAATGCAGCGTCTAATTCAATGCGTTGCCAGCTCATCTGAGGAATATATCAGGAGTGAGCGTAGATGTGTTTAAGAATAAGCTCGACAAATATCTAAACTGCATCCCAGACCATCCAAGATTGGAAGATGCAAAATATACCGGAAGATGTACTAGCAACTCTCTGGTAGACATTAGAGGTGCCTCACACTGAGGGACCTGGGGCAACCCGCAAACAAGATGTAAGGTCTGTAAAGGTAAGGCCTCCTCCTCCTCCCTCCTCTCTCTCTCTCTCTCTCTCGCTCTCTCTCTCTCTCTCTCTCTCCCTCTCTCTCCTACTCCTCCTCCTCCCTCCCTCTCTCCGCTCTCTCTCTCTCTCTCTCTCTCTCTCTCTCTCTCTCGCGTTCTGACGCGTTTTTCCGTCCAGATACTAGGATAAAATAGTTTGGCGTTTAATATATTGTGTACCCGATATATTGCTGATCTCAGATGAAGAGAACCATTGCCTTTCTTACTTTAATTGTAATGCTTATTATTTCATCACTGGGAGCTTATGCTGAACCGGAGTTTTTCCTTAAATAGTAATATCTGTATTTTGTATAGTGTATGGAATCCTTTAGCGAGTCACGGTTGACTGAGGAAAAAAGCACGTTTCGTTTCATGGGTATTTATTAACGCCGGGCTTTTATTTTCTATTAACGGTTAAAATGTAGCTACCAACCTTTATTAATGAAGATATTCATATAACAGTAATCTTACAA
>NC_061087.1:86743402-86853402 GCF_015104395.2 Macrobrachium nipponense
GGCTTAATCAATAAGCACTTCCTAGGTAAACGAAAGCTAGAACAGCCCTCTCGAGTTTGAAGCACTCTTATTGGTTAATTTCGCCTGTCTCTCCAATCAGCGGCAAGAAACGTTATATAGAGGTTCAGCATTGCCCTTGGTGGCTAGGATGTTGTGATGTGACTCCTTTCAGTTCCCTTCTGAAGACGTCGAGGCTGTGAAGGACTTCATTTTGGGCGGTCCTTCCAAGTCGTTCCCGTCTTGAAAAGTAGCGCAGGAGTATTCTTTAAGTGATTGGTATTTCTGCTAATCACACACCTTAGATAAAAATGACCGACGTCCAGGAAAATGACCGTCGAGCCTTATAGACCTGATTGGCGTAATTGGGTCCTGGGCAAGTCTAAGATGCCCGGCTGATAAGAAGGAGCTGCATTGTGCAGTATTGAGGAGCCAAGACGCTGATATAACGTCCAAGTGTTTGTGTTTGTGTGGCTTAAGGGTTAGGGTCCCTGGCATCTTGAATAAGCCAGGCAGGATGAAGGCGCAGCGTGAAAGGGAACGCTGGATTAGTGGTTTCTCAAGCGTAGCTGATAAAGACATCTAAGGTAGTAGTGCGCTGCGTTTTTGATTTGGAGTCTGGCGGTAGGCGGCGTCGTCGCCGCTGGTATGGGACATGTGGTTATGATTGGATGCTCTGGACCCTTATTTGTATTGCCTCTTTGATCATCATGCTTCTAGCAGACCTTGGTGGGCTGTATATCCTAAGTGAATTACTCTCTGAAATTGAATACATTTACTTGCGTTGGCATCTTTCTGCTCTTTTATCGAACTAGAAATTTCTTTATATATATATATATATATATATATATATATATATATATATATATATATATATATATATATATAGGGAAGCACGAAAATTCATGTTCGTAATATAAACACATACACGTGTGCGGGTTCACACACGCACACCCATACACACACATTTGATGAAAGGGGAAGACTAGGGGCCCTTTTAAGGGGAGGTGAGACAGGAGTGCCGACTTAGAGAGTAGGAATATATAAGTACAAATAAAATCCAAAGTCAAAACATCTCGAGTAAATACAAAGGACAGACTTCAACTGGCCACAACTATCGCCATCATCCGAGTTTTTGTTGCAAGTGTAGCAACCCGGGCTATCCTTGCATTGCCATTTCCGAATATCGTGGATTTGAGTAAGGAAGTACTACAGGGTAATGTACTAACATTTAAAAATTTACTAAAATTTCGAATATTATAATAGAGATGGAACAGACAAAATATTCAAGTCCAGTAGTATTAACTACGAGGTCCTACGATATTATTGAAAATGCTTTCCCATTTTTTTGTCCCTACTAAAAATATGATAACTCGGGAAGACTTCAATTGGAGTTTTTCATTATATTTGTGCTGATATAATTTTTATTTCGGATCATATATATCTTATATCCCTTTAAATGATTCTATGACAAGTATTCCACTTATATCAAACCAGTATATACCCAGCCAACGTATAGCACCATGATTGACACTTCCTTAACTATAATGCTGTCTTTCTTGTGTACTCAAGGATATCTGCGACAGTTTTATCACAGTAATTTTCCTTTATAATCTTAGTGTTTTACCCGTCGTATTAAGATTACTTTACGTTATTAGCAGTTCAGTTATATTGCATGAAATTGTGGCCTAATCGAAAAACCTGTCTAATAAAGATGCCATGACTTTGTATTTGGGAAAATCGCCATATAAAATGGACGAGTTAATACTAGAAAAATTGAAATAATTCTTTTCGATGTATATTTCTTTCCGTTCAGGGACAGCAGAAAATCATTATGCCTACAACGTTTACTTAATTTTTTACGCAAGCTATAGTTTGTTAGACTGCTTTCCTGCATAAAATAAATTCATAATAATGTAAAAATATGTTGGCAAAATATTGGCCAGGGTCAGTGCCCATAGGAATACTAATATTATCTCTCTCTCTCTCTCTCTCTCTCTCTCTCTGTGACACACACACACACAAAGCAGTGAAAAAGAAGCAGCATAGCTTTCATTTGTCTGTTAATAAGGAAGAGAAAACAATTATCGTAGCGAAAATATGTAGTTAATGCACTACTCGCTTTTTATTTCTCGAGGGTTTTCTCCTTTTTTAATATATTTGTTGCTTATTATCACCTTTTCACAGTACTATTTTACTCGAGCTTTTCCAGCGGCACGTTCAGTCCGTTGTTTTATTTAATGGTCTTGTTTATTTTTGAGCGTTGATTCGATATCTTTCATTTTCCAAGTTATTTTTATCAGTCTTTTCCACCTTTCTTGAATGATTGTCTTTTATGTCTCTTCTCGTTCACTCTCTTCCAGTTTTGAAAATTATTTTTCTTTTACATAGTCTTTTCCTATTACTGTTTTCATTTTACTCATTTTCCTCGTTCTTCGTTAATTCACTTCATGCTTTATTGCTCATTTACCTTTTATCACAAGTTTGTTGTTATATTCCATCCTTAACTTTAACACTGCGTGTTTTTATTTTATTCCAAATGCTTCACTTTCTTCACCTCTTCACTTCTCTTGCTCTGTCTCCCCTCGTCCCTCCAGTAACTCCTTTACCTTTCCCCTCCTCCCCCCTCACCCGTCTGTATCTCTGTCTCTCCCCCCATTCCCCTAGCCTCGATCCCCTCCCTCCCCCACCAAGTGGGTTCTGGACTTGTCATCTACATTATGCAGCCTTTGGGCACACTCTCTCTCTCGCTCACTTGCCGAGCATGTTTCATTTCAGTTTTACTAAATATTCCGACAATATCCTTAATTTAACAATTACCGCCCTGGTGAAAATTTGAGGACCATTAATTAGGACCAAGTTTCGTTCTTTGCGTTTTATATATTCCTTTTACGGCGAAGTGAATGGCTCAGCAGCAGCAGCATCAGGGTGGCGTCCTTCTTCTTCTTGTTCTTCCTCTCATTTCCTAATGCCTGTTACGCTGAAGGGTTTTATACCTTGGAAATCTCTGGTACTAAATCAGTATCTTTTTCCGACAGATTTGTTATCCTTTCAGCTTCCTAGTTGGTGCGTTTAACGTTTTACTCACTTCTGTTCTAGAATTTTTTTTTCAGCCGATTAAAATTTTTCTCATCATTGCATTTGCTTTTTCTTTGGGTTTTAAGGAAAATATGTAATTGTAAGACTTCCTTTGCCGCGAGGATTTTGATGCTTGTTCGGTTTATCTAGAATTAAATTATTTAATTCTGAAAGTAGAGGATGGACATTGTCTTCCCATGAGGTCTTGGTTTTGTTTATTTGATTTAAATTTTGTAAACAAACAATACCTATCAGTGAATCTTGAGTAACAACTCGTATTTCCTGCTGATTGCTTTGCTGTTTATAAACTGCTTTTCGAGATACTGATAATCACTAGAAAATATTTGACTATCACATATCTTCATGATTTCTCCAGTTTCTCAAATGATAGCGAATACTAATCTCTCCTTCCCTGTCCTTTTCTTTCCCCCAACCACTTTTTTTTTAGCCGCTACTGGGAGTCAATACTCAGCCATGATTTGTCTCCCTTTTATGAGTGTGGAACTAGGAAATCCCAAAGAAATACTTGGGCTTATTTTTTTAAAACTTTTATTGTCGCGTCTTTACAATTCATTGTGATTTGCTGTTGCGGGAAAGGACAAGACTGATATATATCTATTCTGTAATTTTTCATAGTATTTTTGTAATTGGTTTTCGTCAGCAAATCCGATTTCTGCCCTTTTGTCTTATACATTTGGTGGATGATCAGTGCTTTTGTTATTACTTCACCCCGGCGATGGATGGAAGTCTCTCTTCTGTAATTGTTGTGATATTTCGAGTTAGTTTAGAAAGGTGCTGAGTGCATTTTCTGTGTGCTTGTTTCAGGTGCAATATTTTTTTTTTTTTTTTTTTGAAAACTGCCGTTAATGCTTTTGGGTAATTGGGAAATAGTCTAAAACTTGATTTGAATTTCATTGAAGTAAATTATTACTTTGAGACCTAATAAGAAAAATTTTAAAATTTCTTCTGTGAATCATTTTCATTCAGTCGTAAGATTATCTTTGCACCAAAATCATTGTTCTCATTTGTAATTGAAATGTGAAAATTCTTAACAAATAAGTGCTCATTCTAAGATATTGTTATCTTAAACTTCTTGCATGCAGTCGATTGTACATGGTGCTGTCGTTAACTGAAGTATTAAGGGGTGAGGGTAGTGTAAGCTTATGAAATTAAGAATGCACAAAAACATCAGGCTCATAAGTATTTATTATTATTATTATTATTATTATTATTATTATTATTATTGGAGTAACAAATCCACAGTTATGTAAATGTACATATATTTAACAATAAAACTGCAAGGATAGCTTTCGGGAATCTGTTCGGTTCCCTTTTTCAAAGGAGAACCGAACAGATTCCCGAAAGCTATCCTTAAAGTTTTAAGTAAAATATATATGTACCTTTACATAACTGTGGATTTGTTTCTCCATTTGAAGACTCGTGCTAGTATGAGTATTTTATATTTATTTATTTATTTATTATTTATTTACTTATTATTATTATTATTATTATTATTATTATTATTATTATTATTATTATTATTATTATTATTATTATTATTATTATTATTATTATTATTATTATTATTACTTGTGAATCGAGAATTTTTTTTAGAAATTTGGAGTAAGTAAGGCTAACATAGTGCCCACAGTTTTAAGAAATAATAAAGGTCGTCCGTGTTAAAAATGGTAAGTAGATAATTTTCTTTGTCAGTAATGAGTAGCTAGGATTTTTCCCGACAATAAATAATGAGAGAGGGACAAACCATTTATGAAGGAATTCTTTATTTATTTATTTATTTATTTATTTATTTATTTATTTATTTTACTTCTTGCCGAGAGTAGGATAGTTTTCTTGCTCATAAATTTGACTGGCCATTTTTTTAATGAACAGTGAGAAGATCCTTTCTTGGTAATTAATATAGAGAGGCATACATTTTCCATATCGATTACTAAGGAGACCCTTCTTGTATTCCTCAAACTATTCCAAGAACGTCAGCTTCCATGCAATAAGTAGGCATGGGAATAAAGATGCCATAATATTCGGGGCCATCTGTGGAAACAGCAGTCGAATAAAGAGTGATGTAATCTGACTTGTCAGTGTTGAGAATATCTACGATTAAAGAGCATTGGATGATAAGATATTCAGGAAATCTTTTCTGAAGAGAAACGGCATAAAAGTATTTTTTTAAATATTTTATTTTTTATTTTTACATGGGTTCAGTTTCATTCATGTATACTTGAAAATGACGCGCTCTGTCCATAATTTACAGGATAAAGCAAGGTCAGTAATTTTCGAAAATAGGTTGAATATAGAACAGTGACTTAACTTGAATATTTGACACAATGTGAAGTTAGTTGAAATACCTTGTAATTAAAGATTCTTTTGACTTCTTATACTTTCATACGCGATGGAGGTTAAAGGGAACTACAGAAAACGACTAGAACTAACTTATCGTTTCATTTTGTGGGAAGGACACCAATTTATTGGAGATGTGATTCTGACAAGAAATGCAGACATTCGATGTCCGAAGAACCAGTTGGGAAATGTTGAGGCCAGATTTGAATTCGGTTTTTTATTTTCGGGAACGAATTGCTTACATCTGTCATTCATTTGTATCAATATGCTTCGAGCTTAGAAGATTTGTTAACGTTAAGAGCTTATATCATGTGAAGGACGTTTTTTAAGGTGAATTTGAACATGAAACGTTGAATAAGGACGTTTTATGTTTGTAAAGTTCGTATATTTGCAGGAGAAATAATTTGAATGTTCAGAGTAGGAAAAAAAAGCGTTTGTGTATTTATTACATAATGTTGAAATAACAATAATAAGCCTTCGTGGCTATTTTCCTGATTATTCTCCATAGCAGGCTGTGATTGGGATGTTATTATCGTTATAAATTGCATCTTGAGTCAGAACCTAAAAATCGTGTAGCATGACGTAATCGTTCTTGATTTTTCTTACAGGAAATTTTAACTTTCACTCTTTAAGTCTCTTTAAGGATGTTTAGCTCGAGTGACTAAACTACGGCGAATTATAAATTTATAAGATATTCAGAGATGCTACGGTCTGCCATGACCCCTTGTACCATGCCAAATTCTTTTCCAATATATATATATATATATATATATATATATATATATATATATATATATATGTGTGTAATATATATATATATATATATATATATATATATATATATAATATATGTCATATCACATTTCCGTGATTCATATACATATATCGAGCTACAATGTCCTTTAATATCTAATTCGCTCTTCCTCAGAATTAATATATTTTCATATATGCTTAACCGAGGTAGAGCGAATTAGATAGTAAAGAACATTGTATCTCGATATATATATGTATGTATATATATCATATATATACATATATATATATATATATTATATATATATATATATATATATTTAAATGTGTGTGTATGTATGTATGTATGCATGCAGGAGTTTATTTCAATAGTAAGCTGCATTCCACAGCTAAAGTCACTACCCTAATGGAAAATTATGATTTATAATTTATTTGATTTTGTTTTATATACATTACCTCTTGGTCTCAAAAGCACAGACAATGATACGAAATTGGCAGAGGTAAAGATTTGTGACAGGCATTTTCGGTTTAATGAAATTTAACAGCAAGATTATGCTTACTTACTGCTGAAGTGTTGTGATATACCAATTAATTTGCGTTATTTTTCATTCAATGTGAAATTTTGGAATTAGGTTTTCCAAGTAAGGGGTATTTTTGTAAACGAAAACTGTAGTTTTAATGCACAAAACATGAAGTGGACCTCATAAATATTCTAACAATGAAAAATTGCAGTTGCAGTCTGGAAATGAGTGGATTCCTTTGGTTGTTGAAGATTTGCAAGATATTTCCTTTTTGATATTTACAGGAAAAGTTAAGTCTGAACAAATGAAGATTTTTAGTAATCATTTGTAGTTTGGATACTGGAATTGCCTTTTTTTTGTTGTTTTATTTTCGATACCATTATGGAATAAATAATAATGAGTTTTTAGTTGTCTGTCAAGACGATTATTATTGACATCACTTACGAATTCTAACAAGATGATGTTAGCAAAAAAATTCAAGAGATAACCGTGCCTCGTCCAGTCGAGTGACACATGAGAGGGCACCATGAATTCACAATGGCCATTTTCTTATCCAAGAATTTATCTAGAGAGACTTGCGGTCAGTTCCGCCGCGGGAACACAAATCAGAATTGTGTATGTGTCCAGTTGGAGCGACGCGATCCGGTGACACCAAACATAAAATCAATCTGTTGGGAAATGGAAATTTCGCAAAATCGACTCGGACGGCTTAACACCTTTCCCCCCGTGATATCGTCCTCCCAAAAGCGTTTATGTTAGCTCGTAGGACTACTGGCTTTTGAGCCAGACAAAGACGCATCAGTAGTCATTTTGAAGGGCCGCGATGCTTTGGAAGCAGCAGCAGCAACAGCAGCCTCAAAGTTCAATACATCGTCAGACAATAAAAGCTTTTTGGAAATCGTTTTGCGGCTGAGAACGATTTCGGGAAAGATACGAAGAGGAGTGGGATGGGTAGAGGGGGTGGGGCCGGTTAGAGTGCTGGGTGGGTGTGCCCTGAGGGAAGGATGTAGCATATCGAAGCAGTAGATAAATATATGAATGGCAACCTTAGAGCGAAAAGTCGTTCTGGGTCGAAACATTTATTGTCAGCTTTTAACATAATTTTCATGTTATTGTGTTTTAAAATACCTATCTTCAATCGTGAAAAAATGAATGGTCGAAATACAGTATATCGTTTTTTCATTTATTAGAATGTACAGAAAATTTTTATTAACAAATATATTTCTAGTCCGATGCATCTTCGTGTTTATCTTTATTTTCATATTATTGTGTATTAGATTTTGGTTATACTTTATCGTAAAAATAGATTGGAAGGACAAAAACACCACATACTGCTAATTATTTATGATATTAATAACGATAATTTTAAATGAATAACTGGGTTTTATCATAAAATGGAATATTAGTGGCCAATCCCCTGGCATAAAACTTATTCCCCCCGTTTTATTAATGTATTTTCCGTTTTTTATTTTTATCAAACATAACCTAACAATAAAACATGGGCCGTGGGACAATGTATTTGAATACAGGCAGACAACTGATAGTCACATACAAAACGGGAATACAATGAATTTAGGCAATCATATTTTGGGGGTTCAGTTTCCGTAACAAAACAGGAATATATGACATGTTATATTAAAAGTAAAAAGTTACTTTCATGTTTGATTTAACACTTCTGTGATTTGATTATAGTAGATATACAGAAATAAAGGGCCACAGTCTGAAACCTCACCATTATGTCTTTTTCGCCGGATTACGAAATGTCATGCTGCGCTTTTTTGTCTCTCTCTCTCTCTCTCTCTCTCTCTCTCTCTCTCCAAAAGTTGTTCTCTGCAAACGTGCATAATCAGCATTGCCCCTTTTTTATTTATTGTTTGCATTCGGTGCTACAGTATTTTGTCTGATATTGGTGTCGCATAAAATTTGAAGACTGATTGCACAGTTTACGGAGAAATATACTTGAATTACGTGGGTATTGTGTTTGTATTTTTGTATTTATTTCTCATGGAGTTCTGAAGTTACATTAACATAAACTTCCAAAAATGATTCAATTCAGTGTTACTCTTATTAATTTCATTCTTTATTTGTTTATTGTTGTTAGTTTCACCCTTGCTGTTGTTTTACTGTAGTTTTATTTGGCTGTTTTAGTACATATTGTTTATAAGTCCCTGTCGGGGACACGTCATACGAAACCTCTTTACTAATTCACATTTGTGTATCCTTAGCGAGGAAAGGAAATCCTTCAGAGAGGAAACAAAGACATTTGGGAAGGCAGTAAAAGGTGTCCTATAAGATTATCACTAGACATCTCCTCCGGCAGTGTCTGTAATCTCACTAAACATCAGACAAAGTGTTTTGTCGGCGAGACGATCCAATTCTGTATCGCCATCAAGTGGAATCTTTTGTTCAAATTCTTCTTATCGGGAACCATAAACGATCACGAGACGGGATTCAATGCAATTCCCGTCTTTCCCTCCTCCCTCTTGCTCCCACATCTTCCTCCACCTCCCCTCTCCCCCCCTCCTTTGGTGTTTACGTCCAACTTTCAATTCCCGACGTCCGATCCCACTTACAATTTATGGGTTGTTAACATATATTCAGCCGTCTGTGGGATCAGAAACCCTTTTGGCCGTTTGATTCTCTTCCTTTTTTTTTCGGGTCTACGATTTTGCTTTTGAAGGCGGGGTGAGGAGTGGGGGTGGTGGAGGGGGGGGGGAGATAGGTTCCAGTGACGTCACGGCTGAGGCATCAGCTTCCTCGTATGGTTCACGAATATTTTAGCTTTTAAAGTCCAGCTCTTATATGATTATGAGGCAGTAAGGAATTCGTTTAACTTTGGCTGCTTACCGCAGCGAAAAATGACCGGTTTGGCCCCCATGAATACATTAGCATGGATTGCAAATAATCAGGGGGAGGTGTTGGAGACAGAAACGGAAACATTTCTCTCTCGATTTTCCGGCTGCCTATTTTGTACATTCAAGTAGCTTAGAGAAAAAGGAAAAGATGAATAAAACATCGAAAAGGACTCTCTTTTTTTCGGTTATTTTTAAATTTCCATCGCTTTCCGTCCTTTTATATTGAGAGAAAATAAAAAGAAGCGATACTTGAAAAAGAAGTGATACGTATCAATGGCTCTTTCCAAATAAGGAATATCATAAATGATTTGAATAAAGCCACCGAAATGCCTTGTGATCCGTTCTTCTGAAATGAGCGTCGGGCGGCTTACGATTTGCATATTCTATTTGAGATGCGTCCGAACGTGTTGTCCACGCAACCGGCCATCTTAAGCAGGCGGTGCATTATGGGTAATAAACGAAAATGACCCGTATAACATGTTGGACTGGGATCTCTCTCTCTCTCTCTCTCTCTCTCTCTCTCTCACTTCCTTTGACGTGTACTTAGTATATTTATGATGGTCGGAGATGCTTAGAGTACACTGGGTGCTTATGCTAATATTATGTGGAGAGCGTGAAGCTAGCGTAATGTACTGTTGTACTGTAATGTGTTTTGAGAACCTTTACCCTTATATAATACTATGGATAGGACTTTTTACATGAATAAAAGTTTCATAGTTTACCTGCAAATTGGGATTTACTGATCATTTTGACGTAAGCGGAACAGGTGTCGTAATAACTTGCATGTGAAAATATATGAGCAACGTATGAGCATTTTCAACAGTATCTTTAAAAAATGAATAAATAAATAAACTTAATGTATGTCGGATAGTTCATTAGTTGCTTGATACATTGTCGTCATTGGTGGACTTAGCCTCGTTGGAACAGGTACTGGAGCGAGCAATATATATATATATATATATATATATATATATATATATATATATATATACATATATATATATATATATATATATATATATATATATATAGTGTGTGTGTGTGTTCATGTGACATAGTATAATATATATTATATATATATATATATATATATATATATATATATATATATATATATATCCAAATGCATACATAAGTATTTGTTTGTATATTTATACATATCAAAAGCAGCGTGTCTTAACTGCAGAGAGATCATTGTTCAACTTCTTTTCAGTTACACAGTTCTCGCATTACTTGATTGCAATATGCTAAATATATTGTCCTCCTCCTCGGTCTGACGCATGTCTTGGAGTTACTTAATTATATTCATGAAAGCATTGTCTCGCATTTGCAGCGAATCTAGCTGTGCAGTGTTTTCCCTTTGTGCATATACTTAAGAAGACTTGCTGGCATTTCCGCGTGTTATGAGGAAGAATCAAATTATCATTTTCGTCCTCAAGTATAATGATTTCCACTCTACGGTATACACGCACCGATTTTAGAGCTCCATTTCATATGCAGTAAGTGGTATACGCGTTGTTTGCTTGCCACAAAGGGTGTGGTAAACAGCTTGAGTGAAATAATGTAAAATGTGGTTTTATTACCCTAAGTAGATGTACATAAGGTAATGGCTCACACACGATTTTATAAATATGTGATATAGATATATATATATATATATATATATATATATATATATATATATATATGAATATGTTGTACTATACAGTAAGTATATGTACATGTATATATATATATATATATATATATATATATATATATATATATATATATATTTTGTCTGAGTGGAATTTATACGTTCGTATATACAGTGTGTATGAAGACAAGGCAACCAACCCTTACACCTTGCCTCTCTCATTTTAGATTCCCCATATACGTCCTGAATGATGAGAGCGTGTGACCGGTTGATTTGTTAAACTTGCACTATTTTGTCTCAGGGTTTCATGGAAAGTTTGGAGTAAAAGGAATAAACCATTTATACTCACGATACCGGACACACATAGATAGACATAGGCATTATATATATATATACATATATATATATATATATATATTATATATTATATAGATAATATATTATATATATATATATATATATATATATACATTACATATATATATATTATGTAGAATATATATATATATATATATATATATATAGTATATATATAGATATATTATTGTATATATATATATATATATATATATATATATATATATTATATATATATATATATATATATATTATATATATATATATATATATATATATATATACATACTTATATATATTATATTTATATAGTTTATATTATATACATATATATACATTACATATATATATTTATTATGTATACTATATATATATATATATATATATATATATATATATATATATATATATACGTATACGTACATATAGATAGATAGACAGTGCAATAAGGCCATTCCGCTCCATGCCCCGGTTCTCCAAGCCACCGCCATAACCATTCATTTCCCCCACTTTGAAACTCCAAAAGGCTTCCCCCCTTCACCGCTCGCTGACCCTCTTTGAGAATTATGATAAGTTCTCGAATATCCCTTCTTCTTATTCCCATTACCGTGAGGAAGAAAGCGACCACCGACCGGCGACCGACCACCACTGACGACGCTGGTTGTCGTGATTGTTGTCACATTTGTTGGGGGGGGGAGTGTGGATGGGGGAGGGCAATTGTCGTCGCATTTCGGGGCGTCATTGTTGTCGCACTTACGGCTTCCAATATATTATGTTGATGGGCCAAGACCGACGCATTAAGTAACTTCTTTATGCAACGTATATTTTCTTTATGTGTATAAAATATCCATCTGTGATGTGCTCTTATTATCATGGATATGAATCTAATGTATTTACGAGTGAGCTCCTTGGCGTGTGGTCATCATTCGTCGTGTGGGGGAGTTTCTTTTTATTTTCGGAGATCTTTTGCTGTATGATTATATAGAATGAGTGAGGTCGTTTTCTAAGCAGTAGGCATTGCTTGTATTTATCATTATCGGACGCTTATTTGTATCAATCTGCTAAGTACCTTTACGTTAGCTAATTATTATTTTTATTGGTATTACGTACCAAATTAATATGGGTAGAGTCCAGAAAAACAATAATATGCTAAACACGTTTCCACATTGAGAGAGAGAGAGAGAGAGAGAGAGAGAGAGAGAGAGAGAGAGAGAGAGAACTAGGGAAAAAGTAGCATTGTAAAATGAAGATGAAAACTGCAAATCAATAAATTAAAGATGGACAAATAGAAAAATAATTAGCATTTATGAAATTACAAGGCATACATATATCTATATCTATATATATAAATATATATATATATATATATATATATTCGTGCAAAAAGGCACGACACATAGTGAGATCATTCGGCCTTTCCCGTATGTAATCGCTTTGATATGTGTATATACATGCTTAGCATATGTTTGGACTGACATATCTTGATGAAGACAGGAGTTTACAGTAGTCCAATTTGCTTGTGGAAATATTTTCCGTTAGATAGCAATGGTCTTGTAGTTGTAAATGCGTAATAAGTAGTTTTAAAACAATTTTTTTCTTGATCTCATCATGAAGGTAACGGTAGTTTTTTACTCACTCCGTTGGCTATGGGCACCATTGTGACCTAGTGTCGTATTAGACAACTGTAAAGTTGTAATCTCTCTCTCTCTCTCTCTCTCTCTCTCTCTCTCTCTCTCTCTCTCGTTTTTTCCTACCGCAGGAATTATTGGTGGTTATTGTTTGTTAACTAGTTATTATTATTTTATGTGACATTTTGTCGTATAACCTCATATCCATTCTCTGATTTATTGTTTAAATTGCATCCTTATTATCTTTTAGTTTGAATGTTATTTTTCCTTGATTTTCGTCAGCCGCCTTTTTAGTTTTTTGTTGTAGCCAATTTCCTCCCGTGTAGACGACAGTTTTCCTGGAGATTGTGTAGTCTCCTCTTGCTTGGCTATCCAATAGAGAATTTTGTTTGCTCGAATATAAGTTATTGCGTACCTTTTATGACGACTGTTTGAAGAAAAAAAAACCTTACTGGAAAAATGTTCGGATCAGAAGTAAAGGTGGCCTCACCACTGACGAATAGTTCCTCAGAATGCTATATATATATATATATATAATATATATATATATATATATATATATATATATATATATATATATATATATATATATATAGTCAGTCTTTCTTTGAGCTATTTATCTGAATATAAAAATATTCTTCTCCTACTAATTAAGGTGTCTTACTTTATTCTTTGCTAATTGCATTAATTAAGCTGTACTGTAATGTGGCCGCTGAAACGAGTACTATCCCAATTATTATCCTGTGAGAAAGGTTAACTACCAGTAAAATGAAAAATAATGTAGAATCTGCTCTTCTCGTATCAGAGCATCAGAGCTGCTTTTCTGCCTCTCTGTTAAAATGTCGTATCTGTAGTAAAGTGCACATGATGTCCTCAATACTAAAATAAATATCACTGGAAATCTGCTCTTCTCTAAATAGAGTTTTTATCAGGACGACATTAATACAAACACGCATGAGCAATCTCTACATTAGGTAAGATTCACTCGCACACAAATACATACATATATACGTCGTCGCCCACAAATACTCTCTATATCTGCGTAATTCCTCTAAATTAAACGTATAATCATATCACATACTCCATTAGCAGCATTAACATAACATATCTTCCTCTTCATTAGGGATCACGTACCCTGCAGCATACCACATAATTATATCATTTCAGACATCATATTCCTAATCAGATCTGGGTTCTGGAAGCAACACTGGAGGCCTGCGTCCCCCCCCCCTCACCTTCCACATCCCGCCATCCCTCCTTGTCTTCTTGGCCTTACCTGCCTCTCCTCCTCCTTGGTAATTATTAGGAGATATAGGAATTAGAATTACGTTGTTCTTGTGTTCCCTTATTTTAGGGCGAAGAGAAGACTGCCATCATAGCAGAAAGTGGGATTAAAAATTTTGGAAATGTAATCTTAGAATTATTGTATTCTAATTTAATTTTGTCTCTCGATATATATATATATATCTATAATATAATATTATATATATATATATTTATATATATATATATATATACACATATATATATATATATATATATATATATATATATATATATATATATATATATTCAGATAATGTATCTGGGCGTGGGCACGCATGCAAACTACTTATGTATGCGTGTTTCACGCGCGCTTTTGTGTACATCCGTGCTTGAGTGTCATTCTTTTTTTTTATGTTAATTGGTGAATGTTAGAAGTTCATTGTTTGTGACGCACTTCCAGGGCGATATTGGACACTGATGTCTTTGATATAGTATATTCTAATGAAGGTGTTTCTCTTTACGTGATTTTTTTTTTTTTTTTTTTTTTTTTTTTAAGATTCTGTTTGTGTTGAACAATTTCGCTATTTGTGTCGGACACATGTGGACATGGGCTGGCAACCAAAATCCGGAAATGACTGTTTAAAGACTTTTAAACGACCTTAGGAGCCCGGTGTGATGACAAAACTGCCTCTGTAATTTAAAAACAAAATTCAGAAATACACAAGAAATTATAGAGCGCATAAATTCAAGGTGGAAATAATGAAAAGATTAAACTGTCATACTCTCAAATCCACGTTCATAGGAGGTATATGTTGAGTCCTTGAACCATTTTAAATGGCAGTAGACCAACCTTGCAAATTGAAGGAAAGTCAAAACAGACAGAAAGAAAGATCCTGGTTATCCACCATTAAGGCTTTTATGGTCATTCGTCCTTCTATCTATTTGTAATAATATTTTACGTAATTATTTATCACTTAGATTTCAGTCCCGGGTGTTGGATAAGCTATTAGAAAAGGCACTTATTGGTTATAGTATCTTGTAATATCTCTATTGGCATTCGTCTGTTTGATCTGTTTTTTTATTTTTTATTTTTTTTATATACTTATATATCATTTGTTAGACTCGGGTGCTGAATAACCTATGAGAAAAAGGTACTTATTAGTTATAGCATATTGTGATATCTCTCTCGTCATTCGTCTGTTTGATCTGTTTATTATTTTACATATATTTTTTTTTACTTATCATTTTGTATCAGACCCGGGTACTGAATAAGCTATGATAAAAAGGCACTGATTGGTTTCAGTATATCGTATTCGAGGCTATTCATGCTGCGGAATAAACAGAGAAATTTAGATGATGCTGATACACTCTGACTTAACGAAAAATGTTGATTAATCAAGTATCCAAAAGCAAGACTGATCAAACCAAGAGACCTTAAATTTGGCCAAAGTCGCGTAAACCCCAATAATCATGTCATTGCAGTCGGAGATGGTTTTTTTCACAAGAGGAAATCCTTAAGAGGGAATCATATTCACGATCAGCCTCGTAAGAGCATCATATCGTCGTTATCCGAGACATTGAATTAGCTGAAGTAAAAAGCCGTGTTTAATTGAAATCTTGCTTGAGTATATTGTCTCGCTGCTGTATTTGATATAGCTGAAGCTGATTAATGGGTTAGAGGTAGTCTTGAGTGCAATGAAAATTCAATATTTTATAAGTTGTTCTTATTTTTTCTTTTGTATTGGGTGTATTTTAATTTTATTTTATTAGTAATATTTTAATAATCACAATTGTGTCTGTTGATATCCTTAGTAATGTATGTGAAGTTCACAATTCGTATAGAGGTCACCATATTTGCATTTGGCGTTTTCGTAACGTGTAGATTGCATCTTACTTTAATGACCATGGTCATCGTCACAATTTTATAATTATTATTACTATTTCTCACCTGTAAGTATATGAGCATTCGCTGTTCTTTGTGAACAACAAAAGCTTAAGTCGTCCCCCTCGAAAGTAGTGCTTACAGCGGCTCGAAAAATACCCGTCAATTTGCGGTCGGCGAAAATATACACTTTACCAGCACAGCTATTCATAAATGCTGCATGGGGCTGGTTATTCATCAATCTCCTTTTGCCGATGCCGCTTACTTTATTAGTAGAATCCTTTTGCAACAGCTGCTGCAACACGGGAGTGGGGTGTGTGCGTCAATTTGCAGCATGAATAAAACAATTTGCTTGCAGAGACATTTCATCAATTCCGGAAGATAAGATTACGTCGGTTTTCGTGAGGAACCCGAAATCGAGCAGTATTTTGTTAACAGTTCTCGGTGTATCACTTTTAACCGCAGCGTGCGAGGGCCAGATCATGACCGCCGGCTCCAGTTTTGTGTCTAGATTTATAAGGCGGGATATTTTTTTCTACTTTCGTATATAAATATATTGTGTATATATATATATATATATATATATATATATATATATATATATATATAATATATATATATATATATATATATATATATATATATATATAATATATATATATATATATATATATATATATATATATATATTATATATATATATATATATATATATATATATATATATATATATATATTATTAAATTTAATGGTTTTATTACAACGTTTATCCAAATATAATAGACGTGGACTAGAATTTGCTAGAAAATAGAAAATTTCTTAATTTTATTGATTTTTGAGATATTCTAGAATATTAGGAGATATTAAACTAAAAATTCTAAGAACGTTATTACTAATGGTTTTATTGTGATATCTTTATTTTCATCTTGATACAACCAGTAGATTTCCACTCAGAAACACAAATATATATATATATATATATATATATATATATATATATATAATATATATATATATATATTATGTGTGTGTAGTTGGTGGTGGTACTGGTTATTTTTCTTTATTTCCAGTATATGTAATGGCCTCACAAGACATCAAGACATTAATTATCTTTAGTTTTCATCGTCTAAATGCCGAATGAAACAGTCCCCTTTTTATTATTAGTTTCATGTTCATACACAGTATGTTACTTAGAAGCCCAACTCTCCAGCGATGCATGCCATGTGCCATTCACATCTGTCACCTCTATCTTGTGCTTACTCTATTTTTTTTTATAAGATCTAAGTAACTCCGTCACCCCAGTACTTATTAATCTTTCGCTCTTAGTTCATCATAAAACGTAAGAATTATCCAAATAACTAAAGGTTGGTTTCATGCTAAAGACTGATAATTCTTGAAAGCAGTGCTGAGAGTTTGATTCATAAACCTGTAGGCATTCCTTGTGTTCAGAGGTTATCCAGCTTCTAAATGGAATTGTATTCGAGAATCTTGGTATTTATAAAGAAACTTCTGATATATCGTGACGTTTTTTAACATATTTTGTAGTGCGTTATAAGCTTCAATAAAAATGTTGGACGTCAATAAGTACGTGTGGTCCATTCATGCGTCTGACATAAATATGGCGTTGTTAACAGCACATTTTACTGAATATTCCGATAAAACTGTAGTGGACGCATACAACCAATTGTAGTATTCTGTCAAGTGGGGAAACCAGTGCAGAGGGATTATTTGTGCAAACTCCAGAATATTCCAACTGGTATCTCTTCCAGTCACAAGGAATAGAGTTTCATATGCTATTAAGGTTTGCGAGTGTGTATATATATATATATATATATATATAATATATATATATATATATATATATATACATATGTGTGCATACATGCATATATATGTATGCATATATGTATATATGTATTAGCCTACTGTTTTACAGATTTTCCGGCGGGGTTTGATCGATATGTACATAGTTATATTTTTCTTGTAGTAAAATGAGTTCTCATGACGTCGTCCTTTATTATGATCATCTGTGTACGTATAGCTAATTATTATCATTTTATAAAGTAAAAAATGCATGTCTCTCTCTCTCTCTCTCTCTCTCTCTCTCTCTCTCTCTCTCTCTCTCTCTCTCTCTTTACAGGTATACCTACCCGTATGTCTACCTGTATCGGATTCTCCCTCTTCTGAAGAGATGTTTTGTGTATATACAAATTCCCCGTTGATTGTGATCCTTTCCTGCATCCTCTTGGCTCTTTCCCTTGGCTAACCTCCATCTCCTAACCTGCTCCCCTCTTTCCTTTTCTCCCCTTCATTATTTCGTTTTCTTTTCTTGGCCTTTAATTTTCGCTTGATATTGTTCAGTTTTTTATCATTATTAAATCATCGTTTATATTTTTAGTTTTTTTTTTTCCTTGAAGAAAAATATCGAGGTCCTGTGTCCGGAGTAGCAGTGTCTTTGCCTCATTTATTATGGCTTGTTATTGTTGTTGTGTCTCTTTTATCTAACGTCGCTAATATTGAATGGGATGAAATAGTCATATTATCGTCAATAGGAAGAAATACTATAGCCAGTAGAATGGTAATGCGAGATGGGGAAATTTTAGGTATTTAAGAAGAAAATATAGAAAAAAATACAAGGTGTGATGTGACCTCCAGCTTACTCGGGACGCGTGCAAGATTTTCCCTTCATGCATATGTTGGAAACATTATATTCTTAACTTAATGTGAAGTGGTCTTCGTAATTAATACTCATACTAAGCAGTACTTACACTAACAACAAGAATCAAATAAATAGGAGGCATATTAAACACGTTCACATATATAGAAATTGATCTAGATTGAACATTGTATATGTATATTTACAGTATATCCTTGTGCATGTGGGTGTTCGTGTGTATTTTGTTCTGTTCACCATAGAGGGTGTTGTACCAGAAAGAATTAACCATCTGGCTCTCAGCGACATCATTTGGGATGAGGTTACCAACCAAATTCATTTTTAAATTTGGTTGGAACCACCACAGTTGCCTAACTACAAGGCACCCAGCTCACTGCATGCCCTTCCTCCCCTCCCCGCGCAGGAGTCGAACCTACTGGTCTTTTTTAACAGATTTTGTAGTTTCCAGATTAACTTTCCGGTTTCCCTACATTTGTGTACACGCTTACTTAGAATGTGAAAAATAAATAAATGAACTCTTCCCAAACTTTGGAATTCGACTTCCGCATGCTAGTCAGTACAGAGGTAATGATATTTTACGATTAAAAGTGTGGAGCCTCCTGATAAAACAATTTTTGGAGTATATATACTTATAAATATATATAATATATATATAATAATATATATATATATATATATATACACATACATATATATACATATATATGTATGATATATATATATATGTATATATATGTATATATATATATATATATATATAGTATATATATATATATATATATATATATATATATATATATGAAGTCCAAAACTTGTTTTATCAGGGGAATCCAACTTGTAATCCTAAAAAATCATTGTGGTGTAATTCCCTTTGCTTGAATTCGACACCATTACTTTTCTGGTTCGATTTGTCTGCCTGAAAAAGAAATGGAAATTTTGCTGTCTGCGAAGTAAAAAAATGGCTCTGTTTCCTGTAAGGTTTGTAAGCATCTTTTACTTTCGGGGAATAATCCTTTTCTCACATGTGCTACGGATGAATTAGGGAAGAGGGCGTTTGGAAAAACAGCGCGCCCCTGCTCTGTCTTCAAGAAGGATTTTAGCTTTCTCATACAGGGACGTGAAATTTCTGATCCTGGCTTCCGATATATTGATGATCTTTCTCTATCTTTCGACAGTTTTTTATTCAGAATCGAGACCACTGATTTTTTTTTTTTCTCGGGCATTTTCTTACAAACCGCAGACTTTCGAAGCCCGCGGTCCAGACTTTGCAATAACAGTTATTTAGATTCAACAGTAATCTTTTAATATCTACAGCATATCCGAGTTTTCAATATGTTTGTTTTCTTCTTTTTTTATATATGTAGTAGACGCCAATCCATTTGAGAAATTTGGCTTTCCAGCCTATTTGAAAATCAAATATATAATAATAATTTCGTGGTGGAGAGAGTTTTTATTATTATTATTATTATTTATTATTATTATTATTATTATTATTATTATTATTATTATTATTATTATTATTATTCAAATAACTCTAAATCTATGAAATCCATTAACAAACTATACTAAGTCTGAAAATGAAAGTTAGAAGTTTTAAATATTTGGATATATTTGTTTTTAAAAATTTCTCAGCATTTTGCTCTGTACTGTAGGAAAACAGGAAATACATCTCCGGTGTTCGTTTAAGTAGGCCAGAAACAGATAGCAGAAATTTGAATAATGTAATCTTCTTCTTTCCCATTGTTATCCTTACATAAGGGGTCGGTTGCCTGATACACCTTCTCCTCTGCCTCCTGTCAAAGGCAACATCCTCCACCAAACTTCTCTCCATATCTTCCTTCACTTTATCTTGCCATCTCATTCTCTGTCTCCTTTGTTATTACTTTTGTGTTCGTTCTTTGATATATCATCTTGACCAGCCTAACCAACTTTTCTGGGACTTTCCTCTTCTTCAAACACCAAAACATCACTTCTTTTGATTCTATCATATGCTTTCTCTAGGTCTATGTGAATAAATGTAATGGGAGTTTGAAATTTACAGAAAAACAGTTGACCTGGGTAAAGTCACGTGCACAAGCACACACAGATATATATATATATATATATATATGTATGTATATATATATATATACATACATACATATCATACATACATATATATATATATATATATATATATATATATATATATATATATATATATATATACACATACATACATACATACAGCTGCCTGGGAACTCTCTGATTACAACTGATAAACATACACTCTAATTGGGGCTGAACTAGGACTTAAAGAGCTTCAAGAGTGTCACTATTTCTCTCAGCAACCTTGAAAACAATGGATTAGACACTAATATCTGTTGTTTTCAGCTATTTTTACATGTCACCCCTTCCCACTCCCTTCTCACCCGCCCTTCCTATCAGGGCTGAACTTGGACCTGAAGGGCATGGGAATGTCACTATTCGTCGCAGCTACCTCGAAAACTATGGAATAGACACTGATATATGTCGCTTCCTGTAATTTTTACATTTAGCCTCTTCCCACACAACCCCCTCTTTAGTGCCAGTGATATCTTAACCCCACATGGTTCATTTCCATATGGTAAATTGTATGTATACCAAGTTTGGTTGATATTGCTCAATGCATTTCAAAGTGTATGTGGAACACACACATCCATTTATTTTGAAGTAATAAAAGTCCACACTTATGTAAAATGTGTATTAAAAATACTTAAAAGACGGGAGCTTTCGTCTACTTGATCAGTAGACGTCATCAGCCGTACTGATTTTTCCTTTTTAAAAAATACAAGTTACGAAGGACAGGCAGAACGCTGGAACCGTCGCCAAGAGAGATAACATCCATTTATATATATATATATATATATATATATATATATATATATATATATATATTATATGTAGATGTACATATACATACTCATTTATAAGACCTTAATACATAGGTGAGTGGCATAATTTCATTTATCAGCTTATTCACTTACAATGTCAGCAATGATAGTATGTTTTTTTTTCTATTTAAACCGGGCCTAATTAATACTTACATTAATACCTGTCATCACTCTAAAAAGGTAACCTCGAAAAAAAAAAAACCTTTTTATTTTTCTATCTAGGGAAAACTCCAGTTGTCTTACCTTGATATTAGAGCCCATCACAACTGTTACCTGGCAAAGGGAGTAGTGCATGTGCGTGTTTTGCAAGTGCATGTTTGTCTGCATCCTCGATATCTTAAAACGTAATGTTAAAGCTGCTTTTATTTTCATACTTAAGTGATGTATTATCAATATTACAGTCAGCCTTGGTTCTTTCAAGCACTGGAATTAAATAAACACTATACCAGAATTAATCTTTTATACAGAATATATATGTTTCTTAAAAGTCTACATAAGTGCCTGAATTTTTTAAAAGATATTTATTATTATGGGTTGAGATGGTGCAACGACATCCCTTGACATCCATTTTATAGACCTGTCCTAGAGGTTAATGATTATTTAGGACCAAAAGGTATTCCATATCCAAATTATCTGTATTGTAAAAAAAGCCGGTGAAGTATTTTCCATATTACACTTATTTTTGGGTTTTGGAATGCTTTCAGATTACCGCAAATTTCTTGTTATTTTTCCGAGTTAAAAACTTGTTTTAGTTATTTTATTTTATTTACTATATCTAAGTTTTATTGATATCCAATTCCTTGGTAATCTTCAGAAATTCTTTTATTTTTTAATTATTTATTCCTAAAATCTATGTCATTTTCCTAATTTGTCTATCTTGAATTAACTTGTCTACTTCACTCATTTCTTAGTGTACGAAATGATCAAATAAACATTTCTCTTTACTTGGCGAGTTCTGCAAATGCCTGTTAAAGGGAATTACACTGATTAATTCGTGCTGCCTCCCTGAGTACACTTTGATCATAGCCCTTGCTCGCCGGCGTCCTACTAACCCATAAAATGGAACAATTACCTTTTACGCTCCTCATTTTTATTCAGTGGGGTTATGACAACAGGGTTGCTGATAATGAATAAGCAATGATTCAAAAGTTACGGTCTTTGAGAACTTGTCCACAAAATTGAACAATTACCTTTCAAGCTTTTCGTTTTTATATTGGGGATACGACAACAAGGCTATTGGTAATGAATAAGCCCTGATTTCAAAAGTTCTGGTCTTTGAGGGATAGTTTGGAGCCAGTTGTAAAAGCAGCATTCTAATTCATGTTAGAAAATATTGCAGTGGAAATATATATGAATATTTTTCAAGGTACTGAGGGAATTTAAAACTAATCAGTTTCATTTCTTTAGTGATCCATACCCTGATTAACAGATAATCAGCTTTGGCCGTTACATTTTTAGTACACATTCAGTGGCACGTTTCTGAATGTAATAAAAATAGAATGTTGAGTAGTTTTATAGTTGAATCGCAAACGGGTGACAAGATAAATTTGTGATTGTTCTATTTTTTTGTAACTTGAAACGTATTTGACCAGGAAAAATGGTAAAATGTGAAGGTGAACGTGTATTTATTATTTTTTTTTTTCTTTTTTATCACAGTCCTCCAATTCGTCTGGGTGTATTTATAGTGTGGGGTTCCGGGTTGCATCCTGCCTCCTTAGGAGTCCATCACTTTTCTTACTATGTGCGCTGTTTCCAGGAACACGCACTTTTGCATTAGTCCTGGAGCTACTTCAAGCCTCTAGTTTTTCCAGATTCCTTTTCAGGAATCTTATTATTATTATTATTATTATTATTATTATTATTATTATTATTATTATTATTATTATTATTCAGAAGATGAACACTGTTTACAATGAACAAGCCCACTATTATTATTATTCAGAAGATGAACACTATTCACATTGAACAAGCCTACAGGGGCCTTTGACTTGAAATTCAAGCTTCCAAAGAATAAGGTGCTGATTTCGATGTGAGAGAAGGTAGAGAGAAATACAGAGTGAGGAGATCTCTCTTATTACAAAAAAAGTAAATTAATAAATCGATAAAAATGTATTCAGATGTAAGTATTAGGGTAGTAATGCATGGCATCTTCGCTTGAACTTTTGAAGTTCCAATTACACAACATTTTTTTTTATAATTCTGCTTTTATAGGACATCTACTGTTCCTTAGATTATGGGGTGTGGAGAGGATTGGTGTAGCAGATAAACAAACTTAATGAAAGAAATGTAAACACACCACAACTACATTAATGGAAGCTAAGCAGTTATTACCTCTCCGTGGATAGACAAACTTTTATCTTCTCATAAGAACAAACGTTCATTTATTCCCTGCAGAAAAACTTTCACGTGAATATTGCTTGATAGAAATGCTTAATCCGGTTATTTCGTTTCAGAAGTAGTACTTTGGTTTTCCTCTGGGTGTTCTGAACATTTTGTTTTGTTTACACATAACCAAAAAACTTAATGATTCTCTCTCTCTCTCTCTCTCTCTCTCTCTCTCTCTCTCTCTCTCTCTATATATATATATATCATATATATAGATATATATATATATATATATATCTATATATATATACTTATATATATACATTATATATACTATACACCATATATATATATATATATATATATATCATATATATATATATATATATATATATACTACATACATACATACATACATACATACATACATACATACATATATATACATGTATATATAGTATGTATATAAAACCACAAATATCATTTATAATCAAATTCAATATACCTTGGGAATAACTTATACCTGAATGGTCAAGTCAGCTGTTAATCACAGTATCTAAACCAGTGGCCCAAGTCCGAATCTTTTGAGTTATTTCCAAAGTATAGTGAAATTGATATTTGGTAATGTTTGTGGCTCGTTGTTTTCTGAATAAAATATGGATTTAAGTTTATTATACATGCGTATGTGTATGTGCTTTCGACTGTACCTTTATGCCTTAAAAGGTTTTTGCAATTCTTAAAAGGAGGCTATTTGTTGTTAGAACTCGGAAATTCAAGTAGAACTGCTCGTTTGGTTTAGTGAATGTGGTTGGGTGCCGAAATACATATATTTCAGTTGTCTGTATAGAATTTATTATTTCTTAAATGTTAACTATCTGGATCAGTAAAATTCGCGACAGTTTTTCAAAATTAGATTAGTTTATCTTAAAGTATAATTTTTATGCCAAGAGAGACAATGGTTTCACATTTTATTGAGTCTGTTCCCAAAATATGTACCTTTCGCTGCGACGAACTTCAAGTCAATGAAGGCTTTTTCATGCCGCTTGGAGGTAACATGCTTAAAAGTATTTATTGTGCCAATAGTATGTAATTAATTTCAATGTATATACATGATTTTAAAGGCGTCAGAAAGATGGAATTAGACTGAGGAAAGCACATTTTCATGGAAAATTGTATGACTAATCAAATTTTGCACAAAAGTCCTCTTTTGGTTCAAATCTTTTGGCATTATTGTTAGGCTAAGCGACTGGATATTCTTAATGAGAGCGAAAAATAATAAGAAGAATATCCCCTGGTTGACTCTGATATAAAAAAATGTTGCTATGTTCATTTCGCAATTCGTATCCAAATCAAATACGGTTAATGAGGTCTAGAGGTATACTTGTATATTATGTTGGCTCTGAAGGCCACTGTCAGATAAACAATTCACACTCATTGATTAGACTTTTTCTTAAAAATTTTTACGTCCAGTTTATCGAGTTTGTAAGTTAATAACTTATTCTGGTAATCAAAGTGAGTGAAATATTTTAAATCATTTACACTGTTTTCATTCGATTTATGTCTTAGACTGCTGGCCAGTAAGTTTGTAAGTAAATCTTTCATTCCGGTAATCAAAAGGAGTAAAAGATCATAAATCATTTGTTCTTTTTACATTCGATTTATGTCTTAGACTGCTGGCCAGTAAGTACACCAGAACCGCCATAACCCCCTATTATACCCCGGAAGATTACTAAAGTTGAAGCAAGAAGTGATTCCCAGTATAGGTCATCATACTTAGAAAAAAAAATAATGATAAAAAACTTGAATTTAGCTTATGCTGGCCTTCGTGAGGGCGTTACTTTTACCTGCCGGAATTAAGCGCTTAACTGATTAATTTGATTACCTGTTCTTCCTTTGATTACAGCAATTACTTTTGCAGCTCTTCAAGCTGTAAATTTCCTTCCAGGTAAAATTTTATCCTGGGTCGGTTTTGTTGTACAAAAGACAATGATGGTTATTGAATGAGTTATTAAAACTTGATGTTAAATTTTACGCGTTGTAATGATTTGCTTGTATAACAGAAAAAAGAAAATATTCTTGTACGTAGGTTTTATTTTATTATCGGTCACGTAAGAGTTTACAAGATCTTCCAGTGTATGTTACGCGTAGAACTGAATAGTAAAAGGTGAGTGTCCCTGAATTAAGCTGGAAAAAATAAGCATAAGGAACGAAGGCAAAATAGGATGACCGCTTCCAGGTGAAAGTAGCAGCGGTCGGTCATCCGTTTCATCCGCTTCATAATAAACCAGGAACATAATAGAGTTACGTAGCCAACTAACAGGTAGCAGCCTACCTTCAATCGTTGCGGTCGAAGCCTTAGAACTGAGTTGCTTTCTGTTTTTTACGATTTCTTATTATTCTTTGTATGCAAAGCTTTGCTTTATTGTTTCCAGTGTCTGCATATTACTTCCCTCCCGTAAGTGCCTAGTAATTACAGCATCTTCTGGCAAAGAGGTCTCGCCAAGTGTGTTATAAAGAAGAGGAAAGGAGCGCAGCTTTCATTAGGGAGGAGCGCGGAGGAGGCCAGGCAGACGGAATATCACATGCATTGGGAAGACTTCCGAGGAGATTTAATGCAGCAGGGTAATGAGTGTGAGGAAGGGTAATGTGTGTGTGTGTGAGGGGTCATATGTAAATAAGATATGATTACGAGTTCTCCTCATTTGCCAACGCTAAATTTTAGCCAGCTGGAAGAGGAGCATGGAAGAGAGAGAAGAGAGAGAGAGAGAGAGAGAGAGAGAGAGAGAGAGAGAGAGAGAGCCAGTGTACGTGTAATGAGTGAGAGCGAAAAATCTTTGTAAGTAGTATTTACGTTTTAGAAAAAGTTATGGGAGAAATTAGTCGGTGGTAGATTAACTCTCGGCCGAGGTCTTCTAAAAGATTAAGTGGAATAAGTAATGAGTGAATTCAATGTAATCATATGCTTTCAAGCAGCGGGGAAGATGAGAATAATATAAATGGAAAAGGAGAAGAAAATATGCGCTCGTTTGTGGATTACAGAGAATCATGCACAGAATAAAGTGCTAATGGTTGCGTATGTACAGTTTGCATGAGCTGATATTGGTCTATACTTATTATGTATTTTATAATTTTCTTATTTATTTTGACGAAATATGTGTCTCGCTAATTTTAATAATGTTTATGAACTATGTTAATTTTTCCTTCATAAGTTGATGGAGGTTTTTGGTGATATGTTGCAGAAAGTGAAACTGCAAGAATTATGCATGGGGAGACACTAATATGCAATAAGACGTAACTATGAGGAGTGGTAGAGGAGATGGGGTTGGAAGGGGTTTTCCGAAGGGGGTGGGGTGAGGACGGGTGCAATATACCAAATGACTACTGAGAGAAGCCTGCACACACACACACACACACACACACACACACGCAAATACACATACGGCGGTCAGTCCCGCACGCTTTCTCTCTCTCTCGCTCTCTCTCTCACTCTGTCTCTCATGATAATAACCGGGTAATTATACCCGTAATACACCCTCCCCCATTAATAACATTAACAACGCGTCGCAAACTACCATCCACCTCACCTCCTGCGCCTATCAGCCAATCACAACCGAGATGCGAGGGGAAACGAGGTTGTGATTGGTGGCCTGAGGGTGTGGGTTGATGAAGAGGGATCCGCGGCAAATGCACCACAATGGCGAACCCTTTCATCCATGGCGACTACAAAAGGCGCGGGTCCAGGCCTCCCCCCGGCCCCTCTGACCCCCTCCCCCCTTTATTCAAAGCCGCCAAATATACTGTAATTTTGGAGCGTTTGATGTGCTGTATGCTTTCATTAGTAGAATTAAAATGAGTAAGGGCATAATAACTGCGTAAGCCAGTGCGGAGAGAGAGGGTTACTACTCCACGACGAACATCCTCAAATATAACAGAGTTGACGTAAGATCAAGTGAGAGAGAGAGAGAGAGAGAGAGAGAGAGAGAGAGAGAGAGATATTATTGGAAAACTCTCTTCTCTCTCTCTCTCTCTCTATATATATATATATATATATATATATATATATGATATATATATATATATATATATATATATATATATATATATGTGTGTGTGTGTGTGTGTGTGTGTGTGTGTGTATGTTTGTATGTATGTATGTGCGTGTGTGTGTGTGTGTGTGTGTGTTTGTGTCTGCGTGAGAGAGAAAGGAGGGTAGGGTAGGACAGGAGAGAAAATTGCACCACTGAGAAATAATCTTCTCTCATTCACTATGAGAAAGAAAGAGAGAGTGAGGGATAGTAAATTAAATATCACCGAGAAACAGTTCCTCTCTCTCTCTCTCTCTCTCTCTCTCTCTGAATTCATTTTAGGTCATTCATAATTCTTGTTTTGTTCCCATTTAGCTTTAAGATTCACGTGGATTTACTCTCCCCTTCCCTCTTCTCTACGCTACTCCTGTCCTGTTGACTTCCTCCCGTTTCTTCTGACTTTTTCCTTCTCTTTCTTCACTTCCCTCCAATTCGTCATTCCCTTCTCCATATCTGTCCCCCAATGCTGTCCCTCAGCTTTTCTTCTTCCCTCTTAATTCTTAGTGTCTCTTAACCTACATCTACCCCTCATATGATTCCTCTTCCTCGTTCTGCTCCCTCTCTCTTTCTCTATCTCTCTTTCTCTCTCCTCCTCCTTCTCCCCCTCCCCTTTTTAGATTCTCCCTGCTTTCCCATTTCCGTTTCATATGCTTCCTTTCATTACTATGTTTGATACCCTTCTCTCTCCTCTCTCTCTTTCAAGGCCATTCTTTGATTTCCCATTTCCCTCCTCTCATACCCTAATCTCTTGTTCTTGCTCTATTTATCCACATAATCTTTGTCACCCCATTACCCTTGAGTTGCCCCCAATCTCACCCCTCTCTCTCTCTCTCTCTCTCTCTCTCTCTCTCTCTCTCTCTCTCTCTCTCTCTCTCTCCTCGTTTCATTCACCTCTCCCTGTTGTTTCCTCCTGCATTCCTCTTTACTCTTTATTCCCTCTCCTTGCTCTGTATGGTCCCCATTTTGTAATTGTTATCCCAACATTCAAATATTACCAAGTTTTTATTCCTCCCTTATAATCATCGGTCTCCCTTCTCTCTCTCCCTTTCGGATCTTATCAGAAGTGAGAGAAAACAAAAACAAAAAATTAGGGTTGCCGAAGTCTTTGGAATCCAATTTGCATGAGTATATGTGCAAAGAAGAGTTGGCATGTGACTTTTTTCTCATTTTTCCATTCATCTTCGTTTGTGACTGTCTGTTATTCTGGCTTCCTTGTTCTTTTGCCTCGTGTGTTACGTGTTTTCGTCCTCAAGATATCGTTAGCACTCCAGTTTCAGGCTTACCAAACGGTCAACTACTTAATTCATTTTTTTATGTAATATGCATTCTTAACCATGATGGCTTTCGTACTCGCAGATAGTATGTTACAATTATTATAATTGTATAAAGGCTATAATTAACTGTATTCATCGCTCTAAATTCAAAATCCTTCACCATTTCTTAGCGTGTGTGTCTATCTCTCTTTCTCTCTCTGCCCTACTTTTCTCAATATTATTTTTTTTTTTTGTATTATCATTCACTCCAGCCCTCCTTTCTTGCTGTGTCTTTTACTTCCGTGTCTTTCACCTCCTCTTCTCATCCCTTCCCCTTCATTCCCTTACCCTGTCTCTCTTTCTCTCTCTATCTGTCTCTCTCTTTCTCTCTCTCCCTTCACTTATTCTCTTAATCAACTTGCTTTCTTTCTATCCCCTCTTTCGTGACCTTCATTCCTTCACCTTAGCCCTTTCCCTCTTTCCCCATCCACCGCCCTCTCCTCATCTTCCCCTTTTTATCATCATACTTCCGCCTCATTCCCTCCCCCTGTTCTCTTTCTCTCTCTCTCTTTCTCCCTCGCTCCTCCTGCTCCTTCAACGTCCTGCTTCTACTCCTGTCTCCCTCTCCCTCTTTACTTCAAGTGTTTCCTACCCGCCCCTTTTAGCTTTTACCATATCCTCCCTTATTTACTATATATGCTCTCCTTCACTGATCTTCTCCTTTCATTTATGGCCTTATGTTTGATGTTCTCTCTCTTGTAAAGCCCTCCATTCACGGCTCTCTCTCTCTCTCTCTCTCTCTCTCTCTCTCTCTCTCTCATTCATTCACGGTTTTGTGTTTTCATTCTTTTTCTCTATCTGTATCCATTCAAGTTTTTTATCTCTCTCTCTCTCTCTCTCTCTCTCTCCCCTTCTTCCTCGTATCGCCTCCCCTTCCCCTTCCATCTCCATCTCGAGGTAACCCATAACTCTCTCTTCTTAGCTCTTGAATATTTTTTCTTTCCACAAACGTCCTTCAGCCTTGTTTTTATGTCGCCCTTATGCCCTTCGTTTATCCTTCATTATCCCTCGTGCCCTCTCTTTACGCCAGCCATTCCTTTTTGTAATCACATATTCTCTCTCTCTCTCTCTCTCTCTCCTCTCTCTCTCTCTCTCTTCGTTTTAGGGGTCTTCCAACCTTATTTTCCCATTTCTCCTACTTGATAGAACTCTCTCTCTCTCTCTCTCTCTCTCTCTCTCTCTCTCTCATTATTTATACGAATATATGTATGTGTGTCTGGTCCTCTACCTCTGCCTCCGGGATTTTTTCTCTCCTAGCCTCTTGAGACTCTCTCTCTCTCTCTCTCTCTCTCTCTCTCTCTCTCTCTCTCTCTCTCTCTGTCCTCCCCTCGCGTAGTCCTTTCGGCAACCCCTCAGCCCTCAATTTTACCCCTCTGGTTTTTGCCCGTTGCATTCTAATTATCATAATGCAATCATAATCAGCGTAGGGTTGTAATCCTCAGTGTTATTAACGCAGGAAAAAAATCATACGGGAGAGTGAAGGGAAGATTGGGGGTTTAAGGGGGGGGGAGGGGTGGGGGGTTTGGGGGGTAGAGGATCGAGGAGCCGGGGAATCAAAGAAGAGGGGGAAATCAAAAGAGGATCACAGAAGGGGAAGAATAATGAGCATAATGATGATGACGATGATGATAATGTTGATGACGATTAAGGAGAGGGACACGGTCAAGGCGTAGTGACTGAGATATGAAAGGATTTGAGAGAGAGAGAGAGAGAGAGAGAGAGAGAGAGAGAGAACGATGATGAAAGACGAATTATTGTGTGGTTTGGTAGGGGTCTATAGTGGGTGGGGGGGGGGGGGTGGGGGGGGGGGGGGGGGGGGGGGGTGGGGGGGGGGGGGGGGGGGGGGGGGGGGGAGGGGGGGGGGGGGGGTGGGGGGGGGGGGGGGGGGGGGGGAGAGACGGAGCTGCCAGAAATTTGATGATCTTATGTCCAAAAATTATAGATAAAAGGAATGCGGATTTCTTGGTATACGAGCAGATGAATAAAAACTCCAATGCATGAACAAAATATGAACAAACATTTAGAACAAACAAACACATGAACAAATGAAAAACAGTGACTTAGAGGGATAAGCTTCTGGTAATTGGGCCAAAGAGCTGATGCCGGTGAATAAATTAATTTTATTAACCAAATCTTATCAACGAAGGAATTTATTTTTTTTAATTAAATTCAGCTTCTTTATGCATGGTTCCTGATGTTCCATAACTATTTTTTAATTTTGTTGGTGCCCTGCACTCATATATATATATATATATATATATAGATATATTATAATTATATATATATATATATATTTTAATTACTATATATACATATATATATATATATATATATATATATATGTATATATATATGTATATATATATTATATGTATATGTAATATGATATATAATAATGTTATAATAATATAGTATATATATATATATATACACACACACACTGGTGCTGCCTAGGAATTCTCTGAATGAAGACCAATAAATTTACATTGCCCAGCATTTTAAACATTCTCATATTACTACTTCTCACATCCCTTTCCTATCGGGGTTGAACTTGGACTTGAAGGCCATCGGAATTGTCTCTATTCATCTCAGCAACCTCAAAAACTACCGATTAGACTCTAATATGTGTCATCTTTAGACATTTTATTTTTTGACCGTCCCCTCCTATCAGGGATTAACTTGGACTTAAAGGGTATAGGGAGTTTTACTATTAATTTCAGTGACCTCTGAAACTATGGATTAGACACTAATATCTGTAGTTGTCGGTTATTTTTCCATGTCACCATCTTCCCAACCCTTCCCACCCCACCCTCCTATCAGTGCTGAACTTGGATTTAAAGGGCTTTGGGAGTGTCACTATTCATTGAAGCAACCTCAAAAACTATGGATTAGACACTAGTATCCGTTGTTTTCTGTTAATTTTACATGTCACCTCCTTCCCACCCCTACCCAACCCCTTCCTATTGGGGCTCAACTTGGACTTAAAGAGCATCAGGAGTGTCACGATTTATTTCAGCATCCTCAAAAACTATGAATTAAACATCAACATCTCTTTATTTTCGGTCATTTTTACATGTCACCCCACTTCCCACCTCCTCTCACACCTGAACTTGGACTTGAAGGGCATAGGGAGAATCCCTATTCCGCTCAGTGACCTCAAAAACTATGGATTAGACACTAATATCCATTTCACCCCATTCCCATCCCATACTCACCCGCCCCCTATTGGGGATATGGCGTGATAACTATTTTGGAGTAAAACAATTAGCACCAATAGCCTACTTTTCAAATTTGAACCAAATCAGCCCTAAAATAAGAAAGTTACATTCCTTGTGGGGAGGGGGGAGGGGTTTAGAGGTAATAACTTTTTAAGGGGGGTGATATATGTTTTTAGGAAAACCTAATTAGACTATGTTCGAACCCTATGTTTGCTTAACCTCTGTGCCAAATTTCATAATGATTGGTTAACTGGTGTAGACGTTCACTTCGAACATACAGACAAACAAGCTCACGTTACCCATTAATATATATATATATATATATATATATATATATATATATATATATACACACAAAACACACACATATAGATAGATAGATAGATAGATATGTGTATGTGTGTCTGTGTGCATGTGTGTCTATGTGCCTTTATAATACATAAGACAGCTTATTCTAGCGAAATATATTACCTTTCAAATTAAAATGACGGAAATCTCTCTCTCTCTCTCTCTCTCTCTCTCTCTCTCTCTCTCTCTCTCTCTCTCTCTCTCTCTTCTCTGTCCAATGAATCATTTTTCAAATAAACATTTTCATTACTCTTTTAGCTGTGAATTTAGCGAATCTGGTAATGGAAATAGTTCTTCCTTTTAAAAAAGACAAAAAATTGAGGTTAAGTTTCTTTAATAATTAAGGAATGAACTTTAAAGAAAACGAATAACAGAGCCATGCAAAACACACACACACGCACACGCAATTTGTAAAACTATATGAAAACACCCCAGGTTGGAAGGAATGTGACCACCATTAATAATAGGTGATGAAATCATGAAAGTGCCGAGGGGTGGAGAAAGAAAACCTATGAAATGATGCTGAGATGGATGAGTATTAAAGTAAGCAAAATAATGATGGAATGCAGAACAGCAGACCCAGATTAGGAATTACAGGGCGTAATAGACAAAAAAAAGACAAAGGAGGGAAATAGATAAAGCAAAAGAGAAAGGAAGAATGCGGAAAAGGGGAGTTACAGAGGTTGGAAACCGAAGGGAGAGGAGATGAGAGAGAGAGAGAGAGAGAGAGAGAGAGAGAGAGAGAGAGAGAGAGAGAGAGAGAGAGGTAGCAAGACGGGAATTGTGTTATTACATGATTCTATTTATACAACTAGAATGACAAGATTTGACATCGTAATTAAAAATTGTTTAGGGTTTATTTAATGTGACGTATTTTAGAGAGGGACGAGAAGTAATTAAATTACATCATAAAGTGGACGGACTTGAAATTTTATTAGGTTGTACATGTAAATACTATTCAGTAAGTGTACACTTTTATGAATAACATTTTATACTTATGTCTAATAAATTGTATGTGTTTGGTGAATTTTTTGAGTATACATAATACATGTATACACAAATACACACACACATATGTATATATAAATATATATATATATATATATATATATATATATATATATATATATATATATAGATGTGTGTGTGTGTGAGTGTTTATTTTTGTCTATGCATGCATCCATTCACTAACAAAATTCGCCAAATAAAAACGCATAAATAGATATAAAAGCACGTTTATGGGTTTGATTTACATATATAAAGATATACTATCACAGCAATAAATATGTAATAAAAACATGCAAGTCACACCAGAATAATTTCACGTAAGTAACAATTTATGTAAAAAAAAATTTCTGAGAAATAAAAACTTGTATATAGAAGCGCGCACGCGTATCAAACACTTGAAATATCATACGCATATATATATATATATATATAGATATATATATATATAATATATATATATATATAGATATATATATATATATAGATCATATATATATATAATATATATATATATATATATATATATATAATATATATATTTTAGTCTGAACAAACAGGACCGTGACAGTGCCACAAAATGTGCCCACTTGCCGACCATGATTTCATAATTAAATGCAAGGGAAATATATCTGTAACTTTTACAAGGATTCAGATCTGTTATCACTTAGGGAGAACCTGTCCGTAATTTACTTTACGTAAGCATTTATGCCCCTCTCGATTTCCTGCTTTAAAAAAATAAAGATAAAAGGATAAAAAGAAAAAAACGGGAAGACATCTCGAGAATGGTAATGACGCTTTTGACTCTCATCAGTGTTCATGATTATACCTAATCACTGTCATTTTTGATGGGCATCGGAGTATTACCGATTCATCCATTGGACGTTTAATTAGACGAGTTGCCAGCTTTCCACCCTCCTTCTTCTACCCTCCTCATCCGAGGAAGGAAGAAGCTTTTTGGAAACAATTGGCTGATAATGGCGATAATGATAGTCGCAATGCAAGAAGCGAAGAATAATCGGTTGCGTTCACTAAAAAAGGGAAAAGATGTATACGAAGCTTTACAATATAATCATATAATTGAGATAATTATAAGGTTATTTAAGCAAGGGAAAAGGAGGAAATACGGAGAGAGAGAGAGAGAGAGAGAGAGAGAGAGAGAGAGAGAGAGAGAGAGAGGTGCTAAGAGGGGGAGTAAAGGGGAAATGAGTGATGAGAGGGAGAGCATAATGAACGAGGGGAGAGGGTAAACGATGGAAGAAGAGGACGTCCAAAAAAGAAAAAGGAGTAGAAGGGAGGAAGGGAATAAACATAGAGTAAAAGGAGAGAGAGAATATGAATGGATTGAGGGGGAGATAGATGAGTAACAGAGGGAGAGAAAAGAGAGAATTAGGGAAGAATCTAAAAAAAAAGAGAGAGAAGGAGGGAGGAGGACGCGATTAAAGATTGGGATGGGAAGGAGATCGAGTGTAAGAGGAATCGCAGAAAAGGGGCGAGACATGGAATTTAATAGAATAAGTGACACGTGCGGTGGAATATAAAAAGACATTCATGACATATGGATTGTAATGCGACATAAAGTAGTGGTGATATGTGAAACAAAGGAAGGAAGGCAGGAAGGAAGGAGCAGCAGACAGACGGAGTGGAATGAACTCGTGGGAGGGAAGACGTCAAGGGACGAGTCTGGACACGTTTGGGGAAGCCCTGGCCAAAGATGGAGTCTCTTTTTTTTCCTTCTTTTTTTTTTAAAGAAGAAGAAGAATAAGAACGTGACAGAAGACGTTCCTGGAAGAACGTTTGATGTAGTGTACTGTTACGTTATGACGTTTGCTATAAACACAGAGAGACACGTGGTTTTGTTTACAGTATGCAAAGAACAGCCTAAGTGGCAGGAAATTCCTCAGCTTCAGATGTCAATTACGACAAGCTTTATAGAGGTGGAGAAGATTGTGAATGGAAGGGATTGATTAACTTGCCATACAGACGCATTAATCTCGGAATGTATGAACCCAGAATGGTGTATAAATAAATATATAATATATATATATATATATATATATATATATATATATATATATATAGATATATATATAGTAGAGAGAGAGAGAGAGAGAGAGAGAGAGAGATAAGGTCAAGGAAAAGGAAATAAATGCACATTTGATAAAGCGTGGAAACATCAGGAGCAAAGCGATTACGGCTGTTGAGATGATCAAAGGAAACTTGGGTAAGGAAAAACAAGAATTGGAAGGGGTTGCAAGAGGAAGTAGTAGTGTAGTAGTAGTAGTAGTAGTAGTAGTAGTAGTGGGGAAATTATATCATCTACGAAAATACATTTACAATAAGGGGACTGTCATGGTTTCTCTTTATGTTTTGAAATATTTCATGCTAAAATATTCCTGCTGCAAGCAGTGAGGTAACGTGAAGGGTGAAGTAAAGAGTGATTTGTGGAGACGCTCGCTCTGGCTTGTTGCCAGGAAGGAATTGTTTTCGTTTTATTCCACTTTTTAGTCCTTCAATTTATTGTTTGCTCTCATTGTATCGTGGGTCTATTATGATTATCATTAATAATGGTTATTGGTTTTTATCATTGTTAATACTTGTTTTTTTTTCCTCTTTTTTTTCAAAATATGCCTTTAGTATTTTACGTAACTTTATGCATGATATAGATATTTTATTATATATTTTGTTTAATAATATTTTTGAGAATTTATTTTTGTTGTTTACTTTTTTGGTTTCATCATTCTTGGTATAGTTTTCGTAAGATTTTCCTTAATCTTATTTCAGTTTATTTTTTATTTATTTATTTATTTTTTATTCTATATGACCCAAAATTGACATAACGTCATGCCACTTGATGACCTCCGCATGAGATATGATAATCCGGTTTACTTACAGTCCCTTTAAGCATGGTCTTGCAACCTTACTGTACCTTGTATAGCAACATTTTGGCTCATCTTTAAGTTGATTTCGAGAGTCATACCCTCTGAATAGATCTCTCTTTCCCCTTCCTGGTACAGATAATCCTCCCCCAACCCCCTCCCCGGGGTTCTGTCTGTTTAGAATGTGGTTCTTTTTGCTGTTTATATCTCTTTAGTACGATTAAAATGCCTTTATACATTACGTTGAATGGATTGTTTAAAAGTGTTCATGGGAACTGTAATCTAAAGATTTTTTTTTTCAAGAACTATCAGCATTGAAGATATCTTTAAAAGTAACCACCCACGTATGTCTCTGGTTGATTATGTACTTTACAAGTTCCGATGTTTATCTCTCTAAAGAAGATTTAAGGTCATTTAGTGATACATTATATAAAATTGTGTTTACATGGAATATTGAATTAGTGTCATATAAAGATCCTTACAACTCCCAACGTATTTACGTCTAGCTAACTGAATGAATGTCAAGTTATGGACTTTAAAAGTAATATGTTAGAAGTTCGATTATTTTCAGTTAACTTGGTGCGACGCCCAATCAGACAATACCTTTTGAATTATATTGAGAGTCGGAGTAACCCGAGAACACTTTATGTATTTAATTTAACTGTAATATTTGTGGAACAGGAATACTTTTGTCGCGATCGTTCAGTAAATTCTTTGCATCGTTTGAGTAAGATTGTATAAGAAATGTCCATATTTGATATTGGTTGGAAAACTGAGAAAGAAGAAATGAAATGGAATACCTTATAAGAATTCAGAAATGAAATGGCACGATCAACTTTAGTTGTATTGGCAAACATATCTGGCATTAACGTAAACAGGTTCATGGGAATTGTTTAATACTTAGAGCTTTAATATAATATTTACCCCACGTAATATAATAGAAGAGTGGACTGTGTTAATTTTATGATGATCGGAGGGACGGCAATTGAAGTGAAGTCCCTTGTATGAATTTGGGTCCGTTGTTATGTGTACGTGATTGATGATATCATGTTCTCAGGTGACTATTGAAACATCAAGGCAGATTTATGAATGAACGCAGCTGCTGATGCGTACTAAATACTTCAGCTTTAAGTGTATGGTAACCTTAGAGGAAACAAATCAGTAAATAAAGGAGGGCTGTGTAAATCGTGTTAAGAAGGAAATCTTTTATGTTTTTAAGTCTCACAGTTTTTTCGGTTCAAAGCTGGGTTGGGCATTGCTAATTTTTTTTTTTTTTAGTCGTGCTCGATTAAATAAAGAGATTTTTCAAAGTTCATTTTGGATTTGTTTTAATGAACGGTGTATGGTGATGTTATGAAGTTTTCATGAAAATTACTAGATATATGACTTTACTAATTTGAAAGAGTTGCTTTTTTTTAAAAAGCAGACTATATCTTCATACTGATGAATGTTTTGTGTCACATGTTTATTGTTTTTGTGTTACTGGTTTTTTGGTAATACTTCTAGCTCATTGTACAAACTTCTAACCCATTGTAAACTACCGATAACATTGCCGTTTTTATTGAATTTCAAGATACGCATTCCTGATGAATTTCACATTGTTTTGCATAAAACTGTTTCGATAAAAACGATGCCCTTGAGGACGATTCCAGTAATCTGTGCCGGTGGTTATATTAGATAAGAGGTGCCATTATCCGGTTTATTGAATGTGATTTTTTATGCAGGTTGCAGACCATGGTAGTTTGAGTAACTGAATGGACTTGTAGTGTCACGTCGGTTATATTTGTATCTCAAATGATAGTGGATATTTTTGTGTTTTTTCTTTGTTTCATGTTTCCCTATTATACAAGAGAAAGTTTGATATTATTCTTATGGTAAAACGGTAGAGGATCTATTATTTTTTAATTCATCTCTTTGTATATGTTATTTGTGTTTACTGCTGAAGAAGGAAATATAAAAATACCAATAAATTTGCATATCGCCTCTCCTCTCATTATACCATTATATGTATTAGTTCCTGCCAGTGACCTATGTGATATCAACCGAACGCTTGAGATTATTTGCATTTAACTTAAACCCCTTCAAACCCCTTTCAGACTTACTAGTCTAAGAAGCTTCTGTCATTATCATCAGTCACCTTGTTGCCACCTGCATAAAGGTTCATCAGTGACACAAATTTTCGTGCGTAATTCATTGTCCCAGAATACAGTTCGTAGCACGTACGCGCATGCATTAACCAAATCGAGGTAAAAATTTCAATCCCGGTAGACGTCAGAGAAAGTTATTATAAGGGGAATTGACTTAATGTGTGTTTTACCACGTCAAAAGAGATGCCAGGTGTCCGAGGTTTTTGTATATGATAAATTGAGTGGGAGATGGATCGAGGAACTTAATGTTAATATCAATCAAAGGCCTCGAAAAGAAAATGTAAAAGTTTTGGCAAAAGAAATGATAAGTGTTGGAAATTATTATTAAAAACTATAACTGAAGGAGACAGTCGAAAGTACTGATCGTAGAATAAATATGCGTTTGTGAGACATAGTTCTTGATTGAAAGTGGGAGTCGTCTCTATAGTTTGGGAAGGATGCTGAGAGAAAGTAGGAGAAATGTATTATGGAAGTCAAATGAGATCGAGAGCTTCAAGATTTGCAAGATAAATAAAAGACGCATTCAGCAAAAGCAGCAATACAGTAATACAGCACAAAATTAAAGCATATTACAAGAAAACAAAACAAAAAGCGAAATATAAATAATTCTTATGGGATCTGTTAGTTGTATATGTGATGCTAAAAATTACTTTGTGGTGTTTATAACTGAATCTTATCATTTTTTAAAGTACATATTGATTGTTCACTATGGATTATTAATGAAACACTTATCTTATTGAAAGAACTGTTAGGTGTGCATTATTGGACGATGTGGAAGAACATCTTATTTAGTAACTGAGGTATTTTTGGATTCGAAGTTGGTTTGACCTTACAGAAGTCTATCATACTTTTGGCATCTCTTTAACTCGACATTTTTTTTTTTATAGTGGAGAGTAAAGAATGTCGGTATGATCTTACCCAGTCTTGACTGAAGCCTAAGGTGATTTTTCACTGTTGTGTAATTCTCGATGGGGAAGTGTAGATTTTCAAAAATAAAGTTCATTTTAAGGGATTAAATGATTATGTAACAGTACACTGCTTTTGTAGCTTATATTGTAGTTGTTGTCATATTTTGAAATACAATTTAATGCAACAATAATAAAGAACTTTAGAACCTTAATATTTCACAAGGGAAATAACTTGCCCGTCTAGCAACAAGTTAGTATTAGGCAAAATTCATTAAGGATCAACCCATTACAATCTGATACAGTACGCCATTGCCTTATAAGTAATGCAGGGGAAAGTAAAGAAATGAGAAACATAGCCAGGTACACCGATGAGAGAGAGAGAGAGAGAGAGAGAGAGAGAGAGAGAGAGAGAGAGAGAGAGAGAGAATGTTGGGAAATGTCGGATAACAGGATCTAGTATACTTAATAAAGGAAGGAGTGAGAGAGAGAGAGAGAGAGAGAGAGAGAGAGAGAGCGCGCTAGCGGTAGGGAATGGTATAATGAGGAGAATCATAATCAAGAACTGATATCAGTAGGCACGCAAGCATGAAATTTAGTAAAGTAATGGAAATAATATGATAATTGGATTGAATGTGCTTGTAATTAAAAACAAGAGGGGGTGCTCTTGATTACGTTAATGAATATGAGAGAGAGAGAGAGAGAGAGGAGAGAGAGAGAGAGAGAGGTAAATAAGAGAGAGAGAGTGTGTGTTAATGAACGTAACGATAAGAATATAGGAGAGAACCGCCAAAGAATATTAACTCGGCCATTAATTAAAGCATTTTGTTTGTATAAATTTACATATCTCATCAAAGATGTATTATTGGGTGCATGAACTGCTATCATTAATGAGTATTGCTTGTGTTGGACCTTGAAATAAAGGGACGTTTAATGCAAAGAAAATTGCATGCAAGCACAGTTGTAGCTGTACTCATTTTTCATGTAATGTAATGAGGAAAATCATAGTTATGACAAGAAGGGCCTAACATTCTTTGCGTAGCAAACAAACTGCGTTCATATGTTTTATGCATGCTTTTGAGTGGTTGCATGCTTTTACTAAATTTTCACCTTTGCCAAGGTGAAAGGAGATAATAGCCTGTAGAGTTTATTCACCCGTCTTTCTGTGTTAAAATGTCTTGAGAATAAATGAATCCGTATTGATTGAAATTATGAAAATATTGATTGACTGTGGCCCGTCAGGGGGATTAGGTAGTTCTGGTGAATATCGATGAAGATTCGAGGAATGTTAATTGTGATCATTAATACTACCAGCGTTATGTGAACTGTACTTTCATAATTTCATCGTTTGAAAGGCAGTCCTTGCGTTACTTTCTTATAATAGCGCCAGGTATAAAGTTGGTGCATTTTCTGATTTTTTAAGAGGCTGAAAAAGCCGTTGCATTCGAGCTTTGTATTCATAGGTAGAAATATTGTTTTGCAAATGTCTTGAAAAACGAGTTGTTGAGTGCAGCATTTTTCAGAATTTATATCCTACAGTTCATTAGAAAATTTCACAAACAAACAAACGAACGCTCTCTATCGTGTTGAAGTAACTCGAGATATTTACCCAGTTGCCTCCAAAGAACATAAAATTTGGAAAACTACATAAAAAATATTTGGATATCTTGGAAATTCTAAGGTTGAAAGCTGTCTCCACTCAAGCATGGCCATGTGTATGCCATCAGCGTCCGTTTTTGGCCTTCTCAACTTATCTGTATTCTTTTGTACTATCATTACTGTAAGATATCTCACAAAAAAATAATAATAATTCTAACAGATTGAGAGACGGTTTTGTCTCTTGTGTTCTCATTCTTGGGGTTATCTCTCTTCTTGGTAAGTTGGTAAGAAATTCCGTCTTCTGTGCGTCGTTGTTTGAAATGTCGTAGGTATGATATGCTTAATTATATATATATATATATGATATATAGATATATATATATATCTCTATATATATAGTTATATATATATATATATATATATATATTATATATATCAATATATATATATAGATATATTATATATATATAATATATATAATTATATATATATAATATATATATATTTGAATCTACGTATTCACGCATTTTTTTCAGATTTTTGCACATTTATTTGTATGCGAGTATGTGCAATTCTTAGAGCCCTTACACATGAATGGGTTCCTTTTTGTAAGACAAAGGAAGAAATACATTTTGTTCTTCCTTGTCTTCATCAGATTTTTAACATATCCTTGAAAAATCTTGCTTACAAAGTGAGATCCTCAGAAGTCCTGTTGCATATCTTAAGAGTATTGGAAGCAAAATAAAAATTTATTATTTTCACTGCAATCAGTTTAACTGTAGCTGTTCATCGTCTCATATTTATCCTGATGACCAATTATTATTTATTTATTTATTATTATTAATTTTTTTTTTATATCACAGTCCTCCAATTCGACTGGGTGATATTTATAGTGTGGGGTTCCGGGTTGCATCCTGCCTCCTTAGGAGTCCATCACTTTTCTTACTATGAGCGCTGTTTCTAGGACCACACTCTTATGCATGAGTCCTGGAGCTACTTCAGCTTCTAGTTTTTCAAGATTCCTTTTCAGGGATCTTGGGATCGTGCCTAGTGTTCCTATGATTATGGGTACAATTTCCACTGGCATATCCCATATCCTTCTTATTTCTATTTACAGGTCTTGGTGCTTATCCATTTTTCTCCTTTTTTTTCTCTTCAACTCTGGTGTCCCATGGTATTGCAACATCAATGAGTGATACTTTCTTCTTGATTTTGTCAATCAACGTCACGTCTGGTCTATTTGCACGTATCACCCTATCTGTTCTGACACCATAGTCCCAGACGATCTTTGCCTGATCGATTTAGCTCACTCCTTCACTTTGGTTCTCGTACTACTTATTACTGCAAGGTAGCTGGCGTCTCTTGCACAGGCTCCAGTGGAGGGATCTTGCCACTGGATCATAACTCTTTTTGTACTGGTTCTGTGCAAGTGCCGGACATTCACTTGCTATGTGGTTTTTGGTCTCGTTTTTCATATTGCATTTCCTACATATGGGTGAGATGTTATTTCTATCTATCGTTCTTTGAACATATCTGGTTCTTAGGGCCTGATTTTGTGCCGCAGTTATCATTCCTTCTGGCCAGTTCTTTAGTTTGTCTCATGTACTGTCCTTGCATTGGTTTATTGTGCCATTCCTTTGTTCTCTTTGTCATTCTCCTGTCTCTGTATATTTCCGGATCTTCGTCTACTTTTATCAGTCCTTCTTCCCATGCACTCTTGAGCCACTCGTCTTCACTGGTTTTCAGATGTTGGCCCAGTGCTCTGTTCTCGATATTGACGTAGTCTTCTATGCTTAGTCGTCCTCTCCCTCCTTCCTTTCGTGTTATGTATAGACTGTCCGTATTTGCTCTTGGGTGTAGTGTTTTGTGTATTGTCATATATTTCCTAGTTTTCTGGCCTTTGTTGCGGAGTTCTGCCTTCGTCCATTCCACTATTCATGGCTTTTATCATATTTCCGTCATTGAGTTTTGACTTGAGTATTGCCTTTAGTCTCTGCATATATTCTTTCCTGATCGTGTCCGTCATCTCTTTGTGTTTTATATCCTCTCCTTCCATTATTCCCAGGTATTTGTATCCTGTCTCATCTATGGCTTTGATGTTGTTCCCATCAGGTAGCTTTATCCCTTCAGTCCTTGTTACTTTGCCCTTATGTATGTTGACTAAGGCACATTTTTATGTTCCAAATTCCATCCTGATGTTCCCAGATACAATCCTTACAGTCTGGATTAGGGTATCTATTTCCTTGATAGTCTTGCCATACAGCTAGATGTCGTCCATGAGCATCAGATGGTTAATTCTGTTGCCTCTTTTCTTGAGTTGGTACCCAGCATCCATCTTCTGCGGTAATTTTGTTATTGGAATCATGGCTACTACGAAGAGTAGTGGGGACAGTGAGTCTCCCTGGAAGATCCCTCTCCTGATATTAACCTCCGCTAGTCTTATTTCAGAGCTTGTAATTATTATATTCCAGTTGCGCATCGTATTTTTGAGGAAGCTGATAGTGTTTTCCTTTGCCCCACATATTTTCAGGCATTCTATTAGCCATGTGTGTGGTATCAAGTCAAAGGCTTTCTTATAGTCAATCCATGCCATGCTTAGATTAGTTTTCCTTCTCTTACTATTCTTCATTATCATTTTGGTTATCAGGAGCTGGTCTTTTGTGCCCATACACTTCCTTCTGCAGCCTTTCTGTTGGTGGGGGATGGTGTTTGTAAAGCCTTTCACTGATGGTACCTGTTAGTAACTTCCACATTATTGCTAGGCAGGTGATAGGCATGTAGTTACTGGCTATATTTCCCTTGCTCTTCTCTTTCTTTAATAAGGGTGTTCTCCCTTCGGTCATCTATTTGGGCGTACGGTGGTTTGTGATACAATGCTGGAGTTGTTCTACTAATCGTGGGTGTAGAGCCTTGAAGTTTTTGAGCCAGTATCCATGAACTTCATCGGGATCTGGAGCTTTCCAGTTGGACATTTTCTTTAGTTGATGGCTGATTATTATTATTATTATTATTATTATTATTATTATTATTATTATTATTATTATTATTATTATTAATTATTATTATTATTATTATTATTATTATTATTATTATTTAGTTTTCACTAGGGAACTCATATCGTTAGGATTGTTGTGAAATTTAAATCGGGAGGACCTTGATAATGACCAAATTCTAAATCTTACATAGAAACGGGTCCCCCTTGAACAACATGTGCCTGGTCATTTTGGTGTTCGCATCTCTTACTGTTTTGGATTATTTGTTTTTTAATGTGAACTGTGAAAGACAGCATTTTTGGTAGAGACAACCACCTACAATTGAGGGGGGGAAGTGGACTGTATATTTGCAACAAAAACTGTTGTTATTGCGTTTGTTTATCGTGCTTTATGGACTCCAGAGGCGTTTGTTTATTGCACGAATTTTCATTATATCTTTACACCTACCGAAGAATAAACATCATATAAAGACTGTAGCTAGATCACTTGTCTCTATAATGAAGTTGATGGAAGTTATTTTGTCTTTTAGAAAAAAAAGGTGCATTTGTTCCATAACTTCAAAGACACACATGCACAGAGAGAGAGAGAGAGAGAGAGTTTGTTCAAGTATGCGGGGATGCGAGGTAGAGGATTGTCACTCCTTGAAGTCAGTTTCTTTCCTTCAAGTATTTGGAAGTAGCCACCAGCCTCATCCACAAGTTTTGTTTCTCCCTGCCTTACCAGCGGAGTTCATGGGAGATAATTTTATGGAATGTTTTCCTACAATGCCCTTGTGTTTTGGTTTGTTTTTGTAATTGACTAAGGAATTTTACCAGTATATGAATTTCTTTATGAATTTACGGCTCTTGCCGTTATCTTTCTGCCGACTTCCAGGAAACTGGTTCTCTCTCTCTCTCTCTTTATCTCTCTCTCTCTCTCTCTCTCTCTCTCTCTCTCTCTCTCTCTCTCTCTCTCATAAAAGTTTCATTGAAAGGTTTATGAGAAGTGATTTCACAATGTTTAAAATCTTAAACAACTATGCATTGTATATATAGATATATATATGTACATATATATATATTATATATATATATATATATATAATATTATATTATATATATATATAAAGGGGCGCATGCGAAATTGCCTTTTTCGTAAAAGATTAAACACACGCACAGTAATAGAAATCATTACACGATGCAGGAGGGCCAAATACATGATATGCATTATATATGCAAATTGCAGACTGGGTCACAATAGGAGGTGGACGGAGTAATGGAAATGATGAAATAAATGCACACCATTTACATATAACATCCCTTAGTAATTATGCATATCCTATCTCGTATATCTAAGTCAAATGCGAGATCATCTTTTTATGGCCTTTGGAAGGTGAGCCCTATTTTAAGGGGGAAAGAGAAAAGAATAACCGACATAAAAATGAGGAGGTCTCACTTCTCCCCCCTTCCCACTCCCTCCATTTCCCTTAATCCTCCTTCCTTCTCCTCCTCGCCCTCTCCCTCTCCCTGTCTCTTCTCTTCTCTCCCCCTGCCCCTCTTCCCTTCCCTCTATCTTCCTCCACAACCAAAGCAATTTTGGAAATTCCGTCGGGTTTCCTCCGTGACGTTTGGAAGCGTAATAAATCCCGCCCCATCATTATGGTTCAATATCCGTTGAATTAGCATTTGTATTTGGCCTTATGTCGTAACCCCCTTGTTTGTTATTCCTCTGTATTGACAGGGGACAGACCCTCAGGGGTATAACATTTGCCTCGCGACCTTTTTATGTCCGGTTATTATATCATAACATTTTGAGATAGAGAAATTTTTTGTATATTCAAAATATCCAGGAAGAGATTTTAATAAAATATGTCCCGGATTTGGCTTTTTGGTTTTCCGTTCCCATCCGCCGAGATGTGATGTGTACTTTGTTGTCCGGATGATGCTGTGGGTATTTATATTGTTATTTTCTTTAGTAGCCTTATTTGATTTTCCTTATTGGAAGCCTGTGCCTTGTGGTCCTTTTGTTTTTCAGGCTGTGTTTGCATTATTCATTTTGTTTAATATATCCACCGTCATGGTTTTTGTAAACTTATAAGTCCAAAACTCATATTTGTATTTGGGCCATATACATTAAAATGATTGAAATCTCCGTTACTAATGTTTAAAAAAAAATAAATAAAAAGTCACGAGAAATATATCCGTTTCAGTTGTGTTTTTATGTGTTTCTATTAACTTTATGTCGGGCTTATCATCAGAATCCTTATATAAATCTATGAAGAAATTCATAGTAGTATTGATTCAGGCACATATTGCAAGGGAAAGTATAGGTTTTATGGCCGGTGGAGTTTTATGGGGAGTAGATTTTGAAATTCTTTGCTTTTTCATAGGTGCACAGATTTCGTTTTCTTTTTCCGTCCGTTTCATAGCAACTGTTAGTTAAAGGATCACTAATCAGAAACGTAGATTGAAATACTGGTTTTACAGGTCTGAAGAGATGTAAAGTGGTAAAATATCCTAAAACTTTCTCTTTCGTTAAAAACTTTTTCAGTTAGCTCTTTTGAATGAATTTAAGTCAAGTTTTAACCTCCACTAATTTTCCTTATTGTTTTTTTTTTAAACTCCTAAAGATGATCAGGATTTATGTTTTAGTCATGAATTCGCGTGGAGAAAAACTTATTTTCTCGCCATGTTTATCAAACCCACACTTGCTTTAATATTGTCAACAGTCAGCTATGTTGATCTTTAAGATTTGCGTATTATCTGTGATGAGTATTATGTAAACATGTCAGAAAAAGACGTTCTTCAAAAAATAGTTTTTTTTTTTAATTTTAATGTGGACTGAAGAAACATTTTGCTTGAAAAAGTCTTTTTTTTGATAATGCTCCACAAAAACTAATCATATTGCTACGGTTGAAAAACATAACAGTGATTCTGAGGCCCACAAATCACTTTATTTTAAAGAATCAATATTACTGATTGATTTTACTGCCAACTTGTAGTCGTGCTGGCTGACATCTGAAGGACCTTGTACGCCTGAGATGTGTACTTTTTTATATTAAAATTTTTCCGAGTAGTACTTTCATTTTATACCTTGATATTTCGGTTTGGGATGGTTATTTTAAGATATTTTATTTTGTACCGTTCTTCTGTTTGTTGGGACAGCAAGATTCCAGTGAATTTTCTCCTATGAAGAAAAGTGGCTTTCAACAGTTCACAGCTTACAGTATCTCGGAAAATTTAGAAAATTTAAATTATCTTTCCAGATATCTTACTGCTTAACTGACAATTGTCAGAGGCTTTCGGCCTAAATTTACGTTACATATCACATCGCTTTTAGGACTAAATCTACACTAGCTATTTATAGAAATTCATCGTTTGATTCATATATGTTGTATATTGATAGCTGTTCAAAAGAGACATACTTTTTGGAACACGCCAAGAAAAGATAAAAACGATTACTTTTACATCCATGCAGGAGAAAATGCCACATCTATTAGATTATTTCTCAGCTTAATGTTGTTCCAGGCATTATCACGAGTAATGAGGTAAAGATAAGAATTTGCTAGTAATTTTATAGTATCATGTTATGTATTTCTAACAAATCAAAATTTTCGTTTATGGAAAACGAAGAAGCTCAGCCTATCATGGTTAGATTGCATTTTTTTTTATATCGAAATTCTGCGAAATAGATGGTATGGCAGTAACAGGTCATTCCTGACTCCTTGTCTGTCAAAGAGAGACAGAGCTGAATGAACAGGTACGTCATTTAATTAACGAGATTAAAGATTGCATCCATTAAGATTTATTAAACATTGTGGCGTCTTCAGATAAAACGGCGTAAATAACGCGAATGTGGATTAGTTTGTAAATGATAAAATTATATAATAAAAACAAACACTAAACCTAAAACAAACCAATCGTTTGAGGGTATTTTTTTTTCGTAGTTTTATGAGTAATAAGTTTAATGTATCTCAGAAACTTACTAAAATGTTTATTTTTCCTTTATATGGAAACTTCTCTCTTATTCATTTTGGTCATTTCAGTGTTGTAATTGAGCGGTCTTCGCAACCATTATAAAGTGAAATTCTTCAATTTTTTTTGTTTGGGGCACAATTACGTCTTTAACATTCATGATTTTAAATAACTTTTAAAACTTAGAATTCGAATACAGTAATTGAAAAACATGCGTTGCATTCTGCGCATTATTTCTGTAAGTTATATCCCTATTTAAATTAGATTTTATTTTATATATGTATTTTTAGGAAAGTATGGGTAAATAACCAACCACCCATTATTGTGGCTCTACATTATTTCAATAGTTTTGAAGCGTGCATACTATCAGCATAACAGAAAATGTGTGTTTGAAAGCGTTACGTGAACCTGATGATAATTCGTGAAGTGCATAACGATTATTTTATGTGGTTTCTTATTGTTTTCCTATTCTTGGTCGTTTTAGTGTTCCTCTCGTCGTTAATGGAATTATGTACCGTTGGCTTAATAAATAAAGCGCAGATGAAACATACACTATGTAGCGTGAGTAAACATTTTTTTACTCCCTGGCATAGCAAATTAGATTTCAGATTATGTCCCAACATTTTATGCAAGTAACATTTCTATATTTGTTTTTAAAAAAGATAAGATTTGCCTTCGCTTCATAATTAAAATTATATGGTAAGGCGAAGGGTTGGACTAGTACAATGTGACTCCCCAAATCAACTTTAATTTGCACTTTTCAAGCGCTAAAATAGTTTAGGCTTCAGATTATGCAAAGGAAACCCCACTGCCAAAAAAATCACATTTTAATCAGACACACAATTCTACATTTGCATATTCATTCAGGAGATGGACGGGATTACATTTGCTTCTTTTATTTAATTGTACCGGATTTTTTTCTCTTTTTTTTTTTGCGGTTTTTGTTTAGGGCCAAATGTCGACCCTTTTTCTAAATTTCACACGGAGGTATTATTTTTATATTATTGCTTTATTTGTGCTGTTGATCTTTTATGAGTATGTTTTGCATCTATTTTGGAGCTGCATTACTGTGTATTATAAGTTCAGAAATTTTATGAATAAAATTTAACAAAAGTACAGTTTACTTGCTGTTATACATTTGTGTTAACGCAATGCCATTCATAGTTTTATCGGTGCTAAATGAAAAAAAGTCTCAAAGATTTTATTTTTTCAGTTTCAACAAATGAACAAACCTCATAATGTAATAGTAACTGAACTAAATGGTTACTTCTGAATCACCGTTCCCATAAAAAGATCATTTGCTTAGTTACTTGGCAAACTTAAACAGTAGCCACCTAATTAGTTTTCCATGTATTTGTACAGTGCTTTGACTTTGGAGTTTACGAAAACCTTTTCATACGGTAAATAAAGATGTTGCGTTTATTCAGTGCTTTGAAAAGGGGTGTGAAAAGGTTTCTAACAGAATAAGATACTAAGGATAGTTTTTCTTAACATTTGGCGTATTCTAGTTTAACCAGACAGTTCTCCTAGGGCTGCCCCGAAGGATTAGATTTTTATTTACGTGGCTAGGAACCAGGCTACTTAGCGACGGGACCTTCAGCTTATTGAGGGATCCAAGCCACATCATATGGAGAAATGAATTTCTTATCATCAGAAATAGATTGCTCTGGTTCCTCACTGGCAGAAGCGGGAAGCGAACTTGGGCTACCAGATTGATAGGCGAGTACTCAACCCACTGGTCCACTGAAGAACTTAGCAAACGTTAAACGTTATAAAGAGATATTCTTGACATATTGTAAAAAGAAAAAATTAGTCTAAATTGGGGTGACTGGGATGGATAGTTGCGTAACTAACCAAGTGGATAAGAACTGATTTTTTAATATATATATATATATTGAGTCACTTTATAAGGTTAATTATAGTATTCTATCTTTAGTGAGTTTTCTTTTGAGGATTTTGGTAAGTATGCGCCGTTGTGATGTTGCTAAGCACGTTATATTTATTAATTTATTTGTCTTACAGAGTCTTTGCAATAGTACTTATGCTCACACATCGTTGATACTTGTGCCATGAGTATAGCTTCCATCATAAGTTGAACTGTGTAGTAAGAGTATAGAATGCAGAGACAGACTGAAAATTCACTTTAAAGTGTTGAAGTGTTTCGTGTGTTTTTAAAATCAAAGTTATGAATATTGATTATATATTGTACAGAAAGGATATTATGTGCAATTCTTCTGCTCCTCTTCGTAGATATTTTATTCTTGGTTGTGCTGTCCGACATAAGAATCCTGTCATAATTTGTGAATTCTAGCACTGGATACGGCCAAAGGAGCGCCTCAGTGTCGTGATCGGTATGGTATTGGCCTGCCGCTTCGGTGGCCGCGAGTTTGATTCTCGGGCATTCCATTGAGAGGTTAGAGATGTGTATTTCTGGTGATAGACGTTCACTCTCGGCGTGGTTCGGAAGTGACTTAAAGCCGTTGGTCCCGTTGCTGAATAACCACTGGTTCCATGCAACGTAAAAACACCATACAAACAAACAAAACAATACGGCCAAAGTTGCAGTGGTAGACGTTAATCTTATAGATTAGATTTTGTTAATGTAGGACGCGCCAGTGTTGCCAGGATTCTTCGATGGTTCTGTTAGATATCACACAAAAGTCAGATTTCTTTGCCCGTTCGTTGAACATTAGAAATTTAGTTCAGGTCATCAAAAACATGTGTCGTTATCGCTGATTTTGAGATTTTTTAGATCATTGCATATGAGGAAAACCAAAGTATAAGATTATCCAATATTAAGAATATCACTGGTATGTCATTGCTAATCAAGAAAAACACTCAGTTCATCACAAATTGAGAATTTGTTTTCTCATGTCAACAAAAATTAACAAAATATTAGTGTTCTGTTATCCCAAATTTGGTATCTTTGGGTCAAGCCATATAAATTTGATGAAGTTGGTATGTGAGAGTCATTATACTAACTTCCGAGATTAAATGAAAAAGACCCGAAACTTTATTTCTTTCTGCGTGAAGGATGTGTGAAATTTTTTTGTAGGAAAATATTTGAACATTTTTTTTATAGAAAATGAAAATCTGTAAAACTGCAGTTTGAGAGAGAAATAACTGTAGCTGCTTTGTTGGAAATGTGTGAAACTGCTTGAGAATTCGGATACCACATATATGAAAAGAAAGGAGATTCTTTGGAAGAATCAATGTACAAATCGGAATCATATCTGATGAAGACAGAACGTATGACTTTGCCCGTCTCTGGAAAACAGGTAAACTTGTAGTAACAGTCCCTTTTTAGTTTTCTGTAAAAGAAAACTATTTTGATGAAAATATGACTTTCTAGGTGTACTTCTTCTGTGCGCCCTCAGATCTAAAAAATTGCTGAGGCTAGAGGGCTGCCAATTGGTGTGTTGACCGTCCACCCTCCAATCATCAAACATACCAAATTGCAGCCCCCTAACCTCAGCAGTTTTTATTATATTTAGGGATAAAGTTAGTCATAATCGTGCGTGTGGCAGCGCTATAGGTGCCAACAACACAGGCCACCCACCACCTGGCCTTACCTGAATTCTTTTTTTTTTTTGGCCGCGGCTGAGAGTTTCATACAGAATTATACGCTGTACAGAAAACTCAATTGCGCCGAATAAACTTCGGCGTATTTTGTACTTGTTTATAATAGTGCAAGATCTTTAAAATGATCGGCTATTAATGAGTCATTAATGAGACTTTCTTAAGTTAGACCACTAACATTGTATGTAATTCAAGTTAGAAAGTTATGGAGGATACATAAAAAAAGTTATTTATTTTGCCGTGTAGCGGAATACGAATTAGAGTAAATATATAGAAAAACTGAGCAAAAAATGTATAGAAATAACAATATTGAGCACTTCGCATTATAGAGAGTGAGAGCAAACCTTTTATATGAACAAATGTTAGGTGAAATTTAAACAAATGTTATTTAGATGTGAATGGAAAAATGCATTGCAAATGATACCATGGTTGTTTTATGCATGGTTGACGATGGTAACCTTGGCTATCACAAATTAATGCAGTAACGTAAGTACAAAAGATTATTTTTAATATCGTTTTGTACAACAGTAATCTCTGAAAAATATATTTCTGATCCATCCATTTTGCACAGAAAATGTTGTTGATGATATTCATATCGTTTTTAAAACTTTCTGCATCATTCCTGTTTCAAAAGTTTATCAATATTGTCACTTTTACGTTCTGTGTTTGGTCGTGCCATTTGGGTACTGCCATTCCGCCCTGCCACCTGCATCACATAATTGATAAATACCTAAAACCTTATTGGAAGATTTTACTCGTTTCTTACTTAAATTTATGACGAGTCTCTGCTGAAACAATGGTACATCCAAGCATCCGTTCAACTGTCAATAGTAAAGTATTACTGAAATTATTTTTTCAAAGACAAAACACCAATCATCGCATATCTTATTCTGATTTGTTTGCTCTCAGGAAATACGACAGATATTTTTATGCTGTTGTCTTCGAAAATTTTAACTTTGTTATTTATTTTTTGTGAGAAGCTTTTTTTATATATTTTTGCGAGAATCTTTTTCGATCCATGTACTCATAAGGCTATCTTGATTCTTGATTCTTACTATTTTTTATAATGGTGAATTTTGCTGAAATAAAATATAATTTTGCCTCAGGGATGCCAACTTTCAACCAGTTACCCTGATGTCGGCTGTATGTTTTCACAAGTGAGAAATGAGAATGCAATGAAAATAAATACAATAAGATATGATGTAAAAAATATTAAGCACATTTTCACTGCAACTCTATCATCGGGTTAAAATAAAAGCACTAAATTTGGAAGACGTATTAGTACAATAACAATATTCATTTTATTGTTAACATTAATGCTTAAAAAAGATTAAGTAAAAAATTGAAGTGATCTGGGTGGTAAGATTTCTTTGTATTTCAACTTGTCTTGCAACTCGTTCATTTGTTAATCCTTATACCAAAGGAAAGGCATCCTTTCTAAGTCAAGTAACTTTTTAGCTCTCTTAACTATTCGTTAATAGGGCAATCTTTTAATTAATGCATTAAAAGTCAAATTGCCGTGAAATCGTTCAACCTATACAAGGCAACTCTCCATGTCGCTGTATCATCCTCTTCGAACAAAAATACCTTGTAATTCTTTCATCTTCTACCAAGTAATTTCCTTTGTAAGTGTGTCATCTTTCAGATTTCCTTCTTAACTTTCATCCTTTGTAAATATTGCACATTTATATTGAAGTTAGACTACCCAGCGACTTAAAAGGAATACTCAAACAATTTAACTATAATTATATATAACATACGATCGTACCATGATTGCGTCACGAAAGAGCCCATTATACATACATACATACTTACACACACACACACACTATATATATATATATATATATATATATAATATATATATATATATATATATATATATATATATATAGATACGTGTGTGTGTTCGTGTTCCTTCCTTGACATCCGAATGTGAGTCCTGTGGCAGCGGCGAGAGAAACCCCCGCTACTTATTACAATAGAAATCATGTACCGTTTGACGCGAATGTGCGATAATCATGTTGCAAGAAATCCCTTTAATCATTCATCCTGGGGACCCTTCAGAATGTGGTCTCTGTTGTCGCCTCGAAGGGAAAATCCTCTCATTATTTCGGTGAAAATGATTCACTCTCGTACTACGAGTGTGCGATAATTATATTACAAGTAACAGCGAAATTATTTTAACCATTCCTTTTCAAGTTTTGCCACCAACTATTTAAGCTAAATTGTTTCTCCCGTGGCTTTAAAGGAACTGGCGAAAAGAGATGAGGCTGCTTTGGGGTAACCCTCTCCGTTCTGGGAGCCCATGAAATTTTACCCAGCATTTATGATTCATATCAAGCAGGTAAATGCTGGGGATGATAATCATAGCGGTAAATGCAGTCATTTCTCAAAAGGCTTCATTCTCTCCTAGGAGAAGATGCAAAGTAAAAGCTGATCGCAAGGTTTAGGAAATAACAGTGGGTTTGCTTTTGCGCGAAGCAGTTTTTTATTTATTTTTTCGGTCGATGTGGAATACACGTAAATTTTGCCCTATGAAATGAGAGCTGGTTAGGTGTTTTTCGCTTTCGGTTGGCGTGAAATGTATGAAAATTTTGGCAGCAAACATGTCAATCCTTCCAGTGCAATTGTCGCGGTTAATGTCAACCACATGTTTTGTCATATAATTTCAGGTGTTATTTACATGATAATGCAAAAATATGTTTTTTAGGGGGGAAATGGAACATGAAATCTGATTTCTTTTATAAAAATAAAAACTGCTTTCATAATAAAAGGGGCTAATGAATGTTATTGATTTCTCTCTGCTGTATAAAAACAACAACAGCTACGTTAATGCAAGGTTTCAATGCGTGGATTAATATCTCGTTACATGTATTTATATTTAATAACTAATTCTGGACCATTTTTTCCCGTTAATATTTGCAGTAATTTCGAATTATATAGATTTCGTTATTTCGCTAATCACATCAATGACCCAAATCTTAACAGGTATTAACGAACGCTTTTACACAAATTTTTGTTGTGGGAAAATGGAGGCAGTGATAAGAAAATTGTGAAGGAAATAATGATGAAAGTGCGTTGATTTGTCTCCTTAATTTACTCCTTTTGTTGGTACCTATTAATGGATTACTCGTGTATTATAACGACAGTTAGTCTTATATTGTTAAATAAATAATGTTATTATTGCTATATTCGTCATTATGTTATAGTAATGGTAATGTCTTTGTAATTATTCTTCATAATACACATACATATTAAATGAACATTAATGGCATTATACATGATATTATTCATAACTTACATTATTACAACGGTAAAATCTTATTATTATTATTATTATTATTATTATTATTATTATTATTATTATTATTATTATTATTTTGAAGAATCCGATTTCCAACATGCTGTTAGGCACCCATCACTTCCAGTCCATTTCACCATCAGCCGAGTGGACACCGAACACACTATCATTTACTGTAGACGCTACAAATAGGGCCAATTAACCGGGCCAAAAAACGTCAAGCATTTGTAAGTGGCACCAATTATCAGACGAATAATCCAGTAATCCGGCGCGATAATCAACTAAGCTGATTTGATCTAGTTAAGAATGAATGGCAAAATCGCCATTTCCGATTCCGTCCACGCCTGAAGAAATGGCGTTCGCAGCTCCACGGCAATAATCAAGAGCATCGCTTTTTGCATCGCAATGTGGGGGACCCTCCTTGCATCGCAATATGGGGCGGGGACCCTTCTTGCATCGCAATTGGAGGTGGGGGAGCGGAGGGGAGGGGAGAGGGTCGCTTTCGTTAAACATGGGCGATAATTTCCGAGTTGAACTTCATTACGGAATTTAGGATTGTCGAATTATGCTTTTACGGGATTAGTGAATTATTCTATTAATGGCTTAACAAATTTCGGCATGTCATTAAGAGATCAATGAACAGTGTCGCGAGCTGCCTTTTTTTTTTTTGGTATATATATATAATATATATATATATATATATTTCGAGTCAGCAGCAGGCAGCAGCAGCAGCAGCAGCGACGGTGTTTACGTAACTGTATGGCGCAGGTGTTTTGTTCGTTCGAGGTGGTACTTCTGTTTGATGTATATTTATTTCGTTTTGTAAAAAAAAAAAAAAAAAAGGCCTTTTTTGTTTTTTGAAATTAATTTATAGAAATGAAGCGATTGATTAGAATAAGTTTTGTCAAATCTTATATTTGAGTTTATATTTGTGAGAACATGAGTAATTATTAGTTTGTTAAAATTCATCCATAGTGACAGAAATCGCACGCACCCAAACATTTTTTAAAATATAACGCATATATATGTATGTGTATGTGTGTAAGCGTGCGCGCGCACACACACACACACACACACACACACATATATATATATATATATATATATAATATATATATATATATATTACATTAAGGCTTTTGACTGTGCTTGAATATGACCTAGAAGGTAAGGAAATTATGATTGGTGATGTATGGAGGTGAGATCAGTTCTGGTATTTTTAGTAAGTGAGACGAAGGTGAAAGGACAGCGTCTGCAGGAATGAGGGATGACAAAAGTGATTGTGTTTTGGGTAGCTGAAGGATGTAGAGCAAGGAATGGGTTCTCAAAGTATAAGGGAGATTCTTCGGACGGGCGAACCAGTACAGGTGTTGTCCTTCTGGATTGTAAAGGTAAAACTGAGAGTGGCGCAAGAAAAAAAATGTATTATTGAATATGTATGAGCTATGAATGAAAAGGAATGAGGGTGAAATAGGGTATTTTTAAAGAAACAAACATTGTTCCTTGCTGGCTTTGGAGGGCATGAAAAGGTGGTTGGGCTAGGTGATTCCAATGCAGAAGTAGGTTATAAAGACATGGCGTTATAGGCAAATATGGAGTTTATGATATAAAAGTGAATGAAGAGAGTGCTGGGAAAATATTTGGAAAGATATTTCTTGGGAGTTCGTTGTATCTAAGGAATAATATTCATAACATAAGTATCTTGGGGAAGAGAAAATGGTAAGGTGTAGCAGAGTAGAGAGAAGAGCAAGGTGATGAATGCATTGGTAGAATAGAAAGAGCTTCAGGTACATCTGATAATTATTTGGTTCAGATCAGAAGTTAAGGTAGATGGAAGTTTAATTTGAAGAAAAAGGAATGAAAATGTACTTGTAAAGGAGATTAAGACAAGTGGTATGATATGGAGGAAGTGAGGAGAACATTTAAGAAGAAAGTAGATAAAAAACGGCTTGTATTAAACACTAAGAATCTGAAAGAATGTAAGAGGAGATTGTTGTTTTCGAAGGTCATGAATATGGAATGAAATCAGTGATTAGTGAAATGAAGAAATTAATTATTGGGTAATGATTTAAAGTAAATTGAAAAGCTGTTTATGATATTCATTCTCTTAGAAAAAGTTTGTAATAAAATTAAAAGCCAGACACTATTGAGGATTTGTATAGGATATAAGAGATAAGCAGTTTCTAGTGGGAGGTGAAGCTCTCGTCAAAATGGGTAGATGGAAGAATTACTGGTTTGGTATAAAAATGGCCTTAGGTGAGGGAGTGCCGTGTCTGCGTGGTTGGTTAATATATTCATGATAAGGTGATGCAAGAATTCACATTTGATGCATGCGGCTCTGATCATCGGCTTGTCATCGGCTTGGTGAAACGCCATTATATAGAAAATGCACATATCTTATGGTTTTTAAAATTTTACATTTTCCCTTCTTACTTATGGACTTTCACAAAGTGGCTTATTATTTTTGGATTCTGTATCTTTGAACTAATACACCCACCGGTTAGATAATGAATTCCGATCGGAATTCATTTTATTGTAATGGTGTCTACATTTCTCTGGACATCGTTAACAGATTTTTAACTTTGTCAGTTTCCGGCCACGGTTGACTTTCTCTTAAATGGGTGTGAGTGTTCAGTCCTAATATCATAGATTATGGAGTGAAGAAGTTAATGAACAATAATGATACATTCATTGCTGAACTAGGATGCGTAACTAGTTATGATTCGTAATGCTCTTTGCACATGGTTCTATATATGCCTCATTCCCCATCTCTGGTAGCGTTTTTTTTCTTATCATTGGCCTGTCCTAGCAAGCCAATTTTTACTTTTATAATTTTTTTTACCTAGTTCGGTGTTTTCACTCAGACTCATTATTCATTTATTCACCTCAGCTTATCAGAATTGGGATCCCATGTCTTAGGAAGGGTTAATGCTCCCAGGGCATATTTTCTACCTTTTTCTCGTTTTACCCACTAATCCACTTCTTAGATATTGTTTTTTTAGAACATTAATATTACTCCTCACTTCTCTCAACAATATGGCTGGTGAGCTTACTTCAAAGTTGTGTTAGAGGACACATTTCAGATGACGAACCTGCTTGAAAAATAATATGTAATATTTAAATGATCTTATTTTTTTACTCATCCCAGTTAGTAAAACTTTAAATTGGCTTTGTCTGTTCTAGTCTATTTGTAGGAATATTGATCTTTCACATCTATCTTCCTTAGAACGGAATCAAAGGAAAATCTTTTGATCAGTGACCTTGCCTATAGTTCTTTATTCGATCCAGTAATTCTTCTCCACGAGTTAGCTACTTTGTTTTCTTTCTACGGGTATTTTTTCGGTCCCTGTTCCGTTGGGCTTTTGGATAAAGTTCTTTTCTTTCATGTATCTTTGTATAAAGCGTGGTGGTAGCCTGAAATCCTATTTGCTAATCTGTAATCCACTGATTATTTCGGTGTCCTTATTGCTCTTTTGCAGCCAGGCTTTAGAACTGCATCCTGTATTCTTTTCCATGACTCTTACAACCTTGTATCCTTTGATACAGGGCTAGCTCGTACTTCTGCATTCAACCGCTAACCCTTCCCTTTCCTTTTCTCGGGTTCTGGTTTTGTCATCTGAACGGAAGCAGATAATCGTAATTAATAGTGAAAAATTCTCTGTAGGATTTCTTGTCCTGCAACGAAATCATATAAATGGATTCTTTCTTTGAAAACTTACACAGTTTTTTAAATGTGCCCTGAAACTGACCCCTTACGTACCAGTTGTTTGATTTTAAATATATCTTGGCAGTTTCAGTTACTGTACTGTCAAAACTTATTCAGACTAGATTTTGAAATGTAGCTTCGTTCAAATTTCTTGTAACTTTGTTTTCATTTAGGCTTCTACAAAAGGATTCTCAGTTCTTTTGTAGCATTGCTAAAATCCCTCCGAATTGTTGTAATACAATGTTTTACTATTTCTCTTTTGTTGTAATACAATGTTTTACTATTTCTCTTTTAGAATAATATCCGCAGTTTCGCTGTGTATAAGAGTACGTACAAGTTTACAACAAACGAGAACAAGTTTATTGAAACTTTAAGCAAATAATGACTTTTTATGTATTCATGAAGAATTTACTTTTTTAACATCGTGGAGATGTTTGCTGATGGTCAGCGAAATATGAGGTTTTTGGTGCAGTGCATTACATCATATTCCTTAAAAATTAACACAAAATTTCATTTTGCAATTTGAGAATGTCAGAGAAACAAGTGCAAATCAAAGACCAGTGTTTTAAAGCAGTAGGCTCCTCATGGAAACATTCTCACAGGCACACCATAGTAAACCGAGAAAAAGTAATTCGGCTTTTTTCGAAGATTTTTTACATTTATCATTTATGACAATACAACTACTGATAAGCGTGGCTATGAAAATCAAGCAAACAATGTGAGTTAGCATTCGATGCATTCAGCGATAGTATTGCTCAGTCTGCGTCTACGTTTCGTAAAATTTGCTCCTAAAATTAATCGTTTTACATTTTACAACACCAATGGAAGGCTTTTCTCTAGTAAATAGATTCCCCCTCCCCTCCCCCACCCTCTCTCTCTCTCTCTCTCTCTCTTCTCTCTCTCTCTCTCTCTCTGATAGATCATGTAGATGACAATTTGATGTAACCCCAGGTATGAGGAGAATATATAGACATATGTTAGAACTTTAAATCTTATAGACATCAGAAAAATAATCAAATATGACTATCGATTTTATGAATATGTTTAATTGAAAACGCATTGCACACACAAGTCATATTAGCAGTTTATTCACATCAGTAACTAGTTCAGTCGGAAATCCAATGTTATGGGTAGTAAGAAAGCCCAAAAACATTTTAATTTGTTTCGTGGTTAATGAAAAGCGACCGACATCTTCGCACTCACTCGTAAATTTGACGCTCCACGCGAAGTGTTATTTATTTCAGTGTGGAGTGACATCAGCCTCCTGTGTTTCGGCGCAATGGACGGATTATCTTCACCGACTAATTTCGTCCTTCTGGCCTTTCAATAACCACCGCCGGCGCTGTCAAAGACCGAAAAACAAAGCCATCCGGCATGACGATCCATTTAGTTTTAAATTAATTGACGAATATTAATTCTTTCATCACTACGCTCTCCTTACTCCTTTCCATTGTCGTAAACGCCAGTCTGCAGAAACCAATCAATCATTCAATTCATTGTTGTAACTTCACTATTTTTCTTTTTTTCGCGACATTCTTCTCTCCTTTAAATTAATTTTTCCTTTTTTTATTCTTGAAAATGAATGCATTTGTCTAATCTACTGTGAAATAAATGTATTTTTCTTATTTGCTGGTGTTTCTCCAGTTTCTTTTTCAGGAATCGCTTTCTTCTTCTTTTATGCTTTCAGGTTTTCAGAGCTCTTTCAGTTCCTTTCTATTTTCCACTTTCTTTCTTGTTTCGTCTCCGTCGTTTGGGTGTTCTCGGATGCCTTCACTCAACCATTTCCTTTCTAGTAGCTATTTCTCTGAAATGGATGAACCAATAAATGAATTTCTAATTCTGCTTGCTTTTCATCACTGTCATTAAAATGGTTGATGGTTTTGAATTGATGTTATGATTGTTATTAGTATTGCTGTTATAATTAGTGGTAACTTGCAAGATTCACAGGCAAAATCAACGGAAATCACATTACACGTTCCATATTACAAGTCTTTATATATCTTTACATGGTGGAATCCATATGTATATATATATATATGTGTGTGTATATTATTATTATATTATATAGTGTGTGTGTGTGTGTGTGTGTGTGTGTGTGTGTGTGTGTGTGTGTGCGTGAGTATAAATATGTGTATGTGCTGGGATTATATGTATATATTGATTCAAATGTTTATATATACAATTTATATATGTATATATATTTATATATATATATATATATATATATATATATAATATAATATATATATACTTACGGATTCCACCATGTAAAGATATATAAAGACTTGTAATATGGAACGTGTAATGTGATTTCCGTTGATTTTGCCTGTGAATCTTGCAAGTTACCACTAATTATAACAGCAATACTCACACTGATGTACATGTCCAGCACTATCTACTGTGTCATGCAAAAGAATTAGTCGCTTGTGGGTAATGGTATACTAAAAATTTGCAACAAATAATTATTCAGTGACAGACTGTGTACATAACACAATTTAGTGGTAGTGAAGAAGTTTCGTGGTATACGAGTTTATAGAGACAGATACACACTCCTTGGGTAAAATCTTTTCCAAACATAGCTTTAGATTCGAAAAGAAAATGATATATGACTGAATTCTTTATTGAACAACCAGGAAGACGATACTCGTCAAAGCTAAAGCCAGGATATTCTGCAAACTAAATAATGGTTCGTGTCGATAAGAAAAGCTTACATACATTAATTCCTTAGCTTGTGATTATGAGGGCCACTTTATCCGTCCATGATATCCCTCGGACCAAAATGATCTCTAACAGACTTTGCTTTCCGAAAATTTCTTGTAACGAGCATGAATAAAGATACTGTCATGATTTTATGACCAGCCTTCAGTGTGCTCAATAGACCCCTTAAATAGAAGGAAAGGTAACGCCTATGCTCGGTATCAGGAACTTGGGTCCCACCATAATTTGTGTCTAATTCATGGTAGATCCTTTATTCTGGTGTCTTATAGGGGCTTTGAAGGCTGAGAAATTCATCTGTCATAATTTCAGTTTCCGACAAGGTCATTTGGAGGTCATTTCAAGGTAAAATTTCAGAAAAAACACAAAAATAACCCAAAATACTATATATTCTCTCAATTAAAACAATTTAAAACAATGTAATTTAACATGTTACTGAAGTAAAAGTCATAATTGAACAATTCGTCCTGGAGAGCACAAAAGGAACATGTCGAACATAAACAATATAGCAATTCATCAAACAAGATAATTGATACAGGTTAAGCAGATAGTTTTTCTTTTCTTCTCAAGCAGCCAAATTGTCTTTCTTTTTAGTGTTATCAAGCACAAATGCTTTCATAAAAATGTTTGACAGAGTAAGACGTGCTCCTTGAATTACAACCAGTGGACTACTGATACAAGCTAAAGCTTGGCAGAGATAAGTTCGGCAGCAATGCAAGTTACCCCCATCAAATATTTTTTAGCCTGAGCGAACGAAATGCACTGATAAGAGTTGAGGTACATTTAGTCCACCTCTATTAAGTTTGTGAGAAACTGAATTAATCCGAGGGTCGTCGTCATCTCCAGTTTTGACTCAGATTTTTACATCAAAATTTGTGTTCTAGATATCCAGCTAGAAAAATAATATTATGTGTGGTACTGTCATTAGATTGAATTAGGTCTTCAGCGTCAGCAATAGTGATGTCAAAGTGATAGTCATCAATGCAAATGATAGAGGTACAAGGCATATAAGACTGGTGCGGCGTAGACTCATATCTCAAAAGTGAATGGAGGTTCTTGGTTTCTACAGCTGCCTTGGTATCTACAATGTCAGTGTAGAAATTACCCTCATTGCGTCATCCTCTATTGCATTTTTCTGATAGTCTGTATCTTTGAACTCACTCTGTTATGTATGACAGAATTTTATCAATTTGGGACCATTTACTGAGAAGCCTATTCTTTTGCAGACAACCAGCATTAGAAAAATATGTCTTATGTATTTCCTTTCCATTTTTCTCAAAGCATTTAAAAGGCAAAAACCCAAATGACGATTTTACATGTTGGAAATGGAGAGACTGGACAACGGAACGTCCTTTTGCATCAGTTTTAGAAATGTAAATATCATCACTATCACAAAAAAATATGATGATCCTTTGAGAAATGCTTCTGGATTTCATTGCAACTTGAAGAAAAGTCGCCTATCATATCCACGGCTACATTTCTGAGTAGTTCGTATTAAGTTTGGGTCTCTGCTGAAACAGTTATAGTTATTGGTGCTGAGGAGACCTGCTTTAAACATGACTGAAACTCTGAGGAAAAGGGATGCTAGTTAGCTTGGCCTTATCCTTCCTTTAACTGTAATCCATTCACAATCAAAACGATAAGCACAAGCATAGATCTGGTTAAGATGTAGCAAACTGGAACGCTCGTTTGGGACAGCATCAATCCAACGGTTTCGTTCCACTCCATCAATTGGAAATGATACTACTTTGACGTACGGTTCATTCCTGTAATTGTCTCGACAACCATAAACATTACACCTATTAGGCATTATGAAATAGAGAAGTAAGAAATTATATAAAACAGAGAATTATTGAAACAAGCTACATTCCTTAAAATGTGTAACTTCTATCTAAAGACAGTTTTGGTAGTTAGTTCTTCAAAATATTGCTAGGCTGCATTTCTTCAGAAGACTAACACCTAGACTCAGTAAACGAATTTTATGCCTAATATAATTGTTTACATACACTGAACACAATATGTCCTAAAATAGTATCTAGGTGTCACTTTCGTCAAAATCCGAAGTCAACATGACATTTTTTTCGTCAAATTTCATTTCATGGGAGCCTTCATCTGCAAGAGTGTTCAGTATTTAGGCTCCTTTAGTAGACGAAGAAATAAGTATGGTGTATTAAATGCTTCGGTTGTAGCACATATTTTTCTACATCACATTCATTATTAGGTACCTATTCAAGTACAGACCAAATCTATGGATGATTTTTGTACTTTATTTCAACTAATTGTTTCAACTACATACCTAATTGCTTTTGGGTTTTGTTTGAAGTTTTCTATAACCTTTCATTACTTAATTTGTTATTTTTCTTAAAGGCACACACACACACCCACACAAGCACACACACACTGGTGAACTTGATAATGTAGAATATACTACGAAAGTACTTGTTCCAAGTGCCTGTTTCATTTACCTTTTTACCGTGGATTTAAGGATATTCTCAAGTACGTGTTCCTTCATATATATATGTGTGTATATATATATAGATATGTTATATATATATATATATAATATATATATATAATATATATATATATATATATCTGTATATACATATTTATTATTTGGAAATTTTTTAATATGCATAAAAAGAGTTGTTTAGGTATTAAATCTAGAAAGTTTAAATAAAAGCCCTATGGGAGACAGTAACCAAGAGGTTTGATTTAAAGTGAAAGCAGCATTGACTATAAAAAGACGGAGACAAAGGTATGGCTGATATGTTTCTTCAGTATGCTATTGTGGCACACCAAAATAAAAAGTTTACTATGTAGCATGAAGCTGACTACGAGTTAGCCTTTCTAGACGTTGCAGTCACTATAGAAAGCATCAATTTTAATTAGTCATGGTTCAGAAAGACCTTTACTGGGGAAGGTTTAAATTGTTTTAGTTATTACTGTTTTACTTTTTAAACTCAATTTCTTGGTTACTGGGCTTTTACTTTAAATTCCGGCTTGTCTGGATGTAATAACGAACTCATTTTTTTATACAAATACTTCTTAGGCAGTTGTTACCCTTCCAGTTTTGTTTATATATATTTGAATGATTTTTTAAACAAATTTATGCCCAAATTGCTGATAACTACTGTTCTTAAGATAACGTTTTTTGTCAGTCCCCCACTGATTCATGATAAATCTTTTTGTAGTACTTTGAATAATCTGGTTCAACAATATGTACCTGACATTAATCGTAAACTAGTTCCAGTTAATCCTCTAACAACTGAATTGTTATTTAAGTACAAAAACAAAATTAGCCCTCTTACAACTTCAAGCATCGTTTATTTCCACATCGGGGAGATAGTACGTGGTTGCCTCACGTCGTTTACTGGAAGTTCGAATTGATTGTCGTAGGTGGTTCAGTTATAGAACTGAAGTTAGGTTATCTAATCCGGAGTGCTCAAATATTCGAGAACACGCCAAAAAGTGTAAAAATGGAAGTAAAAGTGAAGGTTTTAAAATACTATATAAAGTTTCCTATTCTTCGCTTCCTAACCTGGACTATTTATTAAATTACTATTACTAATGTTGAATAACACAAACCACCTCCACAACTCTTATCTTATATGAGTTTACCCTGGCCTGCAGGGTAAAGTGATTATGTCACTCATCTATTATACCAAATGGCAACGTTTTTCTCTTTTTTGCTCATATAACTTAGTATTGTATTTTGGTTGTAACTTTAGGTATGAGTCTATGTTTTTGATTTTAGTTTAATATTTTGTTCCAGCTTTGAGAATGAGACATATGTCTTGAAACGTTAGCAATAAAGAAATATCGTTATTGTGGACATCTTCCTCGGCCCATCGTCCTGCGTCCTTTGGATGAAAAGCAGCCGCCTACCCCCCTTCACAATATATATATATATATATATATATATATATATATATATATGTATATGTATATATAGTATGTGTGTGTATGTGTGTGTGTGATGGAATTGTTAGTCATTACTTCTGTTATATTCAAAATGTTATCAAATGCAGCACTGCCGAGTCGTGAAGTTGGGTAAAACTCGTTGGTACGCTGGCTGGGCAGGAAGCCTGCCCAGGTTAAAAACTTTAGGTGCAGTGGTACTCAGGTTCCAACTTCTTTTATGATTTAAGTGGTTCTGTTGGTAGCGCCATTCCATGACTTGTGTGGTTCCGTCGGTAGCGCCATTGCCTTCATGTTGAAATAGCTGGGTTCGATCCTCATGTGAGTCAGATATTTATTTCTGTTCCACTCACAATTATGTGTTGATTACTTGATAATTAGTAACATAATTATATCTATAATAATATTAACATATATATATAATAATATATAAATATATATTAATATCTATATAGATATATATATATATATGCTGTGTAGGTGTTAGCATAAGTAAGATACTGAATCAGAGTATTCTGGGACGAATTTGGCCTTTAGATAGAATGAAGAACAATATGGTAGGAAAGAATGCATCATTCTAACATTTCGAAATTGTTAGGAGTAACGAGCAACTTAGCACATAGGAAGCGCTGGTGGATAGGAAGTCTTATGATATAAGAAGCACTGGTGTATGTAGAGTCTTAGAACATAGGAAGCACTGGTGGATGGGGAGTCTTAGGACATAGGATATTGGTGGATATAATCTTAGAACATAGGAAGCTCTAATGGATGGAGAGCCTTAGGACATAGGAAGCATTGGTGGATGGGGAGTCTTAGGACATGGAAATCTTTGGTGGATAGAGTGTTGGATAGAGTGTTAGGACGCAGTAAGCAGTAGTGGATTGGGAGTCTTAGGACATAAAAGGCATTGGTGGATAGAGTCTGAGGACATAGGAAGCATTGGTGGATGGAGAGCCTTAGGACATAGAGAGCATTGGTGGATTTAGTCTTAGGACATAGGAAGCACTAATGGATGGAGAGCCTTAGGACATAGAAAGCATTGGTGGATGGAGAGTCTTAGGACATAGGAACCACTGATGGATGAGGAGTCTTAGGACATAGAAAGCATTGGTGGATAGAATCTTAGGAATTAGGAAGCACCGGTGGATGGAGATTCTTAGGACATAAAAGGCATTGGTGGATAGAGTCTTAGGACATAGGAAGCATTGGTGGATGGAGAGCCTTAGGACATAGAGAGCATTGGTGGATTGAGTCTTAGGACATAGGAAGCATTGGTGGATGGAGAGCCTTAGGACATAGAGAGCATTGGTGGATTGAGTCTTAGGACATAGGAAGCACTAATGGATGGAGAGCCTTAGGACATAAGAAGCAGTGGTGGATGGAGAGTCTTAGGACATAGGAACCACTGATGGATGAGGAGTCTTAGGACGTAGAAAGCATTGGTGGATAGAGTCTTAGAACATAGGAAGCACTAGTGGATGGTAAGTCTTAGGACATAGGAACTACTGGTGGATGATGAGTCTTAGGATGTAGAAAGCTTTGGTAGATAGTGTTAGGACAGTCTTAGGACATAGGAACTACTGATGGATGGAGAGTCTTAGGACATAGGAAGCACTAATGGATGGAGAGCCTTAGGACATAGAAAGCATTGGTGGATAGAGTCTTAGGACAGAGGAAGCACTGGTGGATGGAGAGTCTTAGGACATAGGAACCACTGATGGATGAGGAGTCTTAGGACGTAGAAAGCATTGGTGGATAGAGTCTTAGAACATAGGAAGCACTAGTAAGTCTTAGGACATAGGAACTACCGGTGGACGATGAGTCTTAGGATGTAGAAAGCTTTGGTGGATAGTCTTAGGACATAGGAACCACTGATGGATGGGGAGTCTTATGACATGGAAAGCATTGGTGGATAGAGTTTTAGGACATAGGGAGCATTGGTAGATGGAGATTCTTAGGGACATAGAAGCATTGGTGGTAAGCAGTCTAAGGACATAGGAGGCATGGGAGGAGAGTCGTTAGGACATAGGAAGCCACTGATGGCATGGGGAGTCTTAGGAAATAAGGAAAGCATTGGATGGATGGGGAGTAATAGAACATTGGAAGGAGCCTTGGGGAATAGGGAATCTTAGGACATAGGGAGCATTGGTAGATGGAGATTCTTAGGACATAGAAATCATTGGTGGATAGAGTCTTAGGACATAGAAAACATCGGTGGGTTGGGAGTCTTAGGACATAAAAAGCATTGGTGGATAGAGTCTTAGGACATAGGAAGCACTGGTGGATGGGTAGTCTTAGGACATAGGAAGCACTGGTGGATTGGGAGGCTAAGGACATAGAAAGCATTGGTGGATAGAATCTTAGGACATAGGAAACACTGGTGGATGGAGATTCTTAGTACATAGGAACCATTGGTGGATGGAGAACCTCAGGACATAGGAAGCACTGGTCCATGGACAGTCTTAGGACACAATGAACCACTAGTGGATTGGGAGTCTTCGGCATTGGTGGATAGAGTCTTAGTACATAGGAACCAGTGGTGGATTGGGAGTCTTGGGACAGAGAAAGCATTGATGGATATTGTCTTAGGACACTGGAAGCACTGATAGATGAAGAGTCTTAAGACATGGGAAACACTGGTGAATGGGGAGTCTTAGAGCAGGGGAAGCACTGGTGGATGGAGAGTCTTAGGACAGGGGAAGTACTAGTGGATGGAGAGTCTTACGACATTGGAAACACTGCTGGGTGGAGAGTCTTAGGACATGGGAAGCACTAGTGGAGGAAGAGTCTTAGGACACAGGAAGCACTGGACTGGTGGATGGAGAGTCTTAGGACATGGTAAGCACTGGTGGGTGGAGTGACTTAGGACACAGGAAGCACTCGTGAATGGAGAGTCTTAGGACATGAAAAGCACTGATGAATGATCAGTCGGTGGATGGGAGTAGGGACATGGAAGCATGGTGGATGGAGTCCCTTAGGACATGGGAAGCACTGGTGGATGGAGAGTCCTAGGACACGGAAAGCACTGGTGGATGGAGAGTCTTAGGACATGGTAAGCACTGGTGGGTGGAGTGACTTAGGACACGGGAAGCGCTGGTGGATGGAGAGTCTTATGACATGAGAAGCACTGATGGATGAATAGTCTTAGGACACAGGAAGCACTGGTGGATTGGGAGTCTTAGGACACAGGAAGCACTGGTGGATTGGGAGTCTTAGGACATGGGAAGCACTGGTGGATGGAGAGTCTTAGGACATGGGAAGCATTTTATATATATATGAGGCACCCTTCCCTCTACTGCATAAACTAAAACTATATAATATATATATATATATATATATATATATATATATATATATATAATATATATAATATATATATATATGTGTGTGTGTGTGTGTGTGTGTCTAAGGACATTGGAAGCACTGAGGGATGAAGAGTCTTAGGACATGGGAAGCACTGGTGGATGTGGAGTCTTAGGACGTGGGAAGCACTGGTGGCTGGAGAGTCTTAGGATGTGGAAAGCGCTGGTGGATGGAGAGTCTTATGACATGGAAGCATTATATATATATATATATATATATATATATATATATATATATATATATATATATATATATATGAGCACCCCCCCCCTCTACCGCATAAACTAAAATTGATATGGACAAAAACAAAAGTAATTTATAACAATAATTATTTAAGTTTCTCTTTGAGTATTTAATATTTTGTGTGGCCTCCATTTTTTTGTACCACAGCCTACAATCTTGAGGGGTATGATTTCAGCAAATCACAAAAAAAACCGAGACAAACTCCATATCCCTGAGCACTTCAGTACCTCTCTTCGCAAGTCGCTGAGGCTTGGTATACCATCATAGTTCATTGTGCGCGCTTCTGCACAATTTTTAAGATACTACCAATGTTTTCACACACATTAAGGTCAGGGGAGCTACCTGGAAGTTCACTTGGCGAGAAGAAATAGATACAACTGTTTCAAAGCAGCTCCTGTGTCTGAAAGGAAAGGAAATATTCCACCAGCAAACAGTTTCTCTGAAGTATCGCCATTGCATGGCTGTCCTTTTTCTTTGATGACCCACGTTAACCGTTTGGCTGTGAAACAGGAAAATTCCTAAACATTAAGGAAATTTCACAACGTGGCGATAGCGCACGTCATCGCTGATATCATCCAACTTTGCTGCCCAAATGATGTAATTTTTAGGATTTGGCTTCCTGACTGTGTAAATGAAGAATTCATCTAATGCGGCAACATGAAGAAAGTCAGCTTCCTCCCAATCTTTAAGAAATGAACCACAAAACCACTCACGGTCTTCTCTCTGTTGCTGAGTGATGTTGGGCTTACTGATAACATGAAATGGCTTGATCCAGATTTTTTCAACTCACGATATACAGCACTATAACTTCTCTTCTTTCCCCTTTTTGTTTCTAGTTCAAAAGCCAATTTACGTAAAGACTTTCTTGGTCAACCCTCTGCCTCAGCTATGATGTCTTTTGACTCCTAAGAAAGGACTTCAGGCCTTCCAAGATTCTCATTCTTTTTGCGATGACAGTCATATGGTTTTTTCCCCAGTTTCTTTTAACAAATGATTCATCTCTTTTAATGTATTTAGCTAACCAGGAACGTGAAATGAAGGATGTGCCAGCATCCCTGGCCTCTCTAAAGGTTAGCCCGGATTTGGTCAATCCATCTGATTTATTCCGAGTCTTTAGCCATGGCTGTATCTAAATCCGTCACTCAGTCTGAAAATACAAGAAATGTAAAATGAAAAATAGCTTAATAGAAACTTAAGATAATGTACTTCATAACTTTCCATTTGTTCTGTGGAGAGGGGGCCCTCTAATTTCGAAACACCCGGTATATATATATATATATATATATAGATATATATTATATATATTTATATTTATATATATATATATATATATATATATATATATATATATATATATATATATATATATATATATGCATACTTGTCAAAGTCAACCACCGATTGCCTAGTGAGGGATGAAATATAATGTTGAAGGTTATAACTGCATTAGCTTGATCATTCCCTAACGCAGAAGACTCATCTGCAGCTTGTTTGTTTGTTTGTATGGTGTTTTTACGTTGCATAGAACCGGTGATTATTCAGCAAGGAACCAACGGCTTTACGTGACTTCCGAACCACATCGAGAGTGAACTTCTATCAAAAGAAATACACATGTCTGACCCCTCAATGGAATGCCCGAGAATTGAACTCGCGGCCACCGAGGTGGTAGACCAAGGTCAAACCGACCACGCCACTGAGTAGCTATCCATCTTTACCGCCACTCCATCGACCCAAATCCCCCCCCCCCCCCTCCCCACCCAACCACCCACCACCCAGCTTCCTCCCATGATTTCCACGACGTGTACCAAATGCATGGTATGAATCTTCCCTCGTCTGTTCCCGGGCCCCATATACCCCATCCAGTTGAAAACAATGGCTCAACTTCTACTGATCTTTTATTATCTTATCTCTATCTGAATGACCTCGATTTTTATTTTTTGATTCATCCTTACCCCACACCTGTATTTCATTTCCATTAAGAATTTCATAAGAATTCCTCATATTTCCATTAAGAAGTGCTTCCTCTCCATTTTTTTAATACATTCCTAATTTTTTCTTTTAGGATCTCTACCAAAGTTTCTGGTCAGCTCCCATTACCTTCCTTGCATCAACTTCCCTGTGATTCTCTTCTCATCCTTTCCTCATCCGTAACATTACTTCCGGTTGCACTTTGTACCGTATGCCATCATAATCATTGCCCTGACTCTGGCTTCCGTTTACCTTCACATGCTTTGTTTGTTGATATTGATTGCCAATTCAGTCGACTCAAGCACTTTGTTGTTATTTACCCAATCTTGCAGTTAATGTTCTGATTGTAGAAAATACCAAGAATGATGGGGCCTGTAGAATCCACTTTGATAACAGGAAAAACTCGTGTAACCATAAAGACAAAACCAAAGATTGAGTGAAATTTTGTTGTCAAGCTCTTTTCTGAAGCCAAGGACAGTCTCCCTTAGGTAGAGAGGCTTTGCCTGTCTGTAAGGAATGGAGTACCACAGACTGCAGATTTTAATGAAAACATTATCGGAGGTTGGGTGACAACAGCAGACCAAGTTGAATCATTTTAAGACAAAATAAAAATAAAGGTTATCTAGGATCCATGAAGAATTGCACAGATCGAGAGACTTATTTCGATTCATGCAATAAGAAAAACGAGACCTGATTTTAGATAACGTGGGGACGCAAAGAAAGCATTTCCTGAGTGTTATTACAACATTACCCTAAATTACTTCCTGGAGCTTTCAAAGCATTAGAGCAAGACGAAGCTAGTTGGAGATTCCAACCCTTGTTATCATGCTTTCTTCTCTATACGAAAACAGCAGAGAAAGCAGTGAAGAAAGGCGATGGATTTGAAAATAGCTATAAATATGTCAGTTTGTAACTACCTTTTTTAGCTCGTAACTGGTAGGTGTTGTCAAAAGTTAATTGTCACTGAAAAGGAACACATAACCATTCCAAAAAAATTCGAAGATGAAAATACGCAGACTATTACGTTGGGTAATGCTTTGGCTGTTTTTCAGAATTATATTTGATTCAGGTCAGTCATGGCCGGTAAAAAAAATTCACGATAAATTTAAAAAGTTTTTCAAATAAGCACAAAGTCAGCTTCAATATGAAAAGCCTACATTTGTTGGGCATTGTTATGATTTCTTTAAGCTATTTAAAACACCTGCATGCATGCATTACGTTGCATGAATATTTATGCATTTGAAAGGTGATGTTTGCTTTGTTTATTAATGGCATCTATTTTGTTACTGGTAGTTGTAAATGACCACATGTCCAAATATAAATTTTTTTTCTCTCTGTGACCGGCGAACATATTTCAGAAGTGGGTAGCTTAAGAACATTATGAGAACACAGGTTATTTACCTCAGTTTCACCAGCCGCGCATCATTGATTATTATCTGTACTCTAGGCATCGACCTATTTGGCTTTCGAGGTTCAGTGTGTGCAGCCGCTCTTTTTCTCTTTCGTGACTCGGTCTGTTTTGGTTTTAATTGGAGGAAGTGAGGAGCTTATAAAATTCTACCCTGAAAAACTAATGAGGTTCACACGTGTGATCACGATTTCTGATACCACTAGATGACGAAGGCAAAGCTTAAGTATTTGACTCGTCTCCTTTTTTATCTTTTTATTTTATTGTATTGATTGATTTGTCTTTATTTTTGCCACTGTGATTACTCTTATGTATATGTTGTTTTTACTGCAGTCTCTATAAGAATCACTAATGGTGATAGAGGCGGTGCGTCATATTTCCCTCCTTGTTTGGGTGTCTTCTTTAGTGTTCCGTTTCGAAATCTGCTGTGCCTGGGACCAGCAGCAGCGCTGCCCCAACTCGCGAGGCCCCCCGCCCCGTTAATGAAATCATGCCGGACAGTGAAAGAAAAGATTGCTAAAATTCTCTCAAACATTTAGCTCCTACGATGTACATGCTTAATGACAACACGTTGCAATGCAGCTTTCGGTGGCAGTTGGATGGCCGTGTTGAACAAAAATCCTGTGATCATTGCAGATATCAGACTAAGGTCATGAGGCCGTGTTATTTCAAATTGGCTGCGTTACTCTCTTTTTACTCTTTTATTCGAAGTTATTGCAAAATTTGCCTACGTTAAACGCTTTTGTGATAAATAATCCTTTGTCGAAATTTTGTGCCGCGGCGGGTCATCTTTTATTCTCTCCATTCTCTCGCTCTCTCTCTTCCTCGTCTCTTTTTTCTCTATCCATAGATTCTGAGAACCGCGTTACTGGGATAATGATATTTGAAAAAACACGGTCTCTCTTTGGTGGGGAAAAACAAAAACTGGCGGCCGACCTTTGAATGAAAGGCTAGTTTGTGTGTTTAACGAAATAAAAACGGTCGGGTTAGATTTAACGAGACAGAAATTGGCGATGTAGTTTTAACGATTGTAGAATGCAGGAGAGTCCGGCTTACTACCAGTAAACATTTAACTACTGCAAATTATAAAGGGGAGGGGGGACGCAAATCCTGTTACTATTATTGTTTTAACACTCTAGCGCTGAATGTATTTGGAAATTTTTTTAACTGAAGTTAAAACATGAACAATAGAATTTCGTTTATCCAGTATAGGGAATAAAGGACAAATTCTCGCTCGCGTTTGACATTCTCTGTTCAAATATTGTTTATTTCTGTCTCCGCTTTCGCTGGGGGAAGGGTTAACATCACCCCCCGCCCCTGCTCCCAACCCTCCTTTCCCCCTTCCCTTCCTATGTATGTCTCTCTCTCTCTCTCTCTCTCTCTCTCTCTCTCTCTCTCTGCTCTTCCCATCCTCGTCTCTTTCCCTTCCTCGCTGTTGCGCTGGATTAGGGGAGGTTGAGGAGGGAGTGAGGGAGGGTGACGAGGATGGAGCAGGGGGGAGGGGAGGTCAGGGGGCTATGTTGCATGACATCCGGGCATTTAAAGGCAAAGCGAAGCTGGATCACAACGAAAACTCAAAATTTTGGATTGGACCCTTGCTTGGGCCCGCGCTCTCGTCTTATTTCTCCCCAACACGTTGTTGCGTGCGCACCCCCGCGAGTCACTTCCATTAAGGTTGAGCGCATACATCAATATTTGTTCTTTTTCGCTCTAGATTTGTGCCACATTCTAAATCTCCTCCCTCGTGTTGTTTCTTGAAGAACTTTTCTCTTCTTATGCATTATGATGATCGTGTCTTCAATGGAGTCATAGGCCTGTTGAATGTCCTTTTTTCGTATTTTGATGTAGCATTTATAATTTATTCACTTTTTAAATTCCATTTCTGAGTTCATGCCATAGTCTAAAAAATCTGGCTTCACATAAAGTATCTTTTCTTGAAGGTTTTTCTCTTATGAGGTACTTCATATAGATGATGTAAGGAGCTTTGCATCTTCTGTTTCAGAGTTGTCGTTTCCTATTATTTTATTTCCATGTTTTATTTATCAAAGCTAATCATGAGTTAGTTTCACCTCGTTTGTAATAAGCTAAATAAATAACTTGAGACGTTTCGCATCTCATTAGATTTGGTGGTTATTGACAAATAGTATATATTAATATTCATTCTGATAAATAATTATAATGCGCGTGTTGAACGTCAACTTCACTTTGATTCATGCAGGTGTTTCCGTTATCAAAATTAAAAGTTTTTCAAAGAAGGCTAAATTGGAGGTGCTTAAGATTTAATCTTAACCATTGTAATCTCTGGTTTAATTGTTTGCTGAAATATTCGTGTAGCAGAATTTTCTCGTGCATCAGGCACCTGAGCAATTGTTTTGTTTTGAAAATGACGATGATCTTCATCAAAACAGAATCCAATTTTTCGAAGGAATAGAAAAATATGTCTTTTAATAGTAACATCTGTTTTTAAGCTTTCCAGATGAGAAAGAATTTGTTCAGTATCCGCTCCATTCGTAATAAAAACGTGGTATTGAACCCGACATTTAACTTGAACGTCGAACATGTAAACTTCGCCATGTGGCCCAGCCAGGATTTGGGCGTAGCTCTATTCAAATCTCACCCGTGTCCTTGGGCGTCTTAGCACTTTGCAGTAATCTCTCTCTCTCTCTCTCTCTCGTTATGTGTGTTCGTATTTTTTCTGCGTGATTCCTTAAAATATAAACAAGTAATCACATGCGGAGTAATTTGCCTCTTACCAAAAGCCTGTTTATTTGTATGTGATTTTTTTACATTTATCGTTTTAAATCACTACCTCAAATATCTCTCTCTCTCTCTCTCTCTCTCTCTCTCTCTCTCTCTCTCTCTCTCTCTCTTACAAACAAACAGACAGACGGGCGCACACAAACACTTTTTTACGGTGTGAAAACGCCAAACCAAGTGGTTGGGGATCATTGTTATTGAAATCAACGAAGCACACTTGTTGTGATGGATGTACAATCATCACAAGTCTCTCTCTCTCTCTCTCTCTCTCTCTCTCTCTCTCTCTCTCTCTCTCTCTCTCAGTTTTTCAATTATCCTTCCAACGTAACTTTATAAACAATATAACAAAAGTAAAATGATGAATTATAATGAACAGTTCATGACTTTTAGGTCATATATATTCTTTTGATTTAGTATTTGGTCACCTTTTACGTACGTATGTACCTGCACGTGTGAGTTTTACGAGGTCGCTATAAAAATAGAACGATAAAATAGCTCAATATAAGCACTAGGCACTGTAAGGGTGAAGATACGGTTTTATCTTACTTGGATGAACGCCTACGTTAGAACAGGTGCCACATTTATTTATGTTATTAACATAAGCGCAATCTGTTTACAAATAGATATAAAGGCGTGATTGGGATTTTAGACCACTCTTATATGAGGATGGAACAATTTCTTATAAAATGATTTTTGCGAAGGTTAACCTCTCTCTCTCTCTCTCTCATATATATATATATATATATATATATATATATATATATATATATATATACTTATATATGAAGGCATAATGGAGATAGATTAAAGTACATCGGTGAGGAAGCAATATATTTTGGGTGTTTAGAACAATCTTGCCAATAAAACTATTATGTAGTTATTTAGCAATGGCGGGTGTTATTAAATATTTTTCATATGATTTTACTAGTTTTTTGGAGTAAATGATCCCAGTAAGATTGTATATATAGCCTAATCTAGTAATAAGTTAATGAAATGATAAATGATATATTTTATACTCTATATACATTTTATATAGATATATATATAATATATTATATATATATATATATATATAACACACACACACACCACACACATATATATATATATAGTATAAATAAAAATATATCGTTTTTTTTAACTGTATTTTATAGATATATATATATATATATATATATATATATATATATATTATATATATATATAATATATATAATAATTAATCATATATAGTATCATATATATATATATATATATTCATATATATATATATATATATACACACACACACACATATATATATATATATATCAAATAACTATCAGTGTTTTTTTACAATATATATATATATATATATATATTTTCATATATATATATATATATACATATATATATATATAATATATATATATATATATATATATATATAATGTTCAGGTATTGATTATTTATTTCGTTGATACGGTAATTGTATAAGGAAAACTTTCTTTTGGGTCATGTAATTTGGAATTATATGTTCATCAAAAGTTTTTTCTTATAGTAATCGTCTGTGCCGTATAACTTCTTTTTAACATTTAGTTCATAGTTAAGAAACAGCAGTAGATGTAATCTTGTTAATGTAGAAGACAAGGAAAATTCCTCGGTAAACTTTGACAGGCTCTCAGTTATACCTACAAACTGTCTTAAGACAGTAAGACTTATTCTGGATAAAGCTACATAACACCTGAAGACGCCTTTATTTTGGTCAGCAGAAAGAAGCTCATTTTGACCATTAACAATTAAGGCAACATTTTACAAATCTATGTAAGATTAGATTCTTTAACATTATTTGGTGAAGTTGTGCTTTGTGTTCTCAGATATATGATTTGTGTATTTGCTTTATTCACTCTTTATTCTTTTCAGCCCCCCCCCCAAAAAAAAAAAAAAAAATGAAGACATCAGAAAAAGATAGTGGAAGTCACTCCAATGTTTTATAATCTAGCTTTGTGAAAAGAAATAATTGTGTAAAATCCATGTCGATGAAAAAAAAAAACATTCACTGTCTTGTGGACTTTATGCACCTAGTATGTGTATACATATGTGCAGATAGATAGATAGGTAGATTCCGTATTCGTTTCCATATAAAAAGATCTGTGTTAGAAACAAGTAAAATTCGGATGAGGGAAGTTTTAAGACGAATGAACCATCCGATAATTGTACGTCTTCGTAGGAAATATAGCTACAGTATGAAAAGTAGAATCTTATTTTTGTTGGACTGTAATCACCGTAAAGTAGCGATGTTACATTACATATGTATAAGGATCACCTCAGTAACACGGAATGCAACTTTTAGAATTTTTGTCAGGTTTCCCTTACCTGTAAACAAATGTAGAAAAAAGGTAGATGCTGAAACATTTGACCATTGTCCCTCTGAAGTCCTCTCCTGACTTATCTCCTGCTGCTCGAGAGTAAGACATGAAAAATCTGAATTGGTCACTTTTTTAATGCTGGCCGGAATTAGTCGAAATATTGAAGTTTTTCCTCTGGGTACCAGATATCACGATGCCAAATACTCGTAGTTTGTCAAGATTATAATTTATCTATATACTCTTACGTTTAAGCTGGGCTCTATCGTTTTCCCCTTTTTGTTGATGTCATGATTTATCAGAATTTGTTCCCAATACAAAAATAGTTTTCCATAAGCTCCAATACTGTTCTCGTCGTCTCCTCTGTAGGATCAGCGTCTCTACTCACTGTTTCGAGCAGAATTTGGCTGTTTGTGGGAATCATTTCTCTTTTTGGAATATTTGGGTGGTCCCTTAAATGCGTTGTCATTCGTCGGCCGTAACCTTGAGTAACGTGTGAACATTTTGTAAGGCAATTTTTCTTTGCAACAGTAAATATTTTATTTGTTCCTGATGAAATACATTAATCCTCGTTATATTTTGAACTGGTTGATCCTTTGATTTTTAATTTTTATATATTTAAATGTATTTTAAGAAAGATATGTAGCCTGTCTTATTATTTATTAACTAGTATCATTCATGAGTTACGTGATATCTATAATAATAGCAATGAATAAGCAACCAATTGTGTTATAATTTGTTTCTTTGTTGTTAGTCATTTTTAGGGGAAGATTTTCCACCTGTGATCTGTAAAGGGTTAGATCAAAGGTCCACCAAATACTAAAGATATCCTCTCTCTCTCTCTCTCTCTCTCTCTCTTCTCCCTCGCTCGATCCTCTCTCTCTCTCGTCTCTCTCTCTCTCTCTCTATCTATGACTTAGGGGGGGGGGGGGGGGGGTTCCTTAACACCTTCAAATAGGTTCAGAAACACAACTCATATGAGCGATCATTTTCTTTGGTTTCTTCCCTCTCAAAAGTAAAGTGATATTTATCTTGTCAGTATTGAAAGTGTTTGCAAGGGAAGGAGGACGATAATACGAGCAATACTAGAGTAGGTGAGGCAAACCATAAAGCCTGAGTAGTGTGACTGAGAATATGATTAGTGATAAAATAGTAGCCTTTGATTCATATAGAGATGATTCGGAGTATGTGTAATAGATGATGATAATATAAGTTACTAGGTCACTCATAGTACAAGTTAAGCAAGGAAGGCAGCAGGGTGCGCGTAAAAGATGGCAGCAGTGGTATGTCTATGTTAGCAAAGATTGGATAATGTTAAGGGATTGTTGATCGAACTTCCCTCTATGGAATTGAAGTATGACTATTAAGTACTAATGAAATAAAGGGTTAAAGTTGGTAGGATAACTGGTCTAAGTAACGTATGTGTTATAAGATTTTAAACCGTGTGAAATTCAGAAATGTGAAATTGTTAAAAAAGCTCAGCATTGTGTTTTAAAATAGTTTGGTCGTGTAGAAAAAATGGAAGGTAAGTATGTCAAATGATTATTTAATTTGATAGCGAGGAGAGTAAGCGGAAATTCTAGAAAGTATTTGGTTAATACCGAAATGATAGACATACTGGAGATGTATGGCCTTTATATCTATCAAGTGCGAGAGTACTGGAAAAATTGAACTGAATATCACAGGATTAGAAGGGAGTTCGATACGCCGCTGGTAAGCCTTCTGTGTAGGTATATGAAGTGGTTGATGTCGGGCCATTTTTGCGCATTAGGTTCATTCATGATTTAACAGCTAAAGCCTGAATGTAGCAAAGACCAATATGATATAATGGGAAAGATTCAGCATCATATAGGACATGAGGTTAGCAGGCTTCTTAAAAATTATTTGCTGAAAACTGTGAAGGTAGCACCTCCCAACCCCCTCTTAAAATGGAAAGTCATAAAGTGTAATCAATATGTATATACACTGTTATATATATGTTCGTATATATATATATATATATATATATATATATATATCAAAATACTTTCATACTAAAGTATCTAAATTTAAAAATATACAACAGGCAAAGTTATACATGGGTAGTAACATAAATCTCTATTGATTTGGAATTACTTCGAAAAACTCGGAAGCAATTCCATAACCGTGTTATGGCTTAGGAATTGAAAGACGTAAAAATAAAGCTTGTTTTAAAATGTACCGTCGTTATATGGTGATATTATATTCATTACGTCGATTTTTGAAAGGATTTCTTAAGACAGTCACATAGCATAATTGGTGCCATTGACTTTTCTGTTTTGTTTTGTAGATGGTACTGTTGTTTTTAATCCATTCCATTATAATTTGATGAAAAGTTTGAGAACAGTTCATTTCCGAGTCAAAGTGTTTTCCTGGTTTGATGAGCTCAAAACTGGATTTAGTCTGAATCGTGTTTAGGTATATGAGGTTTTTCATTCATCTCTATTTTTTCCGGTTTTTCATGGAGATCAAGACAGGCTTTGCTTCCAAATCCCACTTAAATACTACAAGTACAAGTAAAAATATGTGCCGAAGAATCGAGTTTTCTGTACAGCGTATAATTCTATATGAAACTATCAGCTACGGCTCATGAAACTCCCATTCACGGCTCATGAAACCTTCAGGTACGGCCAGGTGGTGGCCTATGTTGTTGGCACCTATGGTGGTGCCAGACGCATGATCGTGGCTTACTTTAACCTTAAATGAAGTAAAATATACTGAGCCTAAACGGCTAAAATTTGGTATGTTTGATGATTTGAGGGTGTATGATCAATATACCAATTTGCAGCCCTCTAGCCTCGGTAGTTTTAAAGATCTTTGATCTGACAGAAAAAGTGCGGACGGACTGACAAATAGCCACCTCAATAGTTTTCTTTTACAGAAAACAAAAAATATCCTTAAGCTTTATATTCAGAAGAAAATGTAAAGTGTAAATGATACAATTGTATTTGTGGAAATGATCACTACACTTTTAAAAGTAAATCTGTGAAGCATATCTGAGGACCGACTTTCAGACCTTCTATTTCTTGGTCTCTCATACCGGCCTTGAATGGTCCACTCGGATCCAGTACTTGTGATTTGGCCCCAAGTACCATCCGTCCATCCATGTTCATTAGGAAATTGATGAGAAAACTAGTAAGTAGTTTCTATGGCTTTTTTAAAAATGTATTTCAATAGTCCACGAAGAAAGAGACAAGAGTGTTGTAAATATCATCTTGCAAATATCATCATGGTAACAGCATTTGCCAATTTAGTGCGTTTAAGTATTTTCGAAAATTTTTCATGTGTTACGAAGGAATCATGTGCCTAGATATTCTATCTATCTGTCTATCTTTCTATTTATATATCTATGCGAAATTTATATAGCGTTTGTACATTTCCTCCTGCACTTCTGTATCACGTATATTTTTGCGTCGACATAACGCTTTTGAGAACCAAGGTACAATGAGAGATGTTATTTGATGGACACAGATAAAATCTTGCTTTATGATACGACGGATTCCAGACAGTTTCTACTTGAAGCACCGAATTATTTGGGCGATTCTATCACATACTCTTGATGTTGTTAATCCTTTGACTGGATCCCCAAATAAAAGAACTTAATTACGTTGAACCATTAAGTGTTTGAATTAGAGCCCCATGGAAACTCTGACACGAGTTACAAGCTAACAAACGATAAGGAAAATCATAATATCAAAATCTGTTCGTCACTGTGCATTCGCCCTTTTTTAGGGTATAGTTTATATATCATTGTCTGTGCATTAACAATATCATATAATAAAGACTGGCTAACATGTAATGGACATCGAGTTTATTTGAACGAAGTATTAGATGCTCGTTTTCACCTCCGTTGACTTTCGCCGCGCCCGAGATGAGCGAAAGTTTTGTCCCCCTTGCCAGGGGAGACGATGAATTTGGAGGCCGCGCGAAGAAATGTGGCACAGTGACACCTCCGCTGTGACTCCGAGTGTTACCAAGAATGGGAGTTTTTTAATGCTGCCGAAACAAATCTTTCTCGATTGTGCGGGAGAGACTTCCGGTTGATTTAATCTACGGCGTCATTTGAGCTGTCGGCGGAAAATCCCGGAGAATTTCAGCCGCCAAAAACAACTCCTTAAGGGCAAATTGGCGATTAAAAACGAGGGTACGGACGCGAGGCCTCATCACATGCATCTATTGGCAATACTGCGAGGTTATTTATTGGGTTCAAGGCGCGAGAGCCCGGATGGAATTTAGCGCATGTATTATAAATTCCGATATACATGTTGGCCTCTATTGAAGGGGGGCGTGAACACCGGAATAAGATGGAAGCAGCACCAAGTCCATCTTAACGGTTTAGATTTATGGTGGACACGCTTATATATACATTTTCATTCTCGTATTATATTTATTTTTTGTCATGAATTCTTTATGGATGTTTTTCTTTTTAGTTTATCTTTGAGGGCGAAAATAGCTTATTTATATGCGTCGTATTTGGTTTACTTTTCTTTTTCCACGGCCTCTGTTCCGTTTCTTGTCTTTGCATATATACGATTCCAGTATTCCATGTGTCATTTTTGTATGCTTGGCATGAAATGTTTAATTTTGGGAAAGGAATGTATACTTTCAGATTAATATTTTGTCTTATTCTTGAATTGTGTAAGAGTAAACTTCAGTTTGGTGTTGTCTTTTTGTATCTTAAATAAAAGACAAATTGTATTTGCTTTTTAAATGAGAGAATTTTATTTAATTTCTTCATTGTTAACGATAATAATTTAGTTCTTTTATTTCCTATCTCGGGGTAAAAAATTATTTTATCCTTTATGGATAGAAATAAAACATTTTAATTTGCCTCTTTCGAGATAAGTTAATTTTTTATTTGCTTCTCTAAGATAAAAAATTTATACTTGTACATTTCATCCCTTAAGATAAGAAATTCTATTTCTTTCTCTTTAAGATGAGATACATAAAAGATACAATTTCTTTATTTAAAATAAGAAATTTGAATTTTTATATGCTTTTTAAGATGAATAATTTAGTGTTTTATTACTCTTTAATAAGAGATTTAACTTTATTGCTCTTCAACAGGAGAAATTAAAAATTTTTCATATAATACTCTAAGATGAAAAATATAATACTTTGATCTTATATATTCTATTTAAAGAATATATTTTTAAAAAATTACACTTTGTAGATTTTTTTGTTTATATAATCTTAACAGCTCTTCATATATAATCTTCATTATGACCCTAAATTAATCATAGGAGTCACTGCTTTGATTTTAAAGTATATATTTGTGTTCAAGGAAGGTTAAAAAAGAGAGAATGACTGATATCAGCAAATAAATGGTAGATTTGTGTTAAGAGAATGAAGTTTCATGAACAGTGAAAACATTCGTGTTAAGAGAATGAAGTTTCAGTGAGCGGTGAAAACATTCGTGATAAGAGAATGAAGTTTCAGTGAGAGTTGAAAACATTCGTGTTAAGAGAATGAAGTTTCAGTGAGCGGTGAAACCATTCGTGTTAAGAGAATGAAGTTTCAGTGAATTGGTGCAAACATTCGTGTTAAGAGAAAATGAAGTTTCAGTGAGTGGTTAAAACGTTCGTGTCAAGAGGAATGAAAAGTGTCAGTGACGGTTGAAACGCAGTCGGGATAAGAGAATGAAGTTTCAGTGAATGGAGTTGAAAACCATTCGTGATTAAGAGAATGAAGTTTCAGTGAGCGGTGAAACCATTCGTGTTAAGAGAATGAAGTTTCAGTGAATTGTGAAAACATTCGTGTTAAGAGAATGAAGTTTCAGTGAGTGGTGAAAACGTTCGTGTCAAGAGAATGAAGTTTCAGTGAGCGGTGAAACCATTCGGGATAAGAGAATGAAGTTTCAGTGAATGGTGTAACCATTCGTGATAAGAGAATGAAGTTTCAGTGAATGGTGAAACCATTCGTGATAAGAGAATGAAGTTTCAGGGAATGGTGAAAACATTTGTGTTAAGATAATGAAGTTTCAGTGAGCGGTGAAAACATTCGTGATAAGAGAATGAATTTTCAATGAATGGTGAAAACATTCGTGAAAATAGAATGAAGTTTCAGTGAATGGTGAAAACATTCGTGGAGAATGAAGTTTCAGTGAATGGTGAAAACATTCGTGTCAAGAGAATGAAGTTTCAGTGAACGGTGAAAACATTCGTGTTAAGAGAATGAAGTTTCAGTGAATGGTGAAAACATTCGTGTTAAGAGAATGAAGTTTCAGTGAACGGTGAAAACATTCGTGATAAGAGAATGAAGTTTCAGTGAACGTGAAAAACATTTCGTGTTAAGAGAATGAAGTTTCAGTGAACGGTGACATAAGTAGAATGAATTTTAAATGAACGGTGAAAACATTCGTAAAAATAGAATGAAGTTTCAGTGAATGGTGAAAACATTCGTGACAAGAGAATGAAGTTTCAATGAACGGTGAAGAAGTTTTCAATGAACGGTGGAAAACATTGTGATAAGAGATGAAGTTTCAGTGCAACGGTGAAAAATTCGTGATAAGAGAATGAATTTTAAATGAATTTGGTGAAAAACTGTTCGTTAAAAATAAGAATGAAGGGTTTCAATTTTGTGAATGGTTCGAAAACATTCGTGAAAACACAAGAGAATGAAGTTTCAATGAACGGGGGAAACATTTGGTGATAAGAGAATGAAGTTTTAGGGAACGGTGAAAACCATTCGTGAATTAAGGAGATGAATAAGTTTCAGTGAACGTGAAAACATTCGTGATAAGAGAATGAGTTTTTCAGTGAACGGTGAAAACATTCGTGATAAGAGAATGAAGTTTCAGTGAACGGTGAAAACATTTGTGATAAGAGAATGAAGTTTCAGTGAACGGTGAAAACATTCGTGAAAATAGAATGAAGTTTCAGTGAACGGTGAAAACAACATTCGTGATAAGAGAATGAATTTTCAATGAACGTGAAAACATTCGTGAAAATAGAAATGAACATTCAGTGAAAACATTCGTATTTAAGAGAATGAATTTTCAATGAACGGTGAAAACATTCATGAAAATAGAATGAAGTTTCAGAGAATGGTGAAAACATTCGTGATAAGAGAAGGAATTTTCAGTTAAACGGGAAAAGCATTCGGAAAAAAGAATGGGAAAGTTTCAAGGGATGGAATGGTGAAAACCTTTTCATGATAAGAAACCAATGGATTTTCAATGAAACGGTGGAAAACATTTCGTGAAAATAGAATGAAGTTTCAAGTGAATTTGGGAAACATTAGTGTTAAGAGAATGGAAGTTCGGTGACGGGAAAACAAAATTCCGTGATAAGAGAATGAAGTTCGGGAACGGTGAAAACATCTTGTTAAGAGAAGAAGTTTCAGTGAGAAGGTGAAAAACAATCGTGTTTAAATTAAGAGAAGGAATTTTCTATGAGGTGAAAAACATTCGTGAAAATAGAATGAAAGTTTCCAGTGAAAATGGTGAAAACAATTCGTGTCTAAGAGGGAATAAATTTCAATGAACTGGTTGAAAACATTCGTGAAATAGAATGAAGTTTCAGTGGACATGGTGAAAAACATTCGATGGATAAGAGAAGGAAGTTCAGGGAACGGTGAACACATTCTTGTTAAAGAGAATGAAGTTTCAGGAGAGGTGAAAAACATTCGTGCTAAGAGAAGGAATTTTCTATGAAAATGCGTGAAAAAATTCGTGATAAGAGTAATGAATTTTCAGTAAACGGTGAAAGCATTCGTGAAAATAGAATGAAGTTTCAGTGAATGGTGAAAACCTTCATGATAAGACAATGAATTTTCAATGAACGGTGAAAACATTCGTGAAAATAGAATGAAGTTTCAGTGAATGGTGAAAACATTCGTGTTAAGAGAATGAAGTTTCAGTGGACGGTGAAAACATTCGTGATAAGAGAATGAAGTTTCAGGGAACGGTGAAAACATTCTTGTTAAGAGAATGAAGTTTCAGTGAGAGGTGAAAACATTCGTGATAAGAGAAGGAATTTTCTATGAATGGTGAAAACATTCGTGAAAATAGAATGAAAGTTTCAGTGAATGGTGAAAACATTCGTGATAAGAGGATAAATTTTCAATGAACGGTGAAAACATTCGTGAAAATAGAATGAAGTTTCAGTGAATGGTGAAAACATTCGTGATAAGAGAATGAAGTTTCAATGAACGGTGAAGACATTCGTGATAAGAGAATGAAGTTTCAGTGAGTGGTTAAAATATTCGTGATAAGAGAATGAAGTTTCAATGAATGGTGAAAACATTCGTGATAAGAGAATGAAGTTTCAATGAACGGTGAAAACATTCGTGAAAATAGAATGAAGTTGCAGTGAATGGTGAAAACATTCGTGTTAAGAGAATGAAGTTTTAGTGAACGGTGAAAACATTTGTGTTAAGAAAATGAAGTTTCAATGAACGGTGAAAACATTCGTGAAAATAGAATGAAGTTTCAGTGAATGTTGAAAACATTCGTGATAAGAGAATGAATTTTCAATGAACGGTGAAAACATTCATGAAAATAGAATGAAGTTTCAGTGAATGGTGAAAACATTCGTGATAAGAGAATGAATTTTCAATGAACGGTGAAAGCATTCGGGAAAATAGAATGAAGTTTCAGTGAATGGTGAAAACCTTCATGATAAGACAATGAATTTTCAATGAACGGTGAAAACATTCGTGAAAATAGAATGAAGTTTCAGTGAATGGTGAAAACATTCGTGTTAAGAGAATGAAGTTTCAGTGAACGGTGAAAACATTCGTGATAAGAGAATGAAGTTTCAGGGAACGGTGAAAATATTCGTGATAAGAGAATGAAGTTTCAGTGAGAGGTGAAAACATTCGTGATAAGAGAAGGAATTTTCAATGAATGGTGAAAACATTCGTGAAAATAGAATGAAAGTTTCAGTGAATGGTGAAAACATTCGTGATAAGAGAATGAATTTTCAATGAACGGTGAAAACATTCGTGAAAATAGAATGAAGTTTCAGTGAATGGTGAAAACATTCGTGATAAGAGAATGAAGTTTCAATGAACGGTGAAGACATTCGTGATAAGAGAATGAAGTTTCAGTGAGTGGTTAAAATATTTGTGATAAGAGAATGAAGTTTCAATGAACGGTGAAAACATTCGTGATAAGAGAATGAAGTTTCAATGAACGGTGAAAACATTCGTGAAAATAGAATTAAGTTGCAGTGAATGGTGAAAACATTCGTGTTAAGAGAATGAAGTTTTAGTGAACGGTGAAAACATTCGTTGTAAGAATGAGTTCAAGTTTCAAACCTTCTGAAGTGACTAAGAAGTGAACGTGAACACATTCAGTGAGTAATGAACAAGGTGAACAACATTCGTGAAAATAGAATGAAGTTTCAGTGAATGGTGAAACCATTCGTGATAAGAGAATGAAGTTTCAGTGAACGGTGAAACCATTCATGATAAGAGAATGAAGTTTCAATGAACGGTGAAAACATTCGTGAAAATAGAATGAAGTTGCAGTGAGAGGTGAAAACATTCGTGTTAAGAGAATGAAGTTTTAGTGAACAGTGAAAATATTCGTGTTAAGAGAATGAAGTTTCAATGAACGGTGAAAACATTCGTGAAAATAGAATGAAGTTTCAGTGAATGGTGAAACCATTCGTGATAAGAGAATGAAGTTTCAGTGAATGGTGAAACAATTCGTGATAAGAGAATGAAGTTTCAGTGAGCGGTGAAAACATTCGTGATAAGAGAATGAATGAAGTTTCAGTGAGCGGTGAAAACATTCGTGATAAGAGAATGAAGTTTCAGTGATTGGTGAAACCTTTCGTGATAAGAGAATGAAGTTTCAGTGAGCGGTGAAAGCATTTGTAGAACGAGAAAAAGGATGTGAGCGAAAATGTATCTACGGGAGATAGAATATGGATGGGGGAAAAGGGGAAATATTATGTATATTCTTGGGTGCCGTCATTGCAGGTTATATTAAATGTCAAAAGAGGTAAACGTAAGAGGGTGAAATAAGGTAGGTAAGGAAACGAAGGAAGTGAGAACTTGTTTAAATTTGGGAAGAGTAGTGTCTTTGGAAGAGAGTTTATGGATAATTTAAAAAAAAAGTGGTCAAAGTTAAGTATCGAAGAAAGTGACAAGGACGGTTGCAAGGTCGAGTAATGCAGATACGAAAATGTTTAAATTAGCAAAGATGAAAAAAAAAAAAATGGTTTGGAGGAGTTTGAGGCAGGTTGAACAAATAGAGAGAGTGGGAGAGGGTAACTTGACAAGACGACGGAATCGTTAGAAAGAGTGGGCCTTAAAATCCGGTAAACGCAAGATTTCTTAGGAAATATAGGCGATGAGCTAAGTGTAAGGGTGGCTGACGTGATGCTGATGAGGCCTCTGTTTCGTTTAATTGTTTATTTATTGTATTTATCGCTGGGTTCATCCTCAATTCGGCATTGTTGTTTTTCTCTTTAAAGGGAACCGATTGTTGAGGAAGAATGGGAATATTGAAACCTTTTGTTTTACGCGCCGTGGCATGAGACAGTTTTTTAGAAAGTGTCTGGTTGTTCCTTGCATTTTATAGTATTTATTATTGTGTAAAATTCATCGGAATTGTTTATCAAAGAATTATAATTGCTCACGCTCTCACCTGCTCGCCTGCGTTTTACTCTGACTCCAAAGACCGTGGGGCTTAACAAAGGGATAAAACATTAACGCAGTTTGTTCAGAAATGTTGCGTCTTTTTCCAACTTGAAAATGAATCCGCCAAATTTTAAATAATTTGATGAAAAGATTTGCCCCGTGGAACCACGCCGCCTCTGCGTGGATGATCATCTTCACCTCTTGAGATATTGATGGAATTCATTATAACTTATACAATCGTCCGAGTATCGCCTGAGTTGAATGCTGTGAGTGGAAAATGCTGAAGAATTTAAGAGGAAATGTACGAGGTGGCGGTGAGCGTAATTCAGCATTTATACAGAGCGTACAAATCCAAGAAATAACCCCAAAGTCTTCATCAAGAAATAATGACAGGAAATTTTGTTCCCCCCGATTACTCGCCCAGCATGATTCATGAATCGGACCCTCATACGTGTTAATGCCCCTGGAAATTATGAATGAGGTTTGTACACATTTCTCTGTAGTATCCAGCTCAGGGTTTTTAGTTTTTTTTTTTTCGTTCTTTGCTTATTTGAAACAAGTTTTCAGAGGCAACAAAATATGTTGGTTTATGTTTTAATGACTGGAGTGGGAGCATATTTTTTCTGTTGGCGCTAGTGTATTTCGAGTAATCGGGCATATTATATGCACACATTATATATATATATATATATATATATATATATATATATATTATATATATATATATATAATCATATATATATATAATAATTAATAATACATACATACTACATATAATATTATAACTATATATTATATATATATATATATATATACACATACCATACATACATACATAGACATATACAAGCATATGTTAATAAATATAAATATATTTATATATACATTTAGGTGTGTATATTAATTTTTATATATGATCATGTGTGAAAATTTGTTCATTTGTCACCAACGAGATCCTGTAAATATAAATATAAAATGTTATGGTGGCGTCAGGTTTCATGAAAGGGCGAGTCTGGTGCCAGATTATGAAGGTAATGGGCTTGTCTTTTTAGCTAGAGGAGCCTGAAGTAGCGACTTGAGGAAGAGACAAAAAAAAAGTCAAGCTTGACATGATTTGAATGAAAAACGCGATGATAGTGTATAACTTGGGTGTCATGGGAGAAATGAGGATTGGTACACTTAGAATTAGAGGCAACTGGTTCGATGACTTAGAAGAGGTATTGGAACGCGAGAGCCCTTAATATTGCGATTCACATAATTACTTTTGTTGTTTTCTAATCATATGTATCTGTGGTCAGCCAAGAAGTCTAGGTAATTTTCGTCTTTGGTGAGTGATGGTCCACAAAATACTCCTCTTCTTGTTTTCTAGTTATACGTTAATGGACAACCAAAAATGAAAGATAACTTTATCTTTGGTGAATGAAGGTCTTTGGGGCCCCTATGTGCGACATCGCTCTTGACACATGATCAGCATTTTATATTTTATTAATTTTGTTTATATCGTGATTACCTTGTTTAGGGTTAGCGGTGTATGAATGTTAGTGTTTTATGCCCGTCTGTTTTTTACATCTAAAATCTCCAAAAGTCTGGGTGTGCGATAGCAACGATCACATAATTTTATTCAACATTAATTGAAGTTAGGAAAAATAAAGTTACGTTCGACAGTTGTCCAATGTTGGCCAAACAAGGTGGCGTACGGGAAATGACGACAATTAGTTAATCATTTATTAATTACCCTAATTTCTTAATTCAGAATTACGTTCACACAAAGCTGTTACGGGATTTTTTTCCCCATTTTATGTAATATATGTATGTAATATATATATATATTATATATATATATATATATATATATATATATGTCTATCACACATACACACACATAATGTGTGTGTGCGCGTTTGCGTGTTTGTGCATTAAATAACAAATGATTGTTGGTGGTATTTGAAAAAAAAAAACTGAATCTGTTGAGATGAATGACTTGGATAGTTTATGAGACCTAAGAATTGTACATTTAGAAGGGTGAGGTATATAGAGACGCTACGGGTACGTGGTAAAAAATATCAGCATGTGGGAAAGACGAGTCAAGGGCTATGTCGGCTGTTCCTTTCGATAATCTGAAATGAAATGTGAACAACTTGGAAATTTTGCTAGAGAGGATGGGAGGAAGACCGAGAAAGGGTTGCCTAGAGGGCTTGCAAGAGGTTCTGGGGCAGGAGGGCCTTAATAACCGGGAAACACGAAAGCGTGCAAGATGGAGGTGAGAATACCAAGGTATGGAAATGGGAAGGGGATAATGGATGGTGGGGGGGTGGGTGGAGGTTGGCGATTACCTGGAGAACTTTCTGCGAAAGCATTACACGATTTCCATACGCTTGACTGTTGTGATGAGTTTATTTGGAGCCAGGCTCTTTTAGGCACAACGGCGTATTTCAGAATTATATATGCATGCATACATACAGACATATATATATATATATATATAGATACATATATATATATATATATATAGATATATATATATATATATATATATATATATATATATATTTGTGTGTTGTGTGTGTGTGTGTGTGTGTATTACTTTTTGATATATGGAAGGTTTCATACTTTCATACATCACTCGAAGTTTTGGCAAGAGGTAATTCACGTCGAGTAGAAACGTGGAAACAAAACGCAGGTATGTAAAAAAAAAAAAAAAGTTTACATACCCGCGAGGCCATTTAACATATTCATTGTTTCAGCTTTCTTTCCTGTAAACGTTCATGTGAATCATGTATGCATGTCCCGAGGTTTTATCGTACCGTACTTAAAGTTCTTAATCCGTTTAAGGTGTTGTGACTATAAACTCACGTTTATCCATGTGTAATAAATTCTCCCTCTCGTATTGTCTGTAAAATTCAAGTAGTCGTAAGCACTGGCTTGTGAATGTTTTTAAACTATTATTACCCAGTGAAAAATTGTTCCCTTCATTGATTAATGGGTCACATTGAGGCTTGAAACCCAGTGAAGTGAGGTGAGTGCGATTATGTTCTGTTTCCGTTATATAAGAATGTATGAGAATGTATGTCTTTCAGCTATTATGCTTCATTTTAATATCGAGTCATGCGAATTTCTTGTTCATTTTTGTTCTAAAAATCCTGCCTCTCGTTCAAATGGCTTTTTATTATTAGCCATGTATCTGTTAAGTATATATATATATATATATATATATATATATATATATATATATATATTATATAGTGTATGAATTATTTATACTTTATATTTTATGCATTTGTAAACATAAATTCTTACCTTGTTAACTTTTGCGCAAAAAATATTTTATGTATTACATTTGTAGAGTGTGAATTGTACCTCGTTTCATTCCAAAAAGACAGTATGTCTTGATTTCCTAGTGAACTGCTGACAGAGAGAGAGAGAGAGAGAGAGAGAGAGAGAGAGAGAGAGAGAGAGAGAGAGAGAGTATGGCCCTTCCCAAGTATTGCGAGACTTAGTGAATGGGTAATGACGGAATGAGACCTAACAGGTTGTTCATATCATATATAATTTTGTATTCTCAGTGTTACACCACTCGGTGTTCCCACTCGTATAATACAATATATATTCGGGCCACCTTTACATGAATTGTTTCTGTATGAATAAGGTAAATGTATGCGGACTTTATCGGTGAAAAGTAAATAGCTTCGCATACGAGGTATTTATATATATCTAATCAAAGGTAAAAGGGGATTTATGACATATTACTAGAACGTTACGAGTAATTTCTAAAGCTGAAGTATCTGAAGCGGTGAGCCAGGGGTCATCTTCTCGAGGAGTTTTGTTTATTTTTTATTTTTTAGTTTTATTTCTATATTTACATTCTAATACTTTATCTGGCGTTGAATAAAGGTTTCCTATTATATTTTGCATATATGGAAGTTTAGTGGAAATGGTATTCATAAGATGTGTACAGTATTTTCAGTGGTCTCATAAGGGCTGATGTCTGCAATAGTTTTTGATCAGTTTTATGTGCGATTTCACCTTTCTAACAACAGGACAAAGATGGATGGTGGCAAATAGTAATATTGGCACTAACATCAATAATCATCATCGTCATCTTTATCATCATCATCATCTATCTATATCCTGCTTGTTTGCGTGTACGATGGTTACCCTCTGCGAAAAGTGTAATATATTTCACAAAGTTTTTCTCAAAATCATTTAGTGAATCAAAATGAAAAACCAATAATTTTTTAAGGTAATCATTATTAGCTGTCAGCATGATACAACTTTTAAGTATATACCTAAAACTAAACGAACCATAAATATCAAGGGTTCCCACCACTAGTAATAATACCGTAATAAGAATTACCTGAATGTTTTCTTTCGTTATGACTGATTATTTTTGTATTCGATATCAAATTCTAGAGCCTCTTAACGTGGTTATATGAAAATAGAAAGGTTGTATGTGCGATTATAGTAAAATGTTTTGTTTTCACATTAGCGTCACAATTAAACAGTTAGCAGGTTTCTCACGCATTGTGGAGTTTGAGACATTCAGAGCATATTGTTGTTTCTGGGCCGTTGAATCATCTCTTTTATTAAAAGAATAGTCTTCCATGGTATTCACTCAAATAGTAGAAGAATATGTTCATCACATGTCACCATGGCAAAGATACAACATATACATTCCTGAATGAGGGAATTAGGATACTGAGAGAGCATCATAAAGGCCAAATGTGACAGCGATAGTACACAGGCTGTATTTTGCAAACATATCCTGGGCATAACAGAGGTCAGAGTATGAATGTCTGGATGATTCTGATTGTTATTTATGAATGGCAAAATGTCTATTCTGCTTATGTCAGAATGGCTCTGCTTCACAACAGTTTGGTTAAAGCCACTCCGAGTTCCTCGTTGGACGAGTGGTTTCGCGCTCGGCTACCAGTCCGGTAGTCCGAAGTTCGATTCTCGACTCTGCCAACGCTGAATCAGAGGAATTTATTTCTGGTAATATAAAGTGGTTCGGATCCCACAATAAGCTGTAGGTCCCGTTTCTAGGTGACCAGTTGGGTCCTTGACACTTGAAAATATCTAATCCTTTGGGCCAGCCATAGGAGAGCTGTTAATCAGTTCAGTGGTCTGGTAAAACCAAGATATAGTTAACTTAAAGCCACTCCATAACAGACATTGTCCCTTTTGTGTTACATGGAAGCTAGTCAGTCAGATATTGTCTAAAGGCCCCCATACACTTAACGATTGTCTGAACGACTGTCTCTATCGTTCGAAAAACTGTGTATGGGCTTGTCTGAATGCATAAGTGGGCGGAGCTTCGCGTGTGAACGATCTTTGCGGGAATCTGTCACGACCAGGTTGCTGGCTTGCGACTTAAGTCTGTCATACACAGATCGTTCAATGCATGGGTTTGTCTGCCGATATAACGCTATCGCGCGCGTCTTTTCTTGAGATGATGCCATGTCTTCTCGAGACAATATCTTGTTCAGACTGAAATCGGTGGGGAGATCGTTCATACTGTATGAATAGTGTGTGTGGGTCGATAACGACAATCGTTCAGACAATCGCTCAGTGTATGGGGGCCTTAAGGCTTTAGCCAACCTCAGGAAAGGGTGGTTGGTACTGAAAGGTTCCAGTGGACTGATTAGCACATATTTCAGACCTGGTACCTGCGGTTTTCTGTACTTTTTAATGGGAAATTGTGCAAGTCTACCAGTAGTAGCAGCAGACTGAACTGTTGTTGTACAGGGCAGGTCTTCGTAGACAATCTCTTTAGATTAGATTACATTACAGTGATACTCATACGAGAATTGGAGAGATGAATGACTTGGGGCGTGCAGCTGATGGCACACTGTGTGAATTGGTAATCCTACGGCATCTTTTCTTGCTAAGAAGACGAAGTAGCCTCAATTATAGTTTAGAAACTGTTTCTTCCGTCTTGCCGTAATTGGTTATCTATAGAAATTTAGGATGATGGGATTTGTTATTTATGAATGTTCTTATTTCATCCTCTATAGATATCCCTGCTTATCACTATTTTCGTCAGGTGTTAGTCCTGTACCTTTGTGATGTTCTCTCAGTACCCTATTGATCTCATTCAGGAATATATAAATTGTATATTTACCATGCTGACATGTGATAATCTTATGCTCTTTGTACCTTTCTTGCAGTTTTAACTTCAGCTGTTTTGCTGTGTACCCTTCACCATCACCAGAAAAGTCTTTCAGCAGTCCCTCCAATTCTGTCAGAGTAAACTGGTGATCACCATTTTCATTTAAAAGAATTCACAGCGAATTTGATATAATGAAAGACTCTGTGTAGTCAGATCCTGCTAAAAAGAAAAAGTGTCTAATTAATAATAATTCAAAATATAAAAGTCATAAGCTGTTGGACAAACAAGTACAATATGAAAAATAGGGTCATTTGAACTTCGTAATAATGAAGCAGCACACAATGCTCAATTTGAGAAAGCTACCAATTTTATTTAAAGTGCTCAATATGGCCGAATCTTTTACACATGTTAGAAATAACACGAGAAATTTATTTGTCCCAGGTTAAAGCCACAAAAAAAAATATATAACTTCTGTTTACGGTCGTGAAATCAGAAAGTGGTTTTTTTAGGCCGCCGTCTAGGATTACTCAGCCAGTTCATTGCTAACTCAAGGAAACTTTACTCAGTTGAACTAAGTATGGTTTCAGGTGACTTCAGTAAAAAATTCAGATTTCTGCATCTTTCCCATTTAAGCTAATGCTCCTGTACTACAAGTTCATGTATGTACAAAGCCGTGCTTCATTAGCAATTTGTTAATAATTTTGTACTTATTTTACTTGGAAAATTCATTTATATATATGTTTTAATTGTTTTATTGAAATGTTTTATTTTATATAATTTTCAGTCTTTTTTTTTTTCGTCATTAAACGTAAAGATTTGTTCTCTGAAAATGACTGAAACTGTTTAAATTGATAGGCCAAACTAAATACACGAGGTCATAAGAACAGATGAGCTCCGGCAGTAAATTATATTTCATTATTATTATTCCCAATGAGCGAATGATAATTGACTGGACCAGTGAGAATGAAATAAAACATTAAATGGACAGACAGGAAGAAGGACTGGCAAAATCCTTTGAAAGGAGCGATGACAAATTGCTGTTTGCTAAGTGAAGTTATCGAGAGGAAATTGTGGTGTTTTGGACGCAATCAATGTTGTATTGATAATTAAAATATATTTTGCTCTAGTGTTTGCTATTATTTAGTTATGGATGCAGTTTTTATAAGTTTAGCTTTATGATGCAAGTTTTACTTAGTGTTGTTAATAAGTTTGTGTGAGGATATTATGTGTTGTGTTTTCTCTTTGCCAAAATGCACAGGCGCCGTAATCTTAGCAGTAAAAATGATTATGTAAATCGTCAGAAGACAAACATGTGTGATGTTGAAAGCACCAGATGTTACTGTTTTTAGGTGTCCTTTACGTCGTATCATGCTTTCATGTTACTTTGTTTCCTGGTTTTAAAGTCATTCTTCTTGCTGGATTGTTTTCGATATTTCTAGTCTTGATTAAAATCTAATAAACGGTATCCATTCGTCTTCTTCCTCATTCACAGGTAAAAAAAATTCACAGTAGTGTGTGTGTGTGTGTGTAGGCTCTGAACAATCCTCCATCCCTCCTCCCCCCGCCTACTCAAGAAATTGTATCCCAATGAACCTCTCTCCAAAAGTAATAATTAATCACTTCTTTGGAAGAGTCAGCTTGAATGATTCCTGTTAACTAAAGGAAACCGGTTTACCTTCGACTGCATAACTTCCATGCAATAATCAGTAGGGCCTTGTGGATTCCTAAGTGCGACTAGAATGAACGGGAAAGTGGAGGCAACATGCTGCTAGGTGGCTCTTGGGAAGCCCGACTTCTTTATTTATCGATAATATCACGGCAAGAGCTTTCGGAGACGGCAAACCTTCGCAAAAGATGAGCTATCACCTAATGGAAAAAGATCAAGTCTGTTCCGCCTGAAAGATTCATTTTTTACTTTCTGAAATTTTAATCACATGTTAACAGTCATGAAGCCCACCTTCGGTAAGGTCTTCATAAATAACTACGCATAAACTTTGGCGTAATTATATTAACAAACAAAGCGAACCAAAACCGTAAGCTCATTTATGCAGGTAAATGTAGGAAAGTGACATTACAATAGAGCTAAATTGGAATCCAAAAGTTTAAGAGGTGGGTTCCCTATGAGATAGAATGGCCTTGATTCAACTCTAGTATTTGTTTGATTGTGATAGGATGGATAATTCTCACGTGAATCTGGAGAAACTGCTCAGTGGAGATATCATAAGAACCTAAAAAGAACAGCAATTGAATGAATATACGTAGTTCCATATTGTGACCTTGCCATGATATCCTCCTATTTACATCTGACCCTAGAGTAATTATTAACTGGAGTGGTTCAGTTTCAATATTACAAGCAAAACTGACTTCCTAGGCGAGGTATGAGAGGAAGACATATGAAGGAATCACTACGGAAATCAAGATTATAATGCCGGTTGTTAGTTCCGCTTTCTATTTTCTGCCCAACTCCTTGTTCTGGATTCTCTATTTATTCCTCTCGTGTCAGTTATTGCATCTTTTGGAATAATGGACCTCACTTTCTATCCCTTTCCTTTCAGTTTTTGTTCTTCATTGTTGTGGCCGATGACAGAACTTGTCCCCCTCTTTGACCTTTTAAATCAGTCACATTGAAATATATGAAGCCATGATGTCATAAATACTTGGTACCGGAATGTTAGCTAGCTCTTTGAAAAGGATGGTCTCCAAAGATTTCCCAGGAGAGCCAAACATTCTTTCATCATATTTTCGTATTTGACATGACTTTGCTTGTGCGTACAAGATAATGTAACCTTTTTGTAAGTCAATCTTTAGTACCAATATTGTTAAGTAAGCATTGCATCTTGAACTTAAGTTCTCAAGTTTTGCGATATTCATACGCCAACAGTCACCATCTGTTCAAATAATTAGATAAGTTATATAGCATATTCTTTCGCTTTTTGTGTTCATATACATACAAACAAACGTACACTTTCTTTCAGAATTAGTGGTTCCCATATGATTAAAGCATAAAAATACAAACCTGGGAGGTAGTCGACTATAGTGGGTTGCATCTTGGAACGGGGAAGGCAGTGGGTAGCAATCTTATGTCAAAAATACCATAGTAGAATCGGAAATGAATCGCCCTCCGGAGCCTTCATTCCTTATGTGGAAATATTTTTGTGCGTGTGTGTGTATATACTATATATATATATATATATATAGTATATATATATATATGTATATATATATATATATATAATATATATAGATATATAAATAATTATGTATATATATCAGATATTAATTATTAACTACATATACGCAAACCCAAACTTCCCCTTCCCCCATAAACGCAAATCCACACGCATAAAAACACACTCATGTATATATATATATATATATATATATATATATATATATATATATATGAGATATATATATATATATATATATATATATGATATATATATATATATTGCAGAATCTACTGGTCATTTTTACCAAATAGTACATATGTAATTGTAATAGCTACAATGCCCTCTTAACGTTTCAAATTCTTTGCTCTTTATTGGATTCACTTGTCACTACAAAGCCTTGAGATCCAACGTCAAAGAAATATGAAGAAATTATCATGATGTCCAGTAACCTGGTCAGGTCGGCAAGGTGACCTCGTCGTGATTATGGTATTGCGGGTTCGTTTCCCTCCACTGGACATCATGATTTCTTCATATTTCTTTAAAGTTGGATCTCAAAGCTTTGTAGTGACAAGCGTAGCCAAAAAAAGCAAAGAATTTGAGAAGTTAAGAGGGCATTGTGGCTATTACAATTACTCACACACACATATATACATACATACATACATATATATATATATATATATATATATATATATATATATATATATATATATATATATATATATATATATATATATATATATATATATATATATATATATATATATATATATATTATATATATATATATATACACACACACACACGAGTATATACATAAATACCCCGACTTCTTTGATAAACATCAGAATAAGCGATTAGTCAGAACCCTTCGTAAGCTCCGAAAGAAATCCTCGAACTGTGTAACGTGGCGTGGCTCGCTTGTATGTGTATGGTTTTACAGGAAGCAAATTATATATGGTCTGCTGGAAAGAGAGAGAGAGAGAGAGAGACGAGAGAAGAGAGGAGAGAGAGAGAAGACGAGAGAGAGAGAAAAGAGAGAGAGAGAGAGAGAGAGAGAAGAAGAAGAAGAAGAAGAAGGAAGCAATACAAACGCCTCTCCTCAACCCCATTCATCTCATTCATTTCTGTCTATTCCCAATATCTTACCTCCCCATTTCTCGGACCTTCCTTTACTACTCTTTCTGCTATACCTACCTTACTTTATCCCCCCCTTCCCCTCTGTTCTATGTCCTATCTCATCCCTCTTTCTCCCCGCTCATCCTTTTCTTCTCCCCCCCCCCCCCCCCCCAGTCCCACCCTAACCCCTCCCCACTCTTCTGTATTCCATCCCCATGCATCCCAAGGGCGACGTCCGGCCTGCAAAACAGTCCATTAGGCTATATCAAGAACAATCACCCAACTATAACAACAAACAGGGCGCCGGCAACAAGAATGAGTCTTTGCTAAGTCCTGTTATCGCAAGTAATAAGCAATTATGATGCTGGAACTATGATAGATTCATTTTCATTATTCTCAGGACGCGAGCTTGCTTGGTGGGTTGCTTTGCCCTCAAGGCTTGTGGATTTGTTTATATGCTCAGTGTGTTTTGTGTGTGTGTGTGGATTTGCGCTTATGCCGCTCGGCTTTTCCGCCTTTGTTTGGCCCCTTGCTGTCTTGTTTGGATAATGAGGTCTCTTTAATCGCTTGCAGAACCCGATGTTTCCTCATGATGGTTGTGGTAGATTGTATTTTTGGAGCGAGTTATATAAATCTGTGTTGTATTTTCTTTTTCATGTGTTCCTTGTCATTACTATTGTCTTAAATTTCTATTTTTGGTTTCTCTGCTCCATTTCATGTTATCAGCACCTCTGTTTTTTTTTTCAAACGTCGCGTTGCGTCTTATTTCTTCAAATTAGGGTTCATGTTATTTGTTTGTTTGTATGTCAGAGTATCAGTATATTGTGTGAGGTGAAAGTGTTAACAATATTTTCGCTCAGGGTACGATTTGTTTATTACTAACTAGATTCCCAATAGATTTTAAGATTTTCAAACTTAATGTATTTGACACGTAGACCTCGAAATCAGTTACATGTTAATAAATACGTAGTTATTTATAAATAATTTTTTTATTACTTAGAATTACATTGATATGATTTATAGGCATAACTATCATACAAGGTTTTATTGAAAAGAAAGTATGAATGGTGTCATTGTATTTGCGTTATTATATTCAGACGGTTGAGATGCACCTTGAATACTTCTTGTAATAGATAGTAATACATAGACTTTTAAGAATGCTTTTATTGATATATTTTTTTGTCTATGGATTCATTGCCTTTTCCCCTAATCCCAAGGGGCTGTATGTAATTCTTTGCGCCTTAATTGATTTGCTTACGTAATCTGGCATTGCAGCGGATCTTTGAAATTAAATTTCACAGTTGTGTAATTGGAATTGTGATCTCTTTCAAAATATGTAATGCGAAGATCGACGATGCGAACTAAAACAGAGAGAGAGAGAGAGAGAGAGAGAGAGAGAGAGAGAGAGAGAGAGAGAGAGAGAGACTTTTATTTGTGGTAAGTACTATTGAAAACTTTAGAAATCTGAGAAAGTGAAGGTAGAAAGAGACCACTTGCCTACTGGTCTGAGGAAAAGTAACTTTGATCAGACCGACCAATCGGGAGACTGCTGATAGCCTCCGAGCAAGTGTGGGATGTTGTGACCTTACGGGTGTTACACAGCCAGAGAAGAATAGGAGGGTTCCTCTACTTCTTTACGAGGAATGTCAAGTAAAAAATGCTTCAGCACAATCAGGGTTTTTGTACAGCGTATAATGATGTGTGGAACTCTCGATGTACTGCAGTATGAAACTCCCAGCCACGACCGGGTAGCGTTCAGTTGCACCCCAGATGCGGTCAAGTGAAGATGTGTTGGCAGCTGGCACATTTAGCGATGTCAGACACACGACCAATGGCAAACCTTAACCTTTAAATTAAATAAAAACTACTGAGGCTAGAGGGCTGCAGTTTGGCATGTTTGATGATGATTGGACGGTGGATGATGAACATAACAATTTGCAGCCCTCTAGCCTCAGTAGTTTTTTAAGATCTGAGGGGCAGACGGACGGACATAGCCATCTCAATAGTTTCCTTTCACAGAACTCTGAAAGCCGGTGTAAAACAAGATTAAATAGATAGAAATATTAAAAGAAAAAAAATTACCATCGGCAGGTGTGAAGGAGGAGGAGGATCAGTAAGCAAGATGAGCCTTTTTATCAAACGAATTTACAATCGCTTACAAATAAGCAAAAATATTCCAAAACGGGAACCAAATACTCCTAAGTAGGATGGATAAGACGAATGTGACGCGGCTATATCTGTGAGAAAGAAATTACACCGTTGACAGTATTGGATTATTGTGATATCTCCAAAACCGGACCTTGGATTTATTACGAGTTTATTTAATGAATGCGAGGAATTATTATTATTATTTTAATCGTACGAGTCAATAAAATGGCGAAGAAATCCACAATATCAGTATATATATATATATATATATATATATATATATATATATATATATAATATATATATATATATATATATTGCAAGGAATTATTATTATTATTATAATCGCACGAGTCAATAAAATGGTGAAGAAATCCACAATATCAGTATATATCTATCTATCTATCTATCTATCTATATATATATATATATATATATATATATATATATATATATATATATATATATATTATTTAATTGAAAAGTCATCAAATAATAATAATAATAATAATACTAATAATAATAATAAATGGCGAAGAAATCGACAATGATGTCATTGTTTATTATACAATATACATACACACTATATATATATATATACATATATTATATATATATATATATATATATATAGTGTGTATGTATATTGTATAATAACAATGACATCATTGTCGATTTCTTCGCCTTTTCCATTTTATTATTATTATTATTTTTTTTTTTTTTTTTTTTTTTTTTTTTTTGCTCTATCACAGTCCTCCAATTCGACTGGGTGGTATTTATAGTGTGGGGTTCCGGGTTGCATCCTGCCTCATTAGGAGTCCATCACTTTCCTTACTATGTGTGCCGTCTCTAGGATCACACTCTTCTGCATGAGTCCTGGAGCTACTTCAGCCTCTAGTTTTTCTAGATTCCTTTTCAGGGATCTTGGGATCGTGCCTAGTGCTCCTATGATTATGGGTACTATTTCCACTGGCATATCCCATATCCTTCTTATTTCTATTTTCAGATCTTGATACTTATCCATTTTTTCCCTCTCTTTCTTTTCTTCAAACTCTGGTGTCCCATGGTATTGCGACATCAATGAGTGATACTTTCTTCTTGACTTTGTCAATCAACGTCACGTCTGGTCTGTTTGCACGTATCACCCTATCCGTTCTGATACCATAGTCCCAGAGGATCTTTGCCTGATCGTTTTCTATCACTCCCTCAGGTTGGTGCTCGTACCACTTATTACTGCAAGGTAGCTGATGTTTCTTGCACAGGCTCCAGTGGAGGGCTTTTGCCACTGAATCATGCCTCTTTTTGTACTGGTTCTGTGCAAGTGCCGGGCATTCGCTTGCTATGTGGTTTATGGTTTCATTTTTCGTATTGCACTTCCTACATATGGGAGAGATGTTATTTCCGTCTATCGTTCTTTGAACATATCTGGTTCTTAGGGCCTGATCTTGTGCCGCTGTTATCATTCCTTCAGTTTCCTTCTTTAGCTCTCCCCTCTGTAGCCATTGCCAATTGTCATCGCTGGCTAGTTCTTTAGTCTGTCTCATGTATTGTCCGTGCATTGGTTTGTTGTGCCAGTCATCTTTTCTGTCTGTCATTCTCCTGTCTCTGTATATTTCTGGGTCTTCGTCTACTTTTATTAGTCCTTCTTCCCATGCACTCTTTAGCCACTCGTCTTCACTGGTTTTCAGATATTGCCCCAGTGCTCTGTTTTCGATGTTGACGCATTCCTCTATACTTAGTAGTCTCTCCTCCTTCCTTTCGTGTTATGTATAGTCTGTCCGTATTTGCTCTGGGTGTAGTGCTTTGTGTATTGTCATATGTTTCCTGGTTTTCTGATCTATGCTGCGGAGTTCTGCCTTCGTCCATTCCACTATTCCTGCAATGTATCTGATTACTGGCACTGCCCATGTGTTTATGGCTTTTATCATATTTCCGGCGTTGAGTTTTGACTTGAGTATCGCCTTGAGTCTCTGCATATATTCTTTCCTGATCGTGCCCTTCATCTCTTGGTGTTTTATATCCCCTCCTTCCATTATTCCCAGGTATTTGTATCCTGTCTCATCTATGTGTTTGATGTTGCTCCCATCTGGTAGCTGGATCCCTCAGTTCTTCTTATTATTATTATTATTATCTTTTTTTTGTTCTTTTTTTTTTTTTTTTTTTGCTCTATCACAGTCCTCCAATTCGACTGGGTTGGTATTTATAGTGTGGGGTTCCGGGTTGCATCCTGCTCCTTAGGAGTCCATCACTCTTCTTACTATGTGTGCCGTTTCTAGGATCACACTCTTCTGCATGAGTCCTGGAGCTACTTCAGCCTCTAGTTTTTCTAGATTCCTTTTCAGGGATCTTGGGATCGTGCCTAGTGCTCCTATGATTATGGGTACGATTTCCACTGGCATATCCCATATCCTTCTTATTTCTATTTTCAGATCTTGATACTTATCTTTTTTCCCCTCTCTTTCTCTTCAACTCTGTGTCCCATGGTATTGCGACATCAATGAGTGATACTTTCTTCTTGACTTTGTCAATCAACGTCACGTCTGGTCCTGTTTGCACGTATCACCCTATCCGTTCTGATACCATAGTCCCAGAGGATCTTTGCCTGATCGTTTTCTATCACTCCCTCAGGTTGGTGCTCGTACCACTTATTACTGCAAGGTAGCTGATGTTTCTTGCACAGGCTCCAGTGGAGGGCTTTTGCCACTGAATCATGCCTCTTTTTGTACTGGTTCTGTGCAAGTGCCGGGCATTCACTTGCTATGTGGTTTATGGTTTCATTTTTCGTATTGCACTTCCTACATATGGGAGAGATCGTTATTTCCGTCTATCGTACTTTGAACATATCTGGTTCTTAGGGCCTGATCTTGTGCCGCTGTTATCATTCCTTCAGTTTCCTTCTTTAGCTCTCCCCTCTGTAGCCAATTGCCAATTGTCATCGCTGGCTAGTTCTTTAGTCTGTCTCATGTATTGTCCGTGCATTGGTTTGTTGTGCCACGTACCTCTGTTCTTTCTGTCTTTCTCCGTCTCTGTATATTTCTGGGTCTTCGTCTACTTTTATTAGTCCTTCTTCCCATGCACTCTTTAGCCACTCGTCTTCACTGGTTTTTAGATATTGCCCCAGTGCTCTGTTTTCGATGTTAACGCAGTCCTCTATACTTAGTAGTCCTCTCCCTCCTTCCTTTCGTGTTATGTATAGTCTGCGCGTATTTGCTCTTGGGTGTAGTGCTTTGTGTATTGTCATATGTTTCCTGGTTTTCTGATCTATGCTGCGGAGTTCTGTCTTCGTCCATTCGACTATTCCTGCGCTGTATCTGATTACTGGCACTGCCCATGTGTTTATGGCTTTGATCGTATTTCCGGCGTTGAGTTTTGACTTGAGTATCGCCTTGAGTCTCTGCATATATTCTTTCCTGATCGTGTCCTCATCTCTTGGTGTTTTATATCTCCTCCTTCCATTATTCCCAGGTATTTGTATCCTGTCTCATCTATGTGTTTGATGTTGCTCCCATCTGGTAACTTTATCCCTTCAGTTCTCGTTACTTTGCCTTTTTGTATGTTGACTAAGGCGCATTTTTCTATTCCAAACTCCATCCTGATGTCCCCAGATACAATCCTTACAGTCTGGATTAGGGTATCTATTTCCTTGATGCTCTTACCATACAGCTTGATGTCGTCCATGAACATCAGATGGTTGATTCTGTTGCCTCTTTTCTTGAGTTGGTACCCGGCATCCATCTTCTGTAGTACTTTTGTCATGGGAATCATGGCTACTACGAAGAGTAGTGGGGACAGTGAGTCGCCCTGGAAGATCCCTCTCCTGATATTAACCTCTGCTAGTCTTATTCCAGAGCTTGTAAGTATTGTATTCCAGTTGCGCATTGTATTTTTGAGGAAGCTGATGGTATTTTCCTCTGCCCCATATATTTTCAGGCATTCTATTAGCCATGTGTGTGGTATCATGTCGAAGGCTTTCTTATAGTCTATCCATGCCATGCTTAGGTTGGTTTCCTTCTCCTACTGTTCTTCATTACCATTTTGTCTATCAGGAGCTGGTCTTTTGTGCCCCTACACTTTCTTCTGCAGCCTTTCTGTTGGTGGGGGATGGTGTTTGTCTCCTCTAGGTAGTTGTATAGCCTTTCACTGATGATACCTGTTAGTAACTTCCACATTATTGGTAGGCAGGTGATAGGCCTGTAGTTACTGGCTATATTTCCCTTACTCTTGTCTTTTTGTACTAAGGATGTTCTTCCTGTGGTCATCCATTTGGGTGCTTGGTGATTTGAGATACAATGCTGGAGTTGTTCTGCTATTCGTGGGTGTAGGGCCTTGAAGTTTTGAGCCAGTATCCATGGACTTCATCGGGACCTGGGGCTTTCCAGTTTGGCATTTTCTTTAGTTGGTGTCTGACTGTGTCTGTCGTGATGTCTGTGAATCTTTGTTTTATTTCTCCCTGTTTCTTCTTCCTTGACTTCCTGGAGCCATGTTGCATGTTTGTTGTGATACCGGATTGCTCCATATGTTTTCCCAGAGTCTCTTACTTGGTTCGGCTTCAGGAATTTCTGGGTGGTTGTCTTCCCCTCTTAGTTGGCTGTATAGTCTTTTCTGGTTGGTTCCGAATAGTTTGTTCTGTTGGTATCCCTTATTCCTGTTCATGTACCGTTGGATCTTATGTGCTTTGGCCTTAAGCCTCTGTTTTATCATTTCTATGGTGCTGTTTAGTCCCCTCTCTTGTAATTTGTATTTCTCGTTGAGTTCCTCCCTTGTTTTCTTGCTTCTTAGCCTTTTTTCTGCCATCTCTTTCAGTTTACTCAAGTCAGATCTCATCACCATGATTTGCTTTTCTAGGCGCCTTTTCCAAGGCGGTTGCTGTTTTGGTTTTCTTGTTGGTTGGTGCTGGTGGTGGTTGGTTGTTCGAATCCCCATCAGTTCTGCTACTAATCTTGCTCCTGCATATACCATGTTATTTGTTTCTGTGATACTGGTGGTGTGTATTATGCCCATTATTTCATTGACCTCACTTGTTTTCTCCCTTAATTTCTTGGTGTTGTAGGCTTTCATGGAGGGGATCTTTGTTCTCTCTGTATCTGGCTCCATCCATTGTCTGATCTTTTCTACCCATTCCGTCCTCTCTGTTACTTCGTCGGTGTTTCTTCGTATGTCGTTGTTTGATACCTCATCGTCCCTGTCGTCTTCTGTGGCATCGTCTCTCAGTTCGTCTTCGTGTAATTCGTTGTCGTGTGACATTTCCCTTTCCAGTTCTTCTCTTTCTGTTGGGGAGAGCCAGTTCTTTTTCTTTATGTTCCTTACTTGGTCTGCCAGCCTCTGCTCTGATTGGGGGGTGTTATTCCTCTCATTCCAGATGTTGACCAATCTTCTTCTATATCCTCTCTCCGTCGGGTTGCTTCTGATGTAGCATCTCCATATTTCCTTATTTTCTTCTCTTGTCCATTTCTTCCTTTTTGCCTCTGTAGCTCCAATCTCAGGCTGTTGATTATTGTCGTTGTGGTGATCAGTTGCTGGATGACGACCTCCAAGTACCTGACCGTCTTCCCCTTCAATTGGGTTGAATACCTGGTTGCCGGACGAAGCTCCTCTGTTGCCAGAGGTTCCATTTACGTCGTTGTCGTTTACTTCCTTCATTTCTTTCCATCATTGCTGAGTTTTGGCTATTTAACCCATAGCTGGACCCTACCCTATCAGGGATAGGTACTCATTTACAGCTGAGTAGACTGAGGAAATTATGGTAAAGATCCTTTCCCAAGGAATCAACGCCGAGGAGAGCGGTCACCCATCCAACTACTGACCAGCCCCAATGTTGCTTAACTTGACTTAAGTCTATTGACGACCTAACCTATTATTTATGATGACTTTTCAATTAAATTTGTGAAACATTACTGTAGCATCATTGAGAAAAGAGTAAATAAAAAATCTGTTGATATATTCGTGAGTCGTGTGAAAAGTGGACGGTTACTGTAAACGGTTATCTTGAATCTTTGAACTAGGAACCACATCTTACCATATGTTTTCTCTCATTATAGACTTATTTACTTTTTATTCTTAAAAGAGATTGAGTCTCTATTATGGTGAGGCAAGTTCATTGTAGAGGACGATATTCAGGAAATTTAAAAGGAATCAATCTCTCTCTCTCTCTCTCTCTCTCTCTCTCTCTCTCTCTCTCTCTCTCTCTCTCTCTCTCTCTCTCCATTTTAAAGTCATTTCGACCACATTAGGAAGTTGTTAGATTAATTTCAAAGTGTTTTACACTAACTTTGGGATAGATTACTTATGTAAGAGTTATTTCAGACTAGCTTGCACCTCATTAAACTTCATTCAAACGTAAGTTAGGCTCACTTGAAGTTTTACAAAGTGATATAGGAACTTTCTGGTGTGTTGTTAATGTGCTTATTCCAATATTTACACTTTATTTGTTATTAATTTTTTTAATATTCTGTCTTATGTGCACATTTTATTCTCCTGGCTAGCAGACACTGCTGTGTGACATTATAATAAAACCGGTAAGGTAAAGTGACTATAATTATTAGATTATAAAAAAAAACTCAAGTTTCTAAAAAGAAAATAAAGAATAACACAAAATTCCACGCTCAAAGCGTTACTTTGCCTCATATATATAAAACACAACTCCAGATTGTTAGGTTATCATCAACAGGAATAGAAATTTATAGTTATTAATTAAAAGTCATCACTCTATTTTTATGGTACATTTATTGTATTTCGCCCCATACGAGCACCCATAGGACTTGTACTTACTATACTCTTGATTTGGACGATGGCCCGGGCGCCTTCAAATCATCCAGGTCGACTCATTCGTAAGTTGAGTTTAGCCCCTCTGTAGTCGTATAAATACTGGAGCCATTTGGCCCATCACAGCGGCTATCTTTGCCATCGTCTATTTTTCAGCCATACGCAGGAGTTTGTTCGGAATTTAATGGAACGGTGTCAGGTGTCGGTAAGAAACCCGTGTTGGATTCAGGGCCTCCAAAATTGAGCTCCCGCGAATACATGCATCTTTACAACTCCAATCCGGCCATAAAGAGGAATGTCTTACGATGTGCTCTCTCTCTCTCTCTCTTCTCTCTCTCTCTCTCTCTCTCTCTGTTGCTTTTATCAGTGATTTAGGCGCCATGACACTTTGAAACGTGTCTGGGATTCTGTACATTTTCCAGGTTTTACAGCTTCTTGTAAAACATTGCCAACCTTGCTATGATCCTTGGAAGTAGTGGGGGGCCGTTTCCCATTTTTATTTGTTTGTGTCTGCGAAAGGATGAATTATAGTAAATTGAGCTGTCTTTCTAATCGGTGACTGTTTCTCTTACTATTTTGTTATCTTTTCTATTCTGTCATGTCAGTATTTTGTACTTTTGTCGCTGATCAATGCATTTGTACTATTGTAGAGAGTATATGTAAGTCTTGTTTAGCATAATACTGCTATATTCTGTAGGCAAATGAGGCTGGGAGGTATTTTCCTTATTTAATTGTGCATCGAATCACTCGATACAGATTGATATTCGCATAAGAAATAGTTATTTTTCCTATGCTTTTGGATTCAGTAATAGTTTTTAAGGCTTACCTGGTAGCGAAGAGGTAAGACAAGTCTCACATTTTTATTTTAATCCTCGACGCTGAGCCTACCTGTATATGCATATCTTTTGATGGAGTATTAATGTTGGCTAAGTCATGTTGAATAATGTCTATAATCGTACAGAAGAGGAGCAGAAGGGAAACTTCCATTTAAAAATTTCATCTTGATATATTTGTTTCGTAAACGTTGTTGTCAATTAACGGGTTGTACCATACATTCAGTTTAAATTAGGTTCGGATAATATTTTGACAAATTTCTCTTAAAATGTGTCGTCACACGAGTGTTCCTTTATTATGTAATGATGGCTCCAACATACATAACTGAAAATGTTGTCGCAGTAGTATTAAAGAAAAGAATATTAAGATTTCTCAGCTGACTTGAGATTTACAGATTTATTCGAATGAAATAAGTTCTATAATTTACCAGTAACTCAACGCCGAGTTTGCATGCTATATATATTGATTACAAATAGTTATTTGGGTGCACGAAATTGTAGTTTCACAAATATCGTTAGCCATTTTTCTGAAATAATATAATTCTATGACCGATTAAATTTTACGAATTCATATGTATAATGCATGTGTTGCCTGGGAATTATCCTAAAACTAAGTTGAACAGAGTGTGTACCCTCTTTGTACTGACTAGCTACCCGACGAGTTTGAATTAGCGTGTTATCTTACCAGAATATGTGATTAACTTTGCCTTTTGAAATATTCTTCCTTTCTGAAGATTTGAATCGGAGGCAATCATCAGAGCATAGGGTGTATTACAGTGTTTAGATGTTTGAGATTTTGCAGAGACGTTTCATTCAGTTTTTAATATATATATATTTTCTTATTTTTAATATTAGTGTTATTACCATTATTATGAATATTATTTTTTTATACTCCTTCAGCAACTGTGTGGAAATTGCCGATTATAATTTTTATCATGTTATCTCATATATCTAGATTGTCTGTATGTTATTGTCTCTACTTTGCATATTCTATGTATATGGTCTTGAGCTGAAATAAAATTTATTATTATTATTATTATTATTATTATTATTATTATTATTATTATTTAATTCGTGTGTGAAATCCGAGTTTATAAGTTCAGTTGAAGTTCCAAAATTTAAACACTTTGGGTGCTTGTTCAAGAGGTGTAACATAATTTCTTGCTGTGTTGAATTAAAGCATCGTTTCCTTTGGCAGGACACAGATTGTTGAACAAAAATCGCTTCAAGATAGCTGGTGATTCATTAA